>NC_056747.1:105938812-106306312 GCF_019279795.1 Protopterus annectens
TATATATATATATATATATATATATATATATATATATATATATATATATATATGAGGTCAACAAACTGATGAGAAGTGCAGTCCATTAGTAATTTTATTCACAGATATATATGAAGTCAACAAACTGATGAGAAGTGTAGTCCATTAGTAACTTTATTCACAGATATATATGAAGTCAACAAACTGATGAGAAGTGTACTCTATTAGTAACTTTATTCACAGATATATATATATGAAGTCAACAAACTGATGAGAAGTGTACTCCATTTGTAACTTTATTCACAGATATATAAGAAGTCAACAAACTGTCGACAAGTGTACTCCATCAGTAACTTTATTCATAGAAATATATGAAGTCAACAAACTGATGAGAAGTGTACTCCATTAGTAACTTTATTCACAGATATATATGAAGTCAACAAACTGATGAGAAGTGTACTCCATTAGTAACTTTATGCACAGATATATATGAAGTCAACAAACTGGTGAGAAGTGTACTCCATTAGTAACTTTATTCACAGATATATATGAAGTCAACAAACTGATGAGAAGTGTACTCCATTAGTAACTTTTTCACAGATATATATGAAGTCAACAAACTGATGAGAAGTGTACTCCATTCGTAACTTTATTCACAGATCTATATGAAGTCAACAAACTGATGAGAAGTGTATTCCATTAGTAACTTTATTCACAGATATATATGAAGTCAACAAACTGATGAGAAGTGTACTCCATTCGTAACTTTATTCACAGATATATATGAAGTCAACAAACTGATGAGAAGTGTACTCCATTAGTAACTTTATTCACAGATATATATGAAGTCAACAAACTGATGAGAAGTGTACTCTATTAGTAACTTTATTCACAGATATATATGAAGTCAACAAACTGATGAGAAGTGTAGTCCATTAGTAACTTTATTCACAGATACATATGAAGTCAACAAACTGATGAGAAGTGTACTCCATTAATAACTATATTTATTCCTGGCACTGACTATTTCATCATAACTCTCATAAAGTGATAAGGCGCATGATCCACAGTTGCTGATGGGTGGTACTGCAGTACCAGCATTCAGAAATGAAGGCCAATATTGTATTTTTGGACATGACATGAAGAGCTGAAGTACTTTGTGTGTGGTATTATAATTGTAGGAAGCTGCTTGTTAAATCTGTAGCAAGCAGTTTATTAGAGCAGGTTCATCATAATTTTTTTTGTTCCTCATCTCAAAGATGGGACGACTTCTTTTTTTTATTATATATTTTTTTTTTGCGGACCTGTACCACTGGGCACTAGATAAGATATATGTGCTTCCAGTTGTACTTTATGAGTCCATCAGCAAAATGCCTTTCATCTACCGTAATGACTACCTTAACCACTAGGCACTCTTTGTGCAGATAGGCACTTTAGCCCACCCTGCCCCTCTCAGTCCTTCCTGAACAACCTGTATCCCAACACCTCCAGGTCTCACCCTCCTCTTGTCACTAGTGCAAGTTTCTGTTATACCAGCAATGCCCACCATCCACTTGTGCATCATTTCCAGCAGTTCTCTATCTTCCTGCTTATGCCGCCTGATGATACTATGACTAATGAGTCAGTCCAATTTGTTTCTCTGTTATTATTTGTGTTTTTTTTTTCCTTTTTTCTCTTGCTGGAGCATTCATACCCCCTCTTTTACATCTGTGATACACCCTCTCAATTCCATTTTAATTTAAAGGCACAGCCATTACGATGTATACTTCCAGTTTAGCTCAGATCAGTGCTGTCGCTTGTGGGTTAAGTTGGAGCTGTCCCGAGTGTACAGCTGCTCTCCCTGCCAACTCATCCTTAATCCTCATACCAGTCGCAGTTCCTTCTCCATTGTTCACTGCCACAGACAAGCATTCCACTCCCTAAAACTCTAACTTCTTTATGTTCTGGCTGCTGGAAAGATCCTTCTGAACTTTCTTTTGATGTTAGGTAAAAGTGTAATTTTTTTTTAAATTGTCTTTATAGTTGTGTCTCCCCTGTCATATTGTGTTACCTGTATTGTTGGTGTCATTGTTTCTGTTATTGTTTTATTACTTACTGTATTACAGCTTCATATTTCTCCTGAAAATCTGTATCTTTGGAGTTAATGTTTATGTAAAGACATCCTGTCTGTCTAAAATCATGTTCATTGCAGAAGGCATACAAAACAAATCTGTCTGCACCATGACTTGCTCCATTAAGATTTCCTTTCTTGCATTATTTTGATGTTGTTTATAATTTTGAAAAGAGAAAATTATTTAAAGACTGCATCTGCCACAATAAAGAACTGTCTTCACTGTTTTTGAGAAGTGTCACCAACCACAAGGAATAGCTGTAGTCTGTATTGTGTGTCACCTACTGGTTCCAGGTTAGAAACCGGACTACCTAAATTCATGAAATACACAAGACTGAGCCTATATGCTCCAATCTTGTAACCTCAAAGTGGCAAAAAGAAATGAAACAGTGTTTCTTTTTGCCAGTTCCTGGACTATGTGAAATTGCAAACAGTGGGGATCAGGGAGTAGACCCTTTCCCCTCTGTCGAGTGATTTTGGAGGTGGAATATATGAGTAGCAAGGGGATGTGGGGGTGTAGGGGACTGACCTTCTGCAAAAACATGTGTACTGTTCCTTTACTGTGCTTGCCGAAATTTGACGTGGGCTCAATCATGTGCATTTTGTGCATTTAGGATGTCGAGTTTGTTACCTGGAGCCATCTCCTATCTCCACTGTGCCATATACGCCATTGCAATGCTATTGTGGGACTTTCTGTCACTGACATTTTGCAAGAAGGTGCAGACATTCACTTTGAACAGAAGTCAGTGAAAAAGAATGCTGACAGAGGACAGTTTGACAGATTTGTCAAAGTTTAGTACATACACTATCCAGACACTAACCTTCCAATAGCTGACGGTACCACTGTCATCACATATCTTGACTGAAATCTGATTGACTACATTGTAGATTAATACTTGACGTAAAATGTCTCAAGTGTGAACTTTAGAGGACAAAAAATATTTGAGACTTACTGCTGTGTGCTTAGAGACTAGACTGCTTAATTGACGGTACCTTTTTCCTAATTTCAGTTCATTACCATAATGGGTCTTGGAATTTATGAGCCCATAAGGCTGTAAAAAATGAAGTCATTTGATGCAACATATCCAACAGAGAGCCAAATTATCTAACTTGGACTGCAGTACAGAAAACTCTTCAACCAATTAATAAAGGACAGAACTTCTGGCAGACAGCCTGGCCTGTTCTAGTACTATTAAACAGAAATCAGAGGTAGACGCTCTCTGCCATAGATACCTCATTGAAATTGACAAAACCCACTTTATAGTTGCAAACTGCTGCTATGTGAAGAGTATATTATCAATAATATTGACACACACTAAACATTTATGCAGCTTTTACAGAATGCTAACAAGAAAAACTAGGGTACTTGATATCTTGTTTATACAAAAACAGTTGACAGTGGGAAATACACAAAAAGCCAAAATATTGTGGGCATTTCAAACCATGGGAGAATAAAGAGGAGCCATTAAATAAATGTGAAAGGAGCATTTCTGATTGCACTGCTTCACAATAAAGGGAAGACTTTCTTGATTTACTTTTTGTAGAACATAGCTCTATAAAATTCGGAGTAGTTGTACAGTTCTCTCAATTGCTTCCTGAATTATGAGGCACTCAGAAAGTGCACTAATAATTTATCCCCAAAGGCAGGGACTGCTGTATAGACATAATAATGAAAAAGACGGGTGATGCAGCAAGTAAGTGCACTTTAGCTTTAATAATCATTGTTTTTCAGACATAGAAATTAAAATTATCATAGCATGAGAAAAGATAAAGTGACATACAATCATTTTTTTGTTTGTTTCTGTACAGATATGAATTAAAATACATAAGGTAATTAGACTATTACATAAAAGATAATCTGCTATGGTCTTAATGGTATTTTGACATTGCCCACTGTATTATAGACCAAACCATTCCAATGGCTTCCTCACTGCTGTCATTTATATATTGTCCTGTGTTTATCCTGCTTCTGCCTAAAACACATGAAGGAAGCATCATCAGCAACAACACAAGGAACAACACTCAGGGCCTGACTGCAAAAGACCAGCATATATATATATATATATATATATATATATATATACCTTGCAAAGGAGTAAGTCATTTACACTGTGAGAAAGTCTTTCAGAATTAGGGCAGACTTGTAATCTGGCCCCAGTCTTTCTGTAAACAAGAATGCTCTGTCAGACTTCTCCTTCTTTTCACTTAGTGAATGTTCTCCCAACTTTGGGTTATGGGACACTATTCTGTAACATTGCCTCTTATTTGTACCTGGTTATAAACAATGTAGAATAAAATGTTCTCATTCCATGAAGTCTGGGTTACCCGTGAAAATATGTGTGCTATAATCA
The DNA here is from genome assembly GCF_019279795.1 of Protopterus annectens. Lineage (NCBI taxonomy): Eukaryota > Metazoa > Chordata > Ceratodontiformes > Protopteridae > Protopterus > Protopterus annectens. The sequence continues at coordinate 105,943,253 of NC_056747.1, forward strand.
AGCAGTCTAGATGGCTGCAGTGTGTAACCCTCAACTCCTCACTAATTTGCTGTTATGCATGTTATAATGTTGCTTATTCTGTCATCTTTGTCCACAGTGTACATACTGAGGCTACATCTTGCACCCCTTTTTACAACGGTCTCCGCACATTATGTCCATGTTATTCTGTACCCCAACTTCATATCTGAGTCTATATTTCCACATCCCACTTTCTTACATTCTGTCTGTTTTGTGTTCATTCATTTATTCTCAATTACTTTTACCAATCATTTCTTTAATATAATTGTTTTTATTTATTTGTTTAGTTTACAAAAAGGTAAGTTGAACCATAAGGCCATTTTTCAGCCATGAGCAATTATAGACAGTCAATGCAAACCAAATTTTAACAAAATGCAGAACATTTTGCAACATAAATCAATAATCACAGTTAGACCCTTCTGCCATCTTGGTGGAAGTATGTCTGATCAGAATACTTACCAGAAGTTGGTAACCTTGATTTTGTTACAGAAGAGGAACACTGAAATTTGACTTGTATGAGTAAAGATGATTTTACTTGTGAAGAAATATTTTTAATGAATGCACTTTACACACGGAGACTGGGACTGCACTCTAGATTTTAGGCCCCACACTCGAAAATGCACAGTGGGTACAGACTGGGAAAGCATGTGGTGCCCTGAGTTTGAATGAAGATGGAGAAAAGGAAGGATAAAAGCTTTAAAGTGAAGCATAATATGAAGGGAAGGGTGGTATAAATAAGAGTGCTAGCTAAGAGCTTGATTTACGGAAAGATAGCCAAGCGCTCGGATTCTTCTATAAGGAGGTGCTCCCTGTATGGCTAATTACACATAAACACGGTGTCACCAATAAGTGCACGTTACCTCTTCTTTTGAATAAAAACAGGTTTATTGCAAGTGAACACGGACCACTGAAACTGTGTTTAGTGCTTTCACCCACCAAAATGTGGGTTTCTTCAGAATACTTTTAGAAACAAACATTGCTGCTTAAATTCGAAAATTGGCACCAAAAAAAAGTCATTTAAAGCCGTATACATAATATTCACTTCATTATACTAATAATGCATAAATCTATATATAACTATACTTCCTACTAAACATATCAACTAACTGAGTACATTAAATTTAAATACATATCTACTTCACTTACACAACATCAATGAATCACTCGTGGCAATTATCTGATGATTCATACTTAATAAAAAAACTTCATCGCTAAAACATTTCATCACAAGAGTATATAATAACAATCCTAAAAATATAGAAAATAATAAAAATATCAAAAATGATAGCCATATGTGTCATACTGTGTGTGCATAACATTTTAAAACGACCATTCATCTAACTAATGACCAAAAATGATAGCCATATGTGTCATACTGTGTGTGCATAACATTTTAAAATGACCATTCATCTAACTAATGACCAAAAATGATAGCCATATGTGCTATACTGTGTGTGCATAACATTTTAAAACAACCATTCATCTAACTAATGACCAAAAATTATAGCCATATGTGTCATACTGTGTGTGCATAACATTTTAAAACGACCATTCATCTAACTAATGACCATAAATGATAGCCATATGTGTCATACTGTGTGTGCATAACATTTTAAAATGACCATTCATCTAACTAATGACCAAAATTATAGCCATATGTGTCATACTGTGTGTGCATAACATTTTAAAACGACCATTCATCTAACTAATGACCAAAAATGATAGCCATATGTGTCATACTGTGTGTGCATAACATTTTAAAACGACCATTCATCTAACTAATGACCAAAAATGATAGCCATATGTGTCATACTGTGTGTGCATAACATTTTAAAATGACCATTCATCTAACTAATGACCAAAAATGATAGCCATATGTGTCATACTGTGTGTGCATAACATTTTAAAATGACCATTCATCTAACTAATGGACAAAAATGATAGCCATATGTGTCATACTGTGTGTGCATAACATTTTAAAACGACCATTCATCTAACTAATGACCAAAAATGATAGCCATATGTGTCATACTGTGTGTGCATAACATTTTAAAATGACCATTCATCTAACTAATGACCAAAATTATAGCCATATGTGTCATACTGTGTGTGCATAACATTTTAAAACGACCATTCATCTAACTAATGACCAAAAATGATAGCCATATGTGTCATACTGTGTGTGCATAACATTTTAAAACGACCATTTATCTAACTAATGACCAAAAATGATAGCCATATGTGTCATACTGTGTGTGCATAACATTTTAAAACGACTATTCATCTAACTAATGACCAAAAATGATAGCCATATGTGTCATACTGTGTGTGCATAACATTTTAAAATGACCATTCATAGGTTCATAGGTTCATACTAAACTATCTGCTCTAGGGCATTTATAAGCCTAGCCAGAGTGTGTGTGGCTTTCACCACCCCTTAGGATGAGAATACTATACCCATTAGTTTGCTGTGCCTCTGTCCAGCAGTGATACAGAGATGATTCCCGGGGTAAACCTTCGATCTCCCATCCACTCGTCAAGATTTCTCTTGAACAGAGTCAGTGAGGGGCTCTGCCTCACATGGACCGGGATTCTATTCCATAGTGTAGGGAGTCTCTGGGTGATGAATCTGTCCCTCCAGCACGTCCTATTTATATCCGTGTTGAGGTTTAAGTCTCTTGCTCTCGTGGCTCTGGTGGATTTGGATTTTTTGAGGTGGAGCATGTCCATTAATTCCGGGTTGGACATGGCCTTGTATGTCAGGCACAGATCACCTCTGAGCAGACGGTATGCGACTGAATAGAGCTGGAGTTTCTTCAGTCGGGCATCGTATGACATATGTTTGAGCCCCTTTATCCTTTTGGTGAGGAACTTTTGGGGTCTTTCCAACTGCTGCAGGTGTCGGGTAAGGTACATTCCAAATGGGGCGTTGTACTCAATCATTGGTCTGATAAGTGAAGAGTACAGGGGTACAATGACCTCTCCTGATCTGGATGTGAATCCCTTCATGATCAGGTGGGCAATGTAGAAGGTCTTCCTAACCACTTTGGCAATGTGAGTGTCAAAAGAGAGGTTACTGTCAACTTGGGTCCCCAGGTCCCTGATAACTTCTTCCGTGTTTAATGGATTACCACCTATGTGGTAATTAGGGGTTACCTTGTTTTTCCCAAAGGGTATGACTATACATTTTTTGGCATTTAGCTTAAGGTCATATAAATGACTAGGTAATGGTATAAATACTACAATGCCAGTGTGTGTGTGACATGCACAGAATCATATCAGTATACATAACAATGTATTGGTATAAATACTATGATGCCAGTGTGTGTAACATGCACAGAATCATATGATAATAAGTAACAAGGTAATGGTATAAATACTACAATGCCAGTGTGTGTAACATGAACAGAATCATATCAGTATAAATAACAAGGTAATGGTATAATTACTACAATGCCAATGTGTTTAACATTCACAGAATCATATCAGTATAAATAACAAGGTAATAGTACAAATACTACAATGCCAGTGTGTGTAACATGCACAGAATCATATGATAATAAGTAACAAGGTAATGGTATAAATACTACAATGCCAGTGTGTGTAACATGAACAGAATCATATCAGTATAAATAACAAGGTAATGGTATAATTACTACTATGCCAATGTGTTTAACATTCACAGAATCATGTCAGTATAAATAACAAGGTAATAGTACAAATACTACAATGCCGGTGTGTGTAACATGCACAGAATCATATCAGTATAAATAACAAGGTAATGGTATAAATACTACAATGCCGGTGTGTGTAACATGCGCAGAATCATATCAGTGTAAATAACAAGGCAATGTTATAAATGCTACAATGCCAGTGTGTGTAACATGCACAAAATCATATCAGTATAAATAACATGCTAATGGTATAAATATTACAATGCCAGTGTGTGTAACATGAACAGAATCATGTCAGTATAAATAAAAAGGTAAGGGTATAAATACTAGAATGTCAATGTTTGTAAGATGCACAGAATTATACCTGAATAAGTAACAAGGTAATGGTATAAATACTACAATGCCAATGTGTGTAAGATGCACAGAATTATACCTGAATAAGTAACAAGGTATTGGTATAAATACTAAAATGCCAGTGTGTGTAACATGCACAGAATCAGATGATAATAAGTAACAAGGTAATGGTATAAATACTACAATGCCAGTGTGTGTAACATGAACAGAATCATATCAGTATAAATAACAAGGTAATGGTATAATTACTACAATGCCAATGTGTTTAACATTAACAGAATCATATCAGTATAAATAACAAGGTAATAGTACAAATACAACAATGCCATTGTGTGTAACATGCACAGAATCATATGATAATAAGTAACAAGGTAATGGTATAAATACTACAATGCCAGTGTGTGTAACATGAACAGAATCATATCAGTATAAATGACAAGGTAATGGTATAATTACTACAATGCCAATGTGTTTAACATTCACAGAATCATATCAGTATAAATAACAAGGTAATAGTACAAATACTACAATGCCAGTGTGTGTAACATGCACAGAATCATATCAGTATAAATAACAAGCTAATGGTATAAATATTACAATGCCAGTGTGTGTAACATAAACAGAATCATGTCAGTATAAATAAAAAGGTAATGGTATAAATACTACAATGCCAATGTGTGTAAGATGCACAGAATTATACCTGAATAAGTAACAAGGTAATGGTATAAATACTACAATGCCAATGTGTGTAAGATGCACAGAATTATACCTGAATAAGTAACAAGGTATTGGTATAAATACTAAAATGCCAGTGTGTATAACATGCACAGAATCATATGATAATAAGTAACAAGGTAATGGTATAAATACTACAATGCCAGTGTGTGTAACATGAACAGAATAATATCAGTATAAATAACAAGGTAATGGTATAATTACTACAATGCCAATGTGTTTAACATTCACAGAATCATATCAGTATAAATAACAAGGTAATAGTACAAATAATACAATGCCAGTGTGTGTAACATGCACAGAATCATATGATAATAAGTAACAAGGTAATGGTATAAATACTACAATGCCAGTGTGTGTAACATAAACAGAATCATATCAGTATAAATAACAAGGTAATGGTATAATTACTACAATGCCAATGTGTTTAACATTCACAGAATCATATCAGTATAAATAACAAGGTAATAGTACAAATACTACAATGCCAGTGTGTGTAACATGCACAGAATCATATCAGTATAAATAACAAGGTAATGGTATAAATACTACAATGCCGGTGTGTGTAACATGCACAGAATCATATCAGTATAAATAACAAGGTAATCGTATAAATACGCCAATGTCAATGCGTATACCATGCATGGAATAATATCAGTATTAATGACTAGGTAATGGTATAAATACTACAATGCCAGTGTGTGCGACATGCACAGAATCATATCAGTATACATAACAAGGTATTGGTATAAATACTATGATGCCAGTGTGTGTAACATGTACAGAATCATATGATAACAAGTAACAAGGTAATGGTATAAATACTACAATGCCAGTGTGTGTAACATGAACAGAATCATATCAGTATAAATAACAAGGTAATGGTATAATTACTACAATGCCAATGTGTTTAATATTCACAGAATCATACCAGTATAAATAACAAGGTAATAGTACAAATACTACAATGCCAGTGTGTGTAACATGCACAGAATCATATCTGAATAAGTAACAAGGTAATGGTGTAAATACTACAATGCCAGTGTGTGTAACATGCACAGAATCATATCAATGTAAATATCAAGGTACTGGTATAAATACTACAATTCCAGTGTGTGTGACATGTGCAGAATCATGTCAGTATAAATAACTAGGTAACGGTATAAAAATACAATGCCAGTGTGTATAACATGCACAGAATTATACCTGAATAAGTAACAAGGTATTGATATAAATAGGACAATGCCAGTGTGTGTAACATGCACAGAATCATATCTGAATAAGTAACAAGGTAATGGTATAAATACTACAATGCCAGTGTGTGTAACATGCACAGAATCATATCAGTGTAAATATCAAGGTACTGGTATAAATACTACAATGCCAGTGTGTGTAAAATGCACAGAATCATATCAGTATAAATAACCAGGTAATGGCATAAATAATACAATGCCAGTGTGTGTACCATGCACATAATCATATCAGTGTAAATAACTAGATAGTGGTATAAATACTACCATGCCAGTGTGTGTACTATGTACAGAATCATATCAGTGTAAATAAGGTAATGGTATAAACTCTACAATGCCAGGGCATGTAACATGCACAGAATCATATCATTAGAAATAACTAGGTAATGGTATAAATACTACAATGTCAGTGTAACATGCACAGAATCATTTCAGTATAAATAACAAGGTAATGGTGTAAACTCTACAATGTCAATGTGTGTGATATGTACAGAATCATATCAGTATAAATAACACAGTAATGGTATAAATACTACTATGTCAGTGTGTGTAACATGCACAGAATCATATCAGTATAAATACCAAGGTATTGGTATAAATACTGCAATGCCAGTGTGTGTAACATGCACAGAATCATATCAGTAGAAATAACAAGGTAATGGTATAAATACTACAATGCCAGTGCGTGTGACATGCACAGAATCATATCAGTATAAATAACTAGGTAATGGTATAAATACTACAATGCCAGTGTTTGTAACATGCACAGAATCATATCAGTATAAATTACTAGGTAATGGTATAAATACTACAATGCCATTGTGTGTAACATGCACAGAACCATATCAGTATAAATAACAAGGTAATGGTATAAATACTACAATGACAGTATATGTACCATGCACAGAATCATATCAGTATAAATAACAAGGTAATGGTATAAATATTGCAATGCCAGTGTGTGTAACATGCACAGAATCACATCAGTGTAAATAACAAGGTAATGGTATAAATAATACAATGCCAGTGTGTGTAACATGCACAGAATCATATCAGTATAAATAACTAGGTAGTGGTATAAATACTACAATGGCAGTGTGTGTAACATGCACAGAATTTACACAGTATAAATAACAAGGTAATAGTATAAATATTGCAATGCCAGTGTGTGTAACATGCATAGAATCATATCACTATAAATAAATAGGTAATGGTACAAATGCCAGAGTGTGTAACATGCACAGAATCATATCAATATAAATAACAAGGTAATGGTATAAATATTACAATGCTAGTGTGTGTAACATTCACAGAATTATACTTGAATAAGTAACAAGGTAAAGGTATAAATTCTGTAATACCACTGTGTGTAACATGCACAGAATCATATCAGTATAAATAGCAAGGTAATGGTATAAATACTACAATGGCAGTGTGTGTAACATGCACAGAATCATATCAGTATAAATAACTAGGTTGTTGTTGTTGTGTCTTTTGGCTTTTCCCAGTTAGGGGTCGCCACAGCAGAACTCCGGTCTGCTAATGATTGGCAGTAGATTTTTACATGCTGAGTTACCAGATCTGATGCACAACCTTCAACGAAGGTACGCCCATTCACACATGTCTCCACACAAAAGACGCTTTAGCTGAGAATCAAACAGGACTACGTCTTACTGTGAGGTGACAACACTACCGCAGCACCACCACTGCAGTATAATAGCATAAATACTACAATGCCAGTGTGTGTACCATGCTCAGAATCATATCAGTAGAAATAAAATGGTAATGGTATAAATACTACAATGCAAGTGTGTGTAACATGCACAGAATCATATCATTAGAAATAACTAGGTAATGGTTTAAATACTACAATGCCAGCGTGTGTAACATGCACAGAATCATATTAGTATAAATAACTAGGTTATGGTATAAATACTAAGAAAACCCATGTGTGTAACATGCACTGAATCATATCAGTATAAATAACAAGATAATGGCATAAATACTACAATGCCAGTCTGAACATGCACAGAATCATACCTGAATAACTAACAAGGTAATGGTATAAATAATGCAATGCTAGTGTGTGTAACATGCACAGAATCATATCAGTATAAATAACAAGTTAATGGTATAAATAATACAATGCCAGTGTGTGTAACATGCACAGAATCATATCAGTATAAATAATGAGGAAATTATATAAAAACTACAATGCCAGTGTGTGTGTAACATTCACAGAATCATATCTGAATTAGTAACAAGTTAATGGTATAAATATTACAATGCCAGTGCGTGTGCAACAAGCACCGAATCATATCAGTATAAATAACAAGGTAGCGGTATAAATAGTACAGTGCCAGTGTGTGTGACATGCACAAAATCATATCAGTATAAATAAGAAGGTAATGATATAAATACTACAATGCCAGTGTGTGTAATATGCGCAGAATCATGTCAGGATAAATAACAAGGTAATGGTATAAATATTACAATGCCAGTGTGTTTAACATGCACATAATTATATCAGTGTAAATAACTAGGTAATGGTATAAATACTATAATGCCAGTGTGTGTAACATGCTCAAAATCATATCAGTATAAATAACTAGGTAATAGTATAAATAATATAATGCCAGTGTGTGTAAAATGCACAGAATCATATCAGTATAAATAAGGTAATGGTATAAATACTACAATTCAGTGTGTGTACCGTGGACAGAATCATATCAGTGTAAATAACAAGGAAATGGTATAAATAATACAATGCCAGTCTGTGTAACATGCACAGAATCATATCAGTATAAATAAATAGGTAATGGTATAAATACTACAACACCAGTGTGTATAACATGCCTAGAATCATAAAAGTATAAATAAGGCAATGATATAAATACTACAATGTCAGTGTGTGTAATATGCAAAGAATCATATCAGTATAAATAACTAGGTATTGCATAAATAATACAATCCCAGTGTGTGTAACATGCACAGAATCATATCAGTATAAATAACTAGGTAATGGTATAAAATCTACAATGCCAGTGTGTGTATCATACATAGAATCATGTCAGTATAAAAAACAAGGTAATGGTTTAAGTACTACAATGCCAGTGTGTGTAACATGCACAGAATGAAATCAGTGGAAATAACAAGGTAATGGTATAAATACTACAATGCCAGTGTGTGTAACATGCACAGAATCATATCAGTATAAATAGCTAGGTAATTGTATAAACTCTACAATGCCAGTGTGTGTAACATGCATAGAATCATGTCAGTATACATAACTAGCTAATGGTATAACTACTACAATGCCAGTGTGTGTAACATGCACAGAATCATATGATAATAAGTAACAAGGTAATCGTATAAATACTACAATGCCAGTGTGTGTAACATAAACAGAATCATATCAGTATAAATAACAAGGTAATGGTATAATTACTACAATGCCAATGTGTTTAACATTCACAGAATCATATCAGTATAAATAACAAGGTAATAGTACAAATACTACAATGCCAGTGTGTGTAACATGCACAGAATCATATCAGTATAAATAACAAGGTAATGGTATAAATACTACAATGCCGGTGTGTGTAACATGCACAGAATCATATCAGTATAAATAACAAGGTAATCGTATAAATACTAATGTCAATGCGTATACCATGCATGGAATAATATCAGTATTAATGACTAGGTAATGGTATAAATACTACAATGCCAGTGTGTGCGACATGCACAGAATCATATCAGTATACATAACAAGGTATTGGTATAAATACTATGATGCCAGTGTGTGTAACATGTACAGAATCATATGATAATAAGTAACAAGGTAATGGTATAAATACTACAATGCCAGTGTGTGTAACATGAACAGAATCATATCAGTATAAATAACAAGGTAATGGTATAATTACTACAATGCCAATGTGTTTAACATTCACAGAATCATACCAGTATAAATAACAAGGTAATAGTACAAATACTACAATGCCAGTGTGTAACCTGCACAGAATCATATCTGAATAAGTAACAAGGTAATGGTGTAAATACTACAATGCCAGTGTGTGTAACATGCACAGAATCATATCAATGTAAATATCAAGGTACTGGTATAAATACTACAATTCCAGTGTGTGTGACATGTACAGAATCATGTCAGTATAAATAACTAGGTAACGGTATAAAAATACAATGCCAGTGTGTATAACATGCACAGAATTATGCCTGAGTAAGTAACAAGGTATTGATATAAATAGGACAATGCCAGTGTGTGTAACATGCACAGAATCATATCTGAATAAGTAACAAGGTAATGGTATAAATACTACAATGCCGGTGTGTGTAACATGCACAGAATCATATCAGTGTAAATATCAAGGTACTGGTATAAATACTACAATGCCAGTGTGTGTAAAATGCACAGAATCATATCAGTATAAATAACCAGGTAATGGCATAAATAATACAATGCCAGTGTGTGTACCATGCACATAATCATATCAGTGTAAATAACTAGATAGTGGTATAAATACTACCATGCCAGTGTGTGTACTATGTACAGAATCATATCAGTGTAAATAAGGTAATGGTATAAACTCTACAATGCCAGGGCATGTAACATGCACAGAATCATATCATTAGAAATAACTAGGTAATGGTATAAATACTACAATGTCAGTGTAACATGCACAGAATCATTTCAGTATAAATAACAAGGTAATGGTGTAAACTCTACAATGTCAATGTGTGTGATATGTACAGAATCATATCAGTATAAATAACACAGTAATGGTATAAATACTACTATGTCAGTGTGTGTAACATGCACAGAATCATATCAGTATAAATACCAAGGTATTGGTATAAATACTGCAATGCCAGTGTGTGTAACATGCACAGAATCATATCAGTAGAAATAACAAGGTAATGGTATAAATACTACAATGCCAGTGCGTGTGACATGCACAGAATCATATCAGTATAAATAACTAGGTAATGGTATAAATACTACAATGCCAGTGTGCGCAACATGCACAGAATCATATCAGTATAAATTACTAGGTAATGGTATAAATACTACAATGCCATTGTGTGTAACATGCACAGAACCATATCAGTATAAATAACAAGGTAATGGTATAAATACTACAATGACAGTATATGTACCATGCACAGAATCATATCAGTATAAATAACAAGGTAATGGTATAAATATTGCAATGCCAGTGTGTGTAACATGCACAGAATCACATCAGTGTAAATAACAAGGTAATGGTATAAATAATACAATGCCAGTGTGTGTAACATGCACAGAATCATATCAGTATAAATAACTAGGTAGTGGTATAAATACTACAATGGCAGTGTGTGTAACATACACAGAATTTACACAGTATAAATAACAAGGTAATAGTATAAATATTGCAATGCCAGTGTGTGTAACATGCATAGAATCATATCACTATAAATAAATAGGTAATGGTACAAATGCCAGAGTGTGTAACATGCACAGAATCATATCAATATAAATAACAAGGTAATGGTATAAATATTACAATGCTAGTGTGTGTAACATTCACAGAATTATACTTGAATAAGTAACAAGGTAAAGGTATAAATTCTGTAATACCACTGTGTGTAACATGCACAGAATCATATCAGTATAAATAGCAAGGTAATGGTATAAATACTACAATGGCAGTGTGTGTAACATGCACAGAATCATATCAGTATAAATAACTAGGTTGTTGTTGTTGTGTCTTTTGGCTTTTCCCAGTTAGGGGTCGCCACAGCAGAACTCGTCTGCTAATGATTGGCAGTAGATTTTACATGCTGAGTTACCAGATCTGATGCACAACCTTCAACGAAGGTACGCCCATTCACACATGTCTCCACACAAAAGACGCTTTAGCTGAGAATCAAACAGGACTACGTCTTACTGTGAGGTGACAACACTACCGCAGCACCACCACTGCAGTATAATAGCATAAATACTACAATGCCAGTGTGTGTACCATGCTCAGAATCATATCAGTAGAAATAAAATGGTAATGGTATAAATACTACAATGCAAGTGTGTGTAACATGCACAGAATCATATCATTAGAAATAACTAGGTAATGGTTTAAATACTACAATGCCAGTGTGTAACATGCACAGAATCATATTAGTATAAATAACTAGGTTATGGTATAAATACTAAGAAAACCCATGTGTGTAACATGCACTGAATCATATCAGTATAAATAACAAGATAATGGCATAAATACTACAATGCCAGTCTGAACATGCACAGAATCATACCTGAATAAGTAACAAGGTAATGGTATAAATAATGCAATGCTAGTGTGTGTAACATGCACAGAATCATATCAGTATAAATAACAAGTTAATGGTATAAATAATACAATGCCAGTGTGTGTAACATGCACAGAATCATATCAGTATAAATAATGAGGAAATTATATAAAAACTACAATGCCAGTGTGTGTGTAACATTCACAGAATCATATCTGAATTAGTAACAAGTTAATGGTATAAATATTACAATGCCAGTGCGTGTGCAACAAGCACCGAATCATATCAGTATAAATAACAAGGTAGCGGTATAAATAGTACAGTGCCAGTGTGTGTGACATGCACAAAATCATATCAGTATAAATAAGAAGGTAATGATATAAATACTACAATGCCAGTGTGTGTAATATGCGCAGAATCATGTCAGGATAAATAACAAGGTAATGGTATAAATATTACAATGCCAGTGTGTTTAACATGCACATAATTATATCAGTGTAAACAACTAGGTAATGGTATAAATACTATAATGCCAGTGTGTGTAACATGCTCAAAATCATATCAGTATAAATAACTAGGTAATAGTATAAATAATATAATGCCAGTGTGTGTAAAATGCACAGAATCATATCAGTATAAATAAGGTAATGGTATAAATACTACAATTCAGTGTGTGTACCGTGGACAGAATCATATCAGTGTAAATAACAAGGAAATGGTATAAATAATACAATGCCAGTCTGTGTAACATGCACAGAATCATATCAGTATAAATAAATAGGTAATGGTATAAATACTACAACACCAGTGTGTATAACATGCCTAGAATCATAAAAGTATAAATAAGGCAATGATATAAATACTACAATGTCAGTGTGTGTAATATGCAAAGAATCATATCAGTATAAATAACTAGGTATTGCATAAATAATACAATCCCAGTGTGTGTAACATGCACAGAATCATATCAGTATAAATAACTAGGTAATGGTATAAACTCTACAATGCCAGTGTGTGTATCATGCATAGAATCATGTCAGTATAAATAACACGGTAATGGTTTAACTACTACAACTCCAGTGTGTGTAACATGCACAGAATCATATCAGTATAAATAACTAGGTAATGGTATAAAATCTACAATGCCAGTGTGTGTATCATACATAGAATCATGTCAGTATAAAAAACAAGGTAATGGTTTAAGTACTACAATGCCAGTGTGTGTAACATGCACAGAATGAAATCAGTGGAAATAACAAGGTAATGGTATAAATACTACAATGCCAGTGTGTGTAACATGCACAGAATCATATCAGTATAAATAGCTAGGTAATTGTATAAACTCTACAATGCCAGTGTGTGTAACATGCATAGAATCATGTCAGTATACATAACTAGCTAATGGTATAACTACTACAATGCCAGTGTGTGTAACATGCACAGAATCATATGATAATAAGTAACAAGGTAATCATATAAATACTACAATGCCAGTGTGTGTAACATAAACAGAATCATATCAGTATAAATAACAAGGTAATGGTATAATTACTACAATGCCAATGTGTTTAACATTCACAGAATCATATCAGTATAAATAACAAGGTAATAGTACAAATACTACAATGCCAGTGTGTGTAACATGCACAGAATCATATCAGTATAAATAACAAGGTAATGGTATAAATACTACAATGCCGTGTGTGTAACATGCACAGAATCATATCAGTATAAATAACAAGGTAATCGTATAAATACGCCAATGTCAATGCGTATACCATGCATGGAATAATATCAGTATTAATGACTAGGTAATGGTATAAATACTACAATGCCAGTGTGTGCGACATGCACAGAATCATATCAGTATACATAACAAGGTATTGGTATAAATACTATGATGCCAGTGTGTGTAACATGTACAGAATCATATGATAATAAGTAACAAGGTAATGGTATAAATACTACAATGCCAGTGTGTGTAACATGAACAGAATCATATCAGTATAAATAACAAGGTAATGGTATAATTACTACAATGCCAATGTGTTTAACATTCACAGAATCATACCAGTATAAATAACAAGGTAATAGTACAAATACTACAATGCCAGTGTGTGTAACCTGCACAGAATCATATCTGAATAAGTAACAAGGTAATGGTGTAAATACTACAATGCCAGTGTGTGTAACATGCACAGAATCATATCAATGTAAATATCAAGGTACTGGTATAAATACTACAATTCCAGTGTGTGTGACATGTACAGAATCATGTCAGTATAAATAACTAGGTAACGGTATAAAAATACAATGCCAGTGTGTATAACATGCACAGAATTATACCTGAGTAAGTAACAAGGTATTGATATAAATAGGACAATGCCAGTGTGTGTAACATGCACAGAATCATATCTGAATAAGTAACAAGGTAATGGTATAAATACTACAATGCCGGTGTGTGTAACATGCACAGAATCATATCAGTGTAAATATCAAGGTACTGGTATAAATACTACAATGCCAGTGTGTGTAAAATGCACAGAATCATATCAGTATAAATAACCAGGTAATGGCATAAATAATACAATGCCAGTGTGTGTACCATGCACATAATCATATCAGTGTAAATAACTAGATAGTGGTATAAATACTACCATGCCAGTGTGTGTACTATGTACAGAATCATATCAGTGTAAATAAGGTAATGGTATAAACTCTACAATGCCAGGGCATGTAACATGCACAGAATCATATCATTAGAAATAACTAGGTAATGGTATAAATACTACAATGTCAGTGTAGCATGCACAGAATCATTTCAGTATAAATAACAAGGTAATGGTGTAAACTCTACAATGTCAATGTGTGTGATATGTACAGAATCATATCAGTATAAATAACACAGTAATGGTATAAATACTACTATGTCAGTGTGTGTAACATGCACAGAATCATATCAGTATAAATACCAAGGTATTGGTATAAATACTGCAATGCCAGTGTGTGTAACATGCACAGAATCATATCAGTAGAAATAACAAGGTAATGGTATAAATACTACAATGCCAGTGCGTGTGACATGCACAGAATCATATCAGTATAAATAACTAGGTAATGGTATAAATACTACAATGCCAGTGTGCGCAACATGCACAGAATCATATCAGTATAAATTACTAGGTAATGGTATAAATACTACAATGCCATTGTGTGTAACATGCACAGAACCATATCAGTATAAATAACAAGGTAATGGTGTAAATACTACAATGCCAGTGTGTGTAACATGCACAGAATAATCTCAGTATAAATAACAAGGTACTGGTATAAATACTACAATGCCAGTCTGTGTAACATCCACGGAATCATATCAGTATAAATAACTAGATTATGGTGTAAATACTACAATGCCATTGTGTGTAACATGCACAGAATCATGTCAGTATAAATAATTATGAAATGGTATAAATACTACAATGCCAGTGTCTGTAACATGTACAGAATCATATCAGTATAAATAACCAGGTAATACTATAAATACTAAAATGCCATTGTGTGTAACATGCACATAATCATATCAGTATAAATAACAAGGTAATGGTATAAATACTACAATGCCAGTCTGTGTAACATCCACAGAATCATATCAGTATAAATAACCAGGTAATACTATAAATACTAAAATGCCATTGTGTGTAACATGCACAGAATAATCTCAATATAAATAACAAGGTACTGGTATAAATACTACAATGCCAGTCTGTGTAACATCCACGGAATCATATCAGTATAAATAACTAGATTATGGTGTAAATACTACAATGCCATTGTGTGTAACATGCACAGAATCATGTCAGTATAAATAACTATGAAATGGTATAAATACTACAATGCCAGTGTCTGTAACATGCACAGAATCATATCAGTAGTAAGAATTATTAAGTTGGGTGCCCTATTTCATCCTGGACTAAATGATAAGTTATGAGGGTCTTTTCTCTTTTTATTAAGGACCCTGATTGGTAATTTCACAAATAAATATAGGATATGAATGGAAGTTTGACTATAGCATCTGATATTATATTTAAAATGTTTATTCTGTTTGATATTTGTATGTGTTTTGTGGCTGGAATGGATTAATGGGGGAAGTGGTCACAATTGGGGATGAACATTGTGTATAAAAACTGTCCCTGCATTATGTATGTTTTGTCACTGAAGAAGGTTTGTTACCGAAACCGGTCTGAAGGGAAAGGAATAAAACTTTAACTGCCTCTGAGTGCTGGCTTTTTCTTTTTTGATTTATTTAATAGTTTGGTTTTGCCGTGCACCAGTCATACTTGCTAGCTTTTTTGGAGGTGTGTCTTTGACTTTCAGCTGGCTGTTGACACTCGAGGCTGGGCCTTTGGCCGTCCATGTCAGGATTAAGATGGTTGTTTCCCTGAAGTATTTTTGGACTTATTGAAATAACATATAAGGTATCATTTGAAATTGGATTTTTGGATGTACTCAGATGTTTTGCCAGAACGAGTGGATCGTTTGGTCATATATGGGAGTTTGGTGTAGTATCAATGCTTGTGAACATAAATCCTCTTTTTTAGTTTGATGGGTTGAGAGAAATACAAGGTGGTGAACTTGTTCATTTGGCAGCCTATTTGGATGGTGCTTTCATATTTTGGTGGACTTTTATGTTTTTCTTCAATACAAGGTTTCCAATTGATGTTCGTTTGGATATAAATGTTTATTTTGATAAACGCAAGTGAAAACGAAGGGAAGGTAATGCTGTTTTGGTACAATTTTGTTTGGGCTAACATCGGCGTTAACAAGCTAAATATTTAATCCCGGACAGTTCAAGTTAACGGTTTAATACTGTTTAAATAACTAACTTTGGCTCCGAGAATACTAATGAATGGGAACTGTTTTCGGGTGTTTGAAGCAGAAGTTGCCAACAATTGATGGAACTATATTTTTGATATATGTAAACTTGATGTAACATTGTGGTTCATAAATATAATGAACACATTTTTTTGTTTAAAATATATAGATTAAGATGTGCCTAAACAAGTGCTTTAACATCTTTTACTTTGTGAATATTAATGAACATTAAAAGTTTTGTTTTCTTTTGAACTTTGGTGGGGGTTGAAGAGAAAAATATAAGGGGGATTGGATTCAGGCCAGAGGCCGATCTTAAATAGTACCTTGATAACGGGTTTGGGATTGGGTTAATATCTGGGGGCCATTACGGTTTGTTCTCAAATACACAATGTTTATGTTCTGATGCCAGAAGTAAAGGTATCACTATAGGTTCCGGGCGGGTCAGAAAATTTTGATCAACAGGCTAAAAAATTTCATTTAACTCTATAGTAAATGTAGAGTGATAATTCTTCAAAAACAGACTATGTGTTCTTATTTCTGACTCATAGGGTGATCCGGGCCTGATGGTGACACAACATGGTGTTTTTTTGGTGGGTGATTTATATATTACCATGGATGTAGACAATATTTGAATATAAAAAGTTAATTTGAGAACGGATTTTGGACGATTGATATTTATGACTATTTGTGTGTTAGGTAGCACAAGCGCCATTTTTCGGTGCTAAATTTTGGTGAAAGTCTTAAAGATTTTTTTCATTTAAAGGTATTATTTTGAACATTGAACAAAGGGGGCCATTTAATGTTGTTTATTATATAATATTTATGGTCATTGAGGTTTACTCCTTGACAGCATGGTAATTTATTTATAAGAGTTCTACTGGAATATATACACATTGTTATTAGGGACATATTCATGTACAAGCTTTGTTCATGGGTTTGGACAATATTTTTTCTTTATAAACATCTCAAACTAAACAAAAAGGGGGGGTTTACAACTGCATTTATTGTTGAATATATATAAATATTAATATAAGTAATGGCAATATAGTGATTTTGGTTGCTGTATTTAGACCATACATATATAGTTGGAAAGTATTTTTTTATTTTGACAATATATTTTTGTAGTTGTATAAATATAAGGTGAAGAATGCTTTAACCATATCTATAACAACTGGTGGCATAACACATTTGTATTATTCTACACATTTGTATTATTCTATGTGTTTAGTTGTTTATTTGTTATATGATTTCACCCCTGTTTTTGAAATATTTGGGTACTCTCTAGTTACTAATGCTTATAAAGATATTCTGTTTTATGCCATTTTTGTTGGAAAGGTAGCAAGTCAGGTGGTCATATGTTTTCTGGCAGTGGTCAGGTCATGTTCTTCTGGTTTGGGATCTGAAATATAACTTACTAGGGGACCTGTAGGAACTTTCCTTTCTCATAGAAATATTTAAGAGTTTTTGAATAAGAAATTTTGGTGTATTTTTCCAGGTTTTGCATCAAATAAATATCTATTTTTGGATACCATTTATAGGGTCATCTGAATATATTGGGCAGGTTTAGGGCTTATTGTCATGTACCTCCAAAGAATTCTGCAGGGTTTGTGTGTAGATCAGGATGACATAAAAGTTTTTGGCATTGGGACCAATATGGATGGGGTCCCTAATGAGAAAATAGGAGACTTCCATGACGGCTGCAACTTGCTGTTTTGCCAACTAAATAAAGAGATGAAAATCTTAAGAACCAATATATGGCATTTGAAATTATTCAAGGCATATAAGAGTAAATGTATTACTCCATGTGGTTTAAGGGTCAAAATTCAGCCCTTGGTTGGTAAGCCAAATGACCTATTGATGGAGGATTGGCAGAAGGCACAACAAAAAGCCACCATGGCTTTTGTTGATATACTATTGTCCTTTTATCAAAGGACAGTTGAACAAAATATTAAAGATGTGACACAGACATGTGAAAATATGAAAAAAATGAAGGTATGTCTTCTTTTGTGCAAGGCCTGGAAAAACTATCCAAAGATCTTCTCAATTTTGAGAATGGGTCAAAAGAAAAGAAGCTACATAAATTTCATAGAGATGTGGAGGATTATGAGACAGGCAAGCCCTTAGAGTCCCAGAGGGGGGGGGGGGATTAGAGTTAATGATAATAATAAGGGTAGATCCCATATTAGAAAGAAAAGACCAAGATCTATACTAAAGAAAGCAAAACAGGGTCTCAGTACCTCAGGGGAAGAATCATCTATGACTGACATGGAGGGAATGTATATTAGTGACTCTCCTAACTTGAAAATGGTACGAACTCAGGAGGGCCCTTTAGGAGACCAACCCATAGGGGTGGACGCAAGCACAAAGGTGGCCGCCTTGGAAAATCTATTACAGTCAATGGTGAAGTAGGGACCCAATTTTATAATGTACATAATATTTCCTCTTATGTCTTATCAATAGATGAAAAAAGTTTACTTAATAAAGGTTTAGGGTTTGTTCCCAGTTTTTTGGTAGATGAACATATTTTTGTTTCAGATCTTTTTGCCTCCTGTAGAATTTTGAATCTAAAATTGTATTTTGGAACATCTAATAATTCTGAAAGAGCATCTGAATTTCATTTTCACAAATCCACATTTATGTCACCAATGAATAAATATGTGGGTATTTTTCAGGAAGCCATCCTAAGGGATTTACATTTTAACTTTAGTTCTGGTAGGAGCTTTAGATATAATCTTTTGAAAGGGGAACAACAGGCTTTGAAAAACCTATATTCCAATTCTGATATAATCATTCTTCCAGCAGATAAAGGTGGGGCTGTGGTAATAATGGATGCCAATTATTACTGGAATGAGGGAAATGAACAATTGTCCAACCCTCAGAATTATATTAGGATGTCAACAGACCCCACACCTAAATTCAAGCTTGAGATTGATTCATTTCTGACTCAAGCAGTGGAAGAAGGAATCATTGATGTGAAGACAAAAGAACAACTCATGGTTCAGAATCCAACCCGACAGTACCTGTATCTCTTGCCCAAAATTCATAAAAATTTGAATAGACCCCCAGGAAGACCAATTTGTTCAGGACAGGGATCTTTAACTGAACCCATTTCTGCCTTTTTGACATACTATCTGAAGCCATTATTATCAGGGGTCAGGGCAAGAATTAGGGATACCAAAGAGTTTTTACAAATTATTCAGGACTCACAATTGGAACCTAATTGGCTTATTTGTACACTTGATGTTAAATCCTTATAACCAGTATTCTTCATTGGGCGGAATTACTTGCCTTAGAATACTGGTTAAATAAAGCTAATTTATATGCACCAGGATTTAATACTCTCCTCACATGTCTTGCAGAACATGTATTGACTAAGAACATCTTCTATTTCATGGGGGAAAGTTACTGGCAACAGCAAGGAACAGCTATGGGGGCCTCGTTTGCCCCAATTTATGCTGACCTCTTTATGGGGTATGTGGAAGATCAGATTATATATGATGTCATGCATAACATTTACCTCAAAAAGATGGATATATGAAAACGTTTCTTAGATGATTGTTGGTTGGTTTGGTGTGGGGGTGTGGACTATTTGTTAGAATTTTTGGAATATCTCAATTGTAATTGGTGGGGGATTGAGTTTAATGTTAATTATCACAGTAAAGAGATTAATTTCCTGGATGTCAATATTTTGAGACAGGGGGATGGTACGCTCAAGACGTCAGTATACAGGAAATACCCACAATACAATAATGTATTATATGCAACTAGTTTACACCCCACACATACCATTAACAATATTCCTAAATCACAGTTTATGAGAATGAGAAGAATATGTTCTGCAGACATGGAATTTCAAAATGCTAGGCATGATCTTGAGGGTAGATTTATTAATAGGGGATATAAGAAATCAACAGTACAAAAGGCCAGTAATTGGGCAGCCAATTGTGAGAGATCTAGTTTATTGAATTATAAAGCTAAAACCAAAAAGGATGGATCAGGAACCATGAGGTTGGTTACTACATTTCGCAGTAACACATATTTATTGCAGGATGTAGTCAACAAACATTGGAATATTCTTCGGGCCAATACAGATTTGGATCAATGTTTGTCTAACTAATGCCAATTTTCTTTCAGAAGGGGAAGAACACTCACTTCCTATTTTGCGCATTATAAGAAAACTTTTTTGGATTATGTGAACCAACAACAACTAACCATATTGGGGGATAGGCTTGGTGGGTCACATCCTTGTGGACATTGCAGTTTGTGTAAACATATGTTTAAAACTTCATCATTTTTTGGGAATTGTAACTCTGACTGGGTTGTCTATTTGGCTAGTTGCCAATGTTCTGCCTTTTATGTAGGGCAGACTTCTAGGCAACTAAGAAGTCATATTTCAGAACATTTGAGTGATTTACATCTTAAAAAATGACTAATGTATTGTATAGACATTGTCAGTTACACAGAACTGCTTCGTTTAGATTTATCATTATTGACCAAGTAAAAGGTAATAGATCTATGAAGCAAGGTTGGCACACTATACTAACTCAAAAGGAAAGAAAATGGATTATTAAGTTGGGTGCCCTATTTCATCCTGGACTAAATGATACGTTATGAGGGTCTTTTCTCTTTTTATTAAGGACCCTGATTGGTAATTTCACAAGTAAATATATGATATGAATGGAAGTTTGAATATAGCATCTGATATTATATTTAAAATGTTTATTCTGTTTGATATTTGTATGTGTTTTGAGGCTGGAATGGATTAATGGGGGAAGCGATGTCACAATTGGGGATGAACATTGTGTATAAAAACTGTCCCTGCATTATGTATGTTTTATCACTGAAGAAGGTTTGTTACTGAAACCGGTCTGAAGGGAAAGGAATAAAACTTTAATTGCCTCTGAGTGCTGGCTTTTTCTTTTTTTATTTCTTTAATAGTTTGGTTATGCCGTGCACCAGTCATACTTGCTAGCTTTTTTGGAGATAAATACTACAATGCCAGTGTGTGTAAGATGCATAGAATGATATCAGTATAAATAAGAAGATAATGGTATAAATACTACTATACCAGTGTGTTTAACATGCACAGAATCATATCAGGTAAATAACAAGGTAGTGGTATAAATACGACAATGCCAGTGTGTGTAACATGCACAGAATCATATCTGAATAAGTAACAAGGTAATGGTATAAATACTACAATGCCAGTTTGGTAACATGCACAGAATCATATTAGTGGAAATAACTAGGTAATGGTATAAATATTACAATGCCAGTGTGTGTAACATGCACAGAATCATATCTGAATAAGTAACAAGGTAATGGTATAAATACTACAATGCCAGTGTGTGTAACATGCACAGAATCATATCTGAATAAGTAACAAGGTAATGGCATAAATACTACAATGCCAGTGTGTATAGCATGCACAGAATCATATCAGTATAAATAACTAGGTAGTGCTATAAATACTACAATGCCATTGTGTGTAACATGCACAGAATCATATCAGTATAAATAACAAGGTAATTGTATAAATACTACAATGCCAGTGTGTGTAACATGTACAGAATCATATCTGAGTAAGTAACAAGGTATTGGTATAAAAACTACAATACCATTGTGTGTAAAATGCAAAGAATCATATCAGTATAAATAACTAGGTTTACTTACTATAATGCCATTGTGTGTAACATGCACAGAATCATATCAGTGGAAAAAACAAGGTAATGCTATAAAAACTACAATGCCAGTTTGGTAACATGCACAGAATCATATTAGTGGAAATAACAAGGTAATGGTATAAATACTACAATGCCAGTGTGTTTAACATGCACAGAATCATATCAGTATAAATAACTAGGTAATGGTTTAAATACTACAATGCCATTGTGTGTAACATGCACAGAATCATATCAGTATAAATAACTAGGAAATGGTATAAATACTACAGTGCCAGTGTCTGTAACATGCACAGAATCATATCAATAGAAATAACAAGGTAATGGTACAAATACTACAATGCCAGTGTTTGTAACATGCACAGAATCATATCAGTATAAATAACTAGGTAGTGCTATAAATACTACAATGCCATTGTGTGTAACATGCACAGAATCATATCAGTATAAATAACAAGGTAATGGTATAAATATTACAATGCCAGTGTGTTAACATGCACAGAATCATATCAGTATAAATAACAAGGCAATTGTATAAATACTACAATGCCATTGTGTGTAACATGCACAGAATCATATCAGTATAAATAACAAGATAATGGTATAAATACTACAATGCCAATGTGTGTAACATTCACAGTCATATCAGTATAAATTATTGGGTAATGGTATAAATACTACAATGCCAATGTGTGCAACATGCACAGAATCATATCAGTATAAATACCAAGGTACTGGTATAAATACTACAATGCCAGTATGTTAAACATGCACAGAGTCATAGCAGTTTAAATAACAAGGTAATGGTAAAAATACTGCAATGTCATTGTGTGTAAAATGCAAAGAATCATATCAGTATAAATAACTAGGTTTACTTACTATAATGCCATTGTGTGTAACATGCACAAAATCATATCAGTATAAATAACAAGGTAATGGTATAAATACTACAATGCCAGTGTGTTTAACATGCACAGAATCCTATCAGTATAAATAACTAGGTAATGGTATAAATACTACAATGCCAGTGTGTGTAACATGCACCAAATCACATTAGTATAAATAACTAGGTAATGGTATAAATACTACAATGCCAGTGTGTGTAACATGCACAGAATGATAATAGTGTAAATAACAAGGTAATGGTATAAATACTACAATACTAGTGTGTTTAATATGCACAGAATCATATCAGTATAAATAACCAGGTAATGGTTTAAATACTACAATGCCATTGTGTGTAACATGCACAGAATCATATCAGTATAAATAACTAGGAAATGGTATAAATACTACAGTGCCAGTGTCTGTAACATGCACAGAATCATATCAATAGAAATAACAAGGTAATGGTATAAATACTACAATGGCAGTGTTTGTAACATGCACAGAATCATATCAGTATAAATAACTAGGTAATGGGATAAATACTACAATGCCAGTGTGTGTAACATGCACAGAATCATATCAGTATAAATAACAACGTAATGGTATAAATACTACAATGCCAATGTGTGTAACATGCACAGAATCATCTCAGCGTAAATAACAAGGTAATGGTATAAATACTACAATACCAGTGTGTGTAAGATGCACAGAATCAAATCAGTAGAAATAACAAGGAAATGGTATAAATACTACAATACTAGTATGTTTAACATGCACAAAATCATAAAAAGTATAAATAACTAGGAAATGGTATAAATACTACAATGCCAGTGTCTGTAACATGCACAGAATCATATCAGTAGAAATAACAAGGTAATGGTATAAATACTACAATGCCAGTGTTTGTAACATGCACAGAATCATACCAGTATAAATAACTAGGTAATGGTATACATACTACAATGCCATTGTGTGTAACATGCACAGAATCATATCAGTATAAATAACTAGGTAATGGTATAAATACTACAATGCCAGTGTGTGTACCATGCACAGAATCATATCAGTATAAATAACAAGGTAATGGTATAAATACTACAATGCCAGTGTGTGTGAGATACACAGAATGATACCAGTATTAATAAGAAAGTAATGGTATAAATACTACAATACCAGTATGTTTAACATGCACAGAATCATATCAGTATAAAGAACTAGGAAATGCTATAAATACTACAATGCCAGTGTATGTAACATGCACAGAATAGTATCAGTATAAATAACCAGGTAATGGTTTAAATACTACAATGCCAGTGTGTGTAACATGCACAGAATCATATCAGTATAAATAACAAAGTAATGGTATAAATACTACAATGCCAGTGTGTGTACCATGCACAGAATCATATCAGTATAAATAACAAGGTAATGGTATAAATACTATAATGCCAGTGTGTGTAAGATGCACAGAATGATATCAGTATAAATAAGAAGGTAATGGTATAAATACTACACTACCAGTGTGTTTAGCATGCATGGAATCATATCAGTATAAATAGCAAGGTAATGGTATAAATACTACAATGCCAGTGTCTGTAACATGCACAGAATGATATCAGTATAAATAACAAGGCAATGGTATAAATACTACAATACCAGTGTGTTTAATATGCACAGAATCATATCAGGATAAATAACAAGGTAGTGGTATAAATACTACAATGCCAGTTTGTGTAACATGCACAGAATCATATCTGAATAAGTAACAAGTAATGGTATAAATACTACAATGCCAGTGTATGTACCATGCACAGAATCATATCAGTATAAATAACAAGGTAATTCTATAAATACTACAATGCCAGTGTGTGTAACATGCACAGAATCATATCTGATTAAGTAACAAGCTATTGGTATAAATACTACAATGCCAGTGTATGTACCATGCAGAGAATAATTTCATTATAAATAACAAGGTAATGGTAAAAACTTCTATAAAGCCAGTGTGTGTAACATGCACAGAATCATATCAGTATAAATAGCAAGGTAATGGCATAAATAATACAATGCCAGTGTATGTAACATGCACAGAATCATATCAGTATAAATAACTACGTAATGGAATAAATACTAAAATGCCAGTGTGTGTGTAACATGCAAATAATCATATCTGAATAAGTAACAAGGTAATGGTATAAATACTACAATGCCAGTGTGTGTAACATGCACAGAATCATATCTGAATAAGTAACAAGGTAATGGTATAAATACCACAATGCCAGTGTGTGTAGCATGCACAGAATCATATCAGTATAAATAACTAGGTAGTGGTATAAATGCTACAGTGCCAGTGTGTGTAACATGCACAGAATCATGTCAATATAAATAACTAGGTAATGGTATAAATACTACAATGCCAATGTGTTTAACATGCACAGAATCATATCTGAATAAGTAACAAGGTAATGGCATAAATACTACAATGCCAGTGTGTATAGCATGCACAGAATCATATCAGTATAAATAACTAGGTAGTGCTATAAATACTACAATGCCATTGTGTGTAACATGCACAGAATCATATCAGTTTAAATAACAAGGTAATGGTAAGAATACTACAATGCCAATGTGTGTAACATTCACAGAGTCATATTAGTATAAATTATTAGGTAATGGTATAAATACCACAATGCCAGTGTGTGTACCATGCACAGAATCATGTCAGTATAAATAACAAGGTCATGGTATAAATACTACAATGCCAATGTGTGCAACATGCACAGAATCATATCAGTATAAATAACAAGGTAATGGTATAAATACTACAATGCCAGTGTGTTTAACATGCACAGAGTTATATCAGTTTAAATAACAAGGTAATGGTATAAATACTGCAATGCCATTGTGTGTAACATGCACAAAATCATATCAGTATAAATAACTAGGTAATGGTTTACGTACTACAATGCCAGTGTGTGTAACATGCACATAATCATATCAGTATAAATAAGAAGGTAATGGTATAAATACTACAATGCCAGTGTGTGTAACATGCACAGAATCATAATAGTGTAAATAAGATGGTAATTGTATGAATACTACAATGCCACTGTGTGTAACATGCACAAAATCATATCAGTATAAATAACAAGGTAATGGTATAAATACTACAATGCTAGTGTGTTTAACATGCACAGAGTCATATCAGTATAAATAACAAGGTAATGGTATAAATACTACAATGGCAGTATGTGTGTAACATGCACAGAATCATATTAGAATAAGTAACAAGGTAATGGTATAAATAATACAATGCCAGTATGTGTATCATGCACAGAATCATGTCAGCATAAATAACAAGGTAATGGTATAAATACTACAATGCCAATGTGTGTAACATGCACAGAATCATATCAGTATATATAACAAGGCAATGGTATAAATAATATAATACCCATGTGTGTGACATGCACAGAATCATAATAGTGTAAATAAGAAGGTAATGGTATAAATACTACAATACCAGTGTGTGTAACATGCACAGAATCATATCAGTATAAATAACTAGGTAGTGGTATAAATGCTACAGTGCCAGTGTGTGTAACATGCACCAAATCACATTAGTATAAATAACTAGGTAATGGTATAAATACTACAATCCAAGTGTGTGTAACATGCACAGAATGATAATAGTGTAAATAACAAGGTAATGGTATAAATACTACAATACTAGTGTGTTTAATATGCACAGAATCATATCAGTATAAATAACCAGGTAATGGTTTAAATACTACAATGCCATTGTGTGTAATATGCACAGAATCATATCAGTATAAATAACTAGGAAATTGTATAAATACTACAGTGTCAGTGTCTGTAACATGCATAGAATCATATCAATAGAAATAACAAGGTAATAGTATAAATACTACAATGGCAGTGTTTGTAACATGCACAGAATCATATCAGTATAAATAACTAGGTAATGGGATAAATACTACAATGCCAGTGTGTGTAACATGCACAGAATCATATCAGTATAAATAACAAGGTAATGGTATGGCAGTATGTGTGTAACATGCACAGAATGATAATAGTGTAAATAACAAGGTAATGGCATAAGTACTAGAATACTAGTGTGTTTAATATGCACAGAATCATATCAGTATAAATAACCAGGTAATGGTTTAAATACTACAATGCCATTGTGTGTAACATGCACAGAATCATATCAGTATAAATAACTAGGAAATGGTATAAATACTACAGTGTCAGTGCCTGTAACATGCACAGAATCATATCAATAGAAATAAGAAGGTAATGGTATAAATACTACAATGGCAGTGTTTGTAACATGCACAGAATCATATCAGTATAAATAACTAGGTAATGGGATAAATACTACAATGCCAGTGTGTGTAACATGCACAGAATCATATCAGTATAAATAACAATGTAATTGTATAAATACTACAATGCCAATGTGTGTAACATGCACAGAATCATCTCAGCGTAAATAACAAGGTAATGGTATAAATACTATAATGCCAGTGTGTGTAAGATGCACAGAATGATATCAGTATAAATAAGAAGGTAATGGTATAAATACTACAATACCAGTGTGTTTAGCATGCATGGAATCATATCAGTATAAATATCAAGGTAATGGCATAAATACTACAATGCCAGTGTCTGTAACATGCACAGAATGATATCAGTATAAATAACAAGGCAATGGTATAAATGCTACAATACCAGTGTGTTTAATATGCACAGAATCATATCAGTATAAATAACAAGGTAATTCTATAAATACTACAATGCCAGTGTGTGTAACATGTACAGAATCATATCTGATTAAGTAACAAGGTATTGGTATAAATACTACAATGCCAGTGTATGTACCATGCAGAGAATAATTTCATTATAAATAACAAGGTAATGGTAAAAACTTCTACAAAGCCAGTGTGTTTAACATGCACAGAATCATATCTGAATAAGTAACAAGGTAATGGTATAAATACGACAATGCCAGTATGTGTAGCATGCACAGAATCATATCAGTATAAATAACTAGGTAGTGGTATAATTGCTACAGTGCCAGTGTGTGTAACATGCACAGAATCATGTCAATATAAATAACTAGGTAATGGTATAAATATTACAATGCCAGTGTGTTTAACATGCACAGAATCATATCTGAATAAGTAACAAGGTAATGGCATAAAAACTACAATGCCAGTGTGTGTGTAGCATGCACAGAATCATATCAGTATAAATAACTAGGTAGTGGTATAAATACTACAATGCCATTGTGTGTAACATGCACAGAATCATATCATTTTAAATAACAAGCTAATGGTAAGAATACTACAGTGCCAATGTGTGTAACATTCACAGAGTCATATTAGTATAAATTATTAGGTAATGGTATAAATACCACAATGCCAGTGTGTGTAACATGCATGGAATCATATCAGTATAAATAACAAGGTAATGGTATAAATACTACAATGCCAATGTGTGCAACATGCACAGAATCATATCAGTATAAATAACAAGGTAATGGCATAAATACTACAATGCCAGTATGTTTAACATGCACAGTGTTATATCAGTTTAATTAACATGGTAATGGTATAAATACTGCAATGCCATTGTGTGTAACATGCACAAAATCATATCAGTATAAATAACTAGGTAATGGTTTACGTACTACAATGCCAGTGTGTGTAACATGCACATAATCATATCGGTATAAATAAGAAGGTAATGGTATAAATACTACAATGCCAGTGTGTGTAACATGCACAGAATCATAATAGTGTAAATAAGATGGTAATCGTATGAATACTACAATGCCACTGTGTGTAACATGCACAAAATCATATCAGTATAAATAACAAGGTAATGGTATAAATACTACAATGCTAGTGTGTTTAACATGCACATAATCATATCAGTATAAATAAGAAGGTAATGGTATAAATACTACAATGCCAGTGTGTGTAACATGCACAGAATCATATTAGAATAAGTAACAAGGTACTGGTATAAATAATGCAATGCCAGTATTTGTATCATGCACAGAATCATGTCAGCATAAATAACAAGGTAATGGTATAAATACTACAATGCCAATGTGTGTAACATGCACAGAATCATATCAGTATATATAACAAGACAATGGTATAAATAATATAATACCCATGTGTGTGACATGCACAGAATCATAATAGTGTAAATAAGAAGGTAATGGTATAAATACTACAATACCAGTGTGTGTAACATGCACAGAATCATATCAGTATAAATAACTAGGTAGTGGTATAAATGCTACAGTGCCAGTGTGTGTAACATGCACCAAATCACATTAGTATAAATAACTAGGTAATGGTATAAATACTACAATGCCAGTGTGTGTAACATGCACAGAATGATAATAGTGTAAATAACAAGGTAATGATATAAATACTACAATACTAGTGTGTTTAATATGCACAGAATCATATCAGTATAAATAACCAGGTAATGGTTTAAATACTACAATGCCATTGTGTGTAACATGCACAGAATCATATCAGTATAAATAACTAGGAAATTGTATAAATACTACAGTGCCAGTGTCTGTAACATGCACAGAATCATATCAATAGAAATAACAAGGTAATGGTATAAATACTACAATGGCAGTGTTTGTAACATGCACAGAATCATATCAGTATAAATAACTAGGTAATGGTATAAATACTACAATGCCAGTGTGTGTAACATGCACAGAATCATATCAGTATAAATAACAAGGTAATGGTATAAATACTACAATGCCAGTGTCTGTAACATGCACAGAATTATATCAGTATAAATAACCAGGTAATGGTTTAAATACTACAATGCCACTGTATGTACCATGCACAGAATCATATCAGTATAAATAACAAGGTAATGGTATAAATACTACAATGCCAGTGTGTTTAACATGCACAGAATCATATCAGTATAAATAACAAGGTAATTGTATAAATACTACAATGCCAGTGTGTGTAACATGCACAGAATGATAATAGTGTAAATAACAAGGTAGTGGTATAAATACTACAATACTAGTGTGTTTAATATGCACAGAATCATATCAGTATAAATAACCAGGTAATGGTTTAAATACTACAATGCCATTGTGTGTAACATGCACAGAATCATATCAGTATAAATAACTAGGAAATGGTATAAATACTACAGTGCCAGTGTCTGTAACATGCACAGAATCATATCAATAGAAATAGCAAGGTAATGGTATAAATACTACAATGGCAGTGTTTGTAACATGCACAGAATCATATCAGTATAAATAACTAGGTAATAGGATAAATACTACAATGCCAGTGTGTGTAACATGCACAGAATCATATCAGTATAAAT
This sequence comes from Protopterus annectens, assembly GCF_019279795.1. NCBI lineage: Eukaryota > Metazoa > Chordata > Ceratodontiformes > Protopteridae > Protopterus > Protopterus annectens. The sequence continues at coordinate 105,974,456 of NC_056747.1, forward strand.
AACAACGTAATGGTATAAATACTACAATGCCAATGTGTGTAACATGCATGGAATCATATCAGTATAAATAGCAAGGTAATGGTATAAATACTACAATACCAGTGTGTGTAAGATGCACAGAATCATATCAGTAGAAATAACAAGGAAATGGTATAAATACTACAATACCAGTGTGTTTAACATGCACAAAATCATATCAGTATAAATAACTAGGAAATGGTATAAATACTACAATGCCAGTGTCTGTAACATGCACAGAATCATATCAGTGGAAATAACAAGGTAATGGTATAAATACTACAATGCCAGTGTTTGTAACATGCACAGAATCATACCAGTATAAATAACTAGGTAATGGTATACATACTACAATGCCATTGTGTGTAACATGCACAGAATCATATCAGTATAAATAACTAGGTAATGGTATAAATACTACAATGCCAGTGTGTGTAACATGCACAGAATCATATCAGTATAAATAGCAAGGTAATGGCATAAATAATACAATGCCAGTATATGTGAGATACACAGAATGATACGAGTATTAATAAGAAAGTAATGGTATAAATACTACAATACCAGTGTGTTTAACATGCACAGAATCATATCAGTATAAAGAACTAGGAAATGGTATAAATACTACAATGCCAGTGTCTGTAACATGCACAGAATAGCTTCAGTATAAATAACCAGGTAATGGTTTAAATACTACAATGCCAGTGTGTGTAACATGCACAGAATCATATCAGTATAAATAACAAGGTAATGGTATAAATACTACAATGCCAGTGTATGTACCATGCACAGAATCATATCAGTATAAATAACAAGGTAATGGTATAAATACTATAATGCCAGTGTGTGTAAGATGCACAGAATGATATCAGTATAAATAAGAAGGTAATGGTATAAATACTACACTACCAGTGTGTTTAACATGCATGGAATCATATCAGTATAAATAGCAAGGTAATGGTATAAATACTACAATGCCAGTGTCTGTAACATGCACAGAATGATATCAGTATAAATAACAAGGCAATGGTATAAATACTACAATACCAGTGCGTTTAATATGCACAGAATCATATCAGGATAAATAACAAGGTAGTGGTATAAATACTACAATGCCAGTTTGTGTAACATGCACAGAATCATATCTGAATAAGTAACAAGTAATGGTATAAATACTACAATGCCAGTGTATGTACCATGCACAGAATCATATCAGTATAAATAACAAGGTAATTCTATAAATACTACAATGCCAGTGTGTGTAACATGTACAGAATCATATCTGATTAAGTAACAAGGTAATGGTATAAATACTACAATGCCAGTGTATGTACCATGCACAGAATCATTTCATTATAAATAACAAGGTAATGGTAAAAACTACTACAAAGCCAGTGTGTTTAAGATGCACAGAATCATATCAGTATAAATAGCAAGGTAATGACATAAATAATACAATGCCAGTGTATGTAACATGCACAGAATCATATCAGTATAAATAACAAGACAATGGTATAAATAATATAATACCCATGTGTGTGACATGCACAGAATCATAATAGTGTAAATAAGAAGGTAATGGTATAAATACTACAATACCAGTGTGTGTAACATGCACAGAATCATATCAGTATAAATAACTAGGTAGTGGTATAAATGCTACAGTGCCAGTGTGTGTAACATGCACCAAATCACATTAGTATAAATAACTAGGTAATGGTATAAATACTACAATGCCAGTGTGTGTAACATGCACAGAATGATAATAGTGTAAATAACAAGGTAATGGTATAAATACTACAATACTAGTGTGTTTAATATGCACAGAATCATATCAGTATAAATAACCAGGTAATGGTTTAAATACTACAATGCCATTGTGTGTAATATGCACAGAATCATATCAGTATAAATAACTAGGAATTTGTATAAATACTACAGTGTCAGTGTCTGTAACATGCATAGAATCATATCAATAGAAATAACAAGGTAATAGTATAAATACTACAATGGCAGTGTTTGTAACATGCACAGAATCATATCAGTATAAATAACTAGGTAATGGGATAAATACTACAATGCCAGTGTGTGTAACATGCACAGAATCATATCAGTATAAATAACAATGTAATGGTATAAATACTACAATCCCAGTGTCTGTAACATGCACAGAATAGTATCAGTATAAATAACCAGGTAATGGTTTAAATACTGCAATGCCATTGTGTGTAACATGCACAGAATCATGTCAGTATAAATAACAAGGTAATGGTATAAATACTACAATGCTAGTGTGTTTAACATGCACAGAGTCATATCAGTATAAATAACAAGGTAATGGTATAAATACTACAATGGCAGTATGTGTGTAACATGCACAGAATGATAATAGTGTAAATAACAAGGTAATGGTATAAATACTAGACTACTAGTGTGTTTAATATGCACAGAATCATATCAGTATAAATAACCAGGTAATGGTTTAAATACTACAATGCCATTGTGTGTAACATGCACAGAATCATATCAGTATAAATAACTAGGAAATGGTATAAATGCTACAGTGTCAGTGTCTGTAACATGCACAGAATCATATCAATAGAAATAACAAGGTAATGGTATAAATACTGCAATGGCAGTGTTTGTAACATGCACAGAATCATATCAGTATAAATAACTAGGTAATGGGATAAATACTACAATGCCAGTGTGTGTAACATGCACAGAATCATATCAGTATAAATAACAATGTAATGGTATAAATACTACAATGCCAATGTGTGTAACATGCACAGAATCATCTCAGCGTAAATAACAAGGTAATGGTATAAATACTACAATACCAGTGTGTGTAAGATGCACAGAATCATATCAGTAGAAATAACAAGGAAATGGTATAAATACTACAATACCAGTGTGTTTAACATGCACAAAATCATATCAGTATAAATAACTAGGAAATGGTATAAATACTACAATGCCAGTGTCTGTAACATGCACAGAATCATATCAGTAGAAATAACAAGGTAATGGTATAAATACTACAATGCCAGTGTTTGTTACATGCACAGAATCATACCAGTATAAATAACTAAGTAATGGTATACATACTACAATGCCATTGTGTGCATCATGCACAGAATCATATCAGTATAAATAACTAGGTAATGGTATAAATACTACAATGCCAGTGTGTGTACCATGCACAGAATCATATCAGTATAAATAACAAGGTAATGCAATAAATACTACAATGCCAGTGTGTGTGAGATACACAGAATGATACCGGTATTAATAAGAAAGTAATGGTATAAATACTACAATACCAGTGTGTTTAACATGCAAAGAATCATATCAGCATAAAGGACTAGGAAATGGTATAAATACTACAATGCCAGTGTCTGTAACATGCACAGAATAGTGTCAGTATAAATAACCAGGTAATGGTTTAAATAATACAATGCCAGTGTGTGTAACATGCACAGAATCATATCAGTATAAATAACAAGGTAATGGTATAAATACTATAATGCCAGTGTGTGTACCATGCACAGAATCATATCAGTATAAATAACAAGGTAATGGTATAAATACTATAATGCCAGTGTGTGTAAGATGCACATAATCATATCAGTATAAATAAGAAGGTAATGGTATAAATACTACAATACCAGTGTGTTCAGCATGCATGGAATCATATCAGTATAAATAGCAAGGTAATGGTATAAATACTACAATGCCAGTGTCTGTAACATGCACAGAATGATATCAGTATAAATAAAAAGGCAATGGTATAAATACTACAATACCAGTGTATTTAATATGCACAGAATCATATCAGGATAAATAACAAGGTAGTGGTATAAATACTACAATGCCAGTGTGTGTAACATGCACAGAATCATATCTAAATAAGTAACAAGTAATGGTATAAATACTACAATGCCAGTGTATGTACCATGCACAGAATCATATCAGTATAAATAACAAGGTAATTCTATAAATACTACAATGCCAGTGTGTGTAACATGTACAGAATCATATCTGATTAAGTAACAAGGTAATGGTATAAATACTACAATGCCAGTGTATGTACCATGCACAGAATCATTTCATTATAAATAACAAGGTAATGGTAAAAACTACTACAAAGCCAGTGTGTTTAAGATGCACAGAATCATATCAGTATAAATAGCAAGGTAATGACATAAATAATACAATGCCAGTGTATGTAACATGCACAGAATCATATCAGTATAAATAACTACGTAATGGAATAAATACTAAAATGCCAGTGTGTGTGTAACATGCAAATAATCATATCTGAATAAGTAACAAGGTAATGGTATAAATACTACAATGCCAGTGTGTGTAACATGCACAGAATCATATCTGAATAAGTAACAAGGTAATGGTATAAATACCACAGTGCCAGTGTGTGTAGCATGCACAGAATCATATAAGTATAAATAACTAGGTAGTGGTATAAATGCTACAGTGCCAGTGTATGTAACATGCACAGAATCATGTCAATATAAATAACTAGGTAATGGTGTAAATATTACAATGCCAGTGTGTTTAACATGCACAGAATCATATCTGAATAAGTAACCAGGTAATGGCATAAATACTACAATGCCAGTGTGTGTAGCATGCACAGAATCATATCAGTATAAATAACTAGGTAGTGGTATAAATACTACAATGCCATTGTGTGTAACATGCACAGAATCATATCATTTTAAATAACAAGGTAATGGTAAGAATACTACAATTTCAATGTGTGTAACATTCACAGAGTCATATTAGTATAAATTATTAGGTAATGGTATAAATACCACAATGCCAGTGTGTGTAACATGCACAGAATCATATCAGTATAAATAACAAGGTAATGGTATAAATACTACAATGCCAATGTGTGTAACATGCACAGAGTCATATCAGTATAAATAATTAGGTAATTGTATAAATACTACAATGCCAGTGTGTGTACCATGCACAGAATCATGTCAGTATAAATAACAAGGTCATGGTATAAATACTACAATGCCAATGTGTTTAACATGCACAGAGTTATATCAGTTTAAATAACAAGGTAATGGTATAAATACTGCAATGCCATTATGTGTAACATGCACAAAATCATATCAGTATAAATAACTAGGTAATGGTTTACGTACTACAATGCCAGTGTGTGTAACATGCACATAATCATATCAGTATAAATAAGAAGTAATGGTATAAATACTACAATGCTAGTATGTGTAACATGCACAGAATCATAATAGTGTAAATAAGATGGTAATCGTATGAATACTACTATGCCACTGTGTGTAACATGCACAAAATCATATCAGTATAAATAACAAGGTAATAGTATAAATACTACAATGCCAGTGTGTGTACCATGCACAGAATCATATCAGTATAAATAACAAGGCAATGGTATAAATACTACAATACCAGTGTATTTAATATGCACAGAATCATATCAGGATAAATAACAAGGTAGTGGTATAAATACTACAATGCCAGTGTGTGTAACATGCACAGAATCATATCTGAATAAGTAACAAGTAATGGTATAAATACTACAATGCCAGTGTATGTACCATGCACAGAATCATATCAGTATAAATAACAAGGTAAATCTATAAATACTACAATGCCAGTGTGTGTAACATGTACAGAATTATATCTGATTAAGTAACAAGGTAATGGTATAAATACTAAAATGCCAGTGTATGTACCATGCACAGAATCATTTCATTATAAATAACAAGGTAATGGTAAAAACTACTACAAAGCCAGTGTGTTTACGATGCACAGAATCATATCAGTATAAATAGCAAGGTAATGACATAAATAATACAATGCCAGTGTATGTAACATGCACAGAATCATATCAGTATAAATAACTATGTAATGGAATAAATACTAAAATGCCAGTGTGTGTGTAACATGCAAATAATCATATCTGAATAAGTAACAAGGTAATGGTATAAATACTACCATGCCAGTGTGTGTAACATGCACAGAATCATATCTGAATAAGTAACAAGGTAATGGTATAAATACCACAATGCCAGTGTGTGTAGCATGCACAGAATCGTATAAGTATAAATAACTAGGTAGTGGTATAAATGCTACAGTGCCAGTGTATGTAACATGCACAGAATCATGTCAATATAAATAACTAGGTAATGGTATAAATATTACAATGCCAGTGTGTTTAACATGCACAGAATCATATCTGAATAAGTAACAAGGTAATGGCATAAATACTACAATGCCAGTGTGTGTAGCATGCACAGAATCATATCAGTATAAATAACTAGGGAGTGGTATAAATACTACAATGCCATTGTGTGTAACATGCACAGAATCATATAATTTTAAATAACAAGGTAATGGTAAGAATACTACAATGCCAATGTGTGTAACATTCACAGAGTCATATTAGTATAAATTATTAGGTAATGGTATAAATACCACAATGCCAGTGTGTGTAACATGCACAGAATCATATCAGTATAAATAACAAGGTAATGGTATAAATACTACAATGCCAATGTGTGTAACATGCACAGAGTCATATCAGTATAAATAATTAGGTAATTATATAAATACTACAATGCCAGTGTGTGTACCATGCACGTAATCATGTCAGTATAAATAACAAGGTCATGGTATAAATACTATAATGCCAATGTGTTTAACATGCACAGAGTTATATCAGTTTAAATAACAAGGTAATGGTATAAATACTGCAATGCCATTGTGTGTAACATGCACAAAATCATATCAGTATAAATAACTAGGTAATGGTTTACGTACTACAATTCCAGTGTGTGTAACATGCACATAATCATATCAGTATAAATAAGAAGTAATGGTATAAATACTACAATGCTAGTATGTGTAACATGCACAGAATCATAATAGTGTAAATAAGATGGTAATCGTATGAATACTACAATGCCACTGTGTGTAACATGCACAAAATCATATCAGTATAAATAACAAGGTAATGGTATAAATACTACAATGCCACTGTGTGTAACATGCACAAAATCATATCAGTATAAATAACAAGGTAATGGTATAAATACTACAATGCCAGTGTGTTTAACATGCACAGAGTCATATCAGTATAAATAACAAGGTAATGGTCTAAATACTACAATGGCAGTATGTGTAACATGCACAGAATCATATTAGAATAAGTAACAAGGTAATGGTATAAATAATACAATGCCAGTATGTGTATCATGCACAGAATCATGTCCCCGTAAATAACAAGGTAATGGTATAAATACTACAATGCCAATGTGTGTAACATGCACAGAATCATATCAGTATAAATAACAAGGCAATGGTATAAATAATATAATACCCATGTGTGTGACATGCACAGAATCATAATAGTGTAAATAAGAAGGTAATGGTATAAATACTACAATACCAGTGTGTGTAACATGCACAGAATCATGTCAATATAAATAACTAGGTAATGGTATAAATACTACAATGCCAATGTGTTTAACATGCACAGAATCATATCAGTATAAATAACAAGGCAATGGTATAAATAATATAATACCCATGTGTGTGACATGCACAGAATCGTATTAGAATAAGTAACAAGGTAATGGTATAAATAATATAATGCAAGTGAAAATAATAAGGTATTTGTATAAATAACATGATACCAATGCATGTGACATGTGGAGAATTATACCAATGGAAGTAACAAGGCACTGATATAAATAATATGATCCTTGCATATATAATCTACTCAGAATAATACCAGTATAAGTAACAAGGTTATGGTATAAATAACATAATAAATTATAGGATATGTAACACGCATAGAATCATATCAGTCAGTATAGTTAACATGTTAATAGCATAATTAACATGATTCTAAGATATGTAACATGCCAGGAATCATCCCAGTATATGTAACAGGACATTAGTGTTTGTACCATGATGCCATTATACATGACATATCACTGGCAGGTGTAACATGGTGCTTGTATGAGTAACGTGTAATAAATATATTTGCATCCTCTCCAGCCTGTAGTACTGAGATTTATTTATTTGTTTGTTTATTTATTTAATTTTGCTTACTGCGGTAGAGCACTGATCAGATTTGACCATTTGCATGTTTAGCCCAGGTTACACTCATAGTAAAAGCAATAAACTGAATTATTGAAAGATTCGGATTCAAAGTAAACTTTATTGTCATTTAGGACCACACACGTGTAGCTTTCTTCTCGAGTTTAAAAACAAAGTGAAACAAAACATGCAAATAAAAGAATAAACACAACATATACAGTCCTTCTCCCAGTACCTGTATGAAAGAGCAGAAAACTTCTGACACTTGAATACAGAATAAATATACCTTCCCCTAAGTTATAATACCTGCCCCATTTAAATAAAAGATGCATTACAGATTGCACATTGCCTAAGTTATCTGTCTAATATTGCACTTGATAGGGATAATATATATAAATATTGCACTTACTTAGAATTTGTGTGGTATATATTATATAACAGACTATAGGTTTTTGTGAAAAAATGAAAGAACTGACTTAGTTAATGTCCACTTCTCTGGGACTTATGCCTGAGTTCAGAAGTTTGACTATGGTCAGGTAGAAACTGTTGTTGAAGCTGGTAGTCCTGCAGTGGATGCTGCAATATCTTCTACCTGATGTCAGATGCTTAAACAGTCTATGCACTGGATGTGTGGTGTCTTGCATTATTTTGGTGTCCCTTCTGATGCTTCTTGCAGAGCAAATTTGTTGTATTGATGGAAGACTGCTACCCGCTACCTTCCCTGTGACCATCACCCCTCTCTCTAGTGCCTTCCTTTCTGTAGCTGTACAACTTCCAAACCACACCGTAAAGCTGCTGGTGAGGATACTCTCAAAAGCACTTCTGTGGAAAGTGGAGAGGATATGAGGTGGAACCTTAGCTTTCTTCAGCCTTCTCAAACAATGGAGGCACTGTTATGCTTTCGTATAGGTTCATTGGTGTGTACTAGGCTAATGGCCCTGGGGCCTTTACAAGCCTAGCCATAGGATTACCCTGGCATAGTGCCACCTGACCTTAGTTCCCAGTTCCTCTGCTGAGTAGAGCCACTGGTGTTATCCCCAGGGTGAATTTTCTGTTTCCCAGGTTCAGCGAGATGCTCTGCTTGACATGTATGGGAAGTCTGTTCCATAGCATGGGAAGTTTCTGGGTTATGAACCTGTCCCTCCAGCATGTTCTGTTAATTGTGTAGCTGGTTGGTGTTACCTGACCATGAGAAATCCTCTGATATGTGTACGCCAAGATATTTTGTAAACTTAACCTTCTCTTAACTCTCATCACTGATCACGAGTGCTGGGTGGTTTGTTTTCTTTTTCCTGAAGTTGATGATAATCTCCTTGGTCTTGCTTACATTCAGGTCAAGGTTGTTCCCCTCACATCAACTAATCAGAGATACTACCTCTTCTCTGTATGCTCTTTCATCTTCCTTTGTGATGAGCCCCAGGACTGTGGTATCATCAGCAAACTCAATTATATAGTTGGACTTGTGCTTTGCATAGCAGTAATGGGTCAGGATGGTGAATAACAGTGGACTGAGAAAACATCTCTGTGGGACCCCGGTATTAATCTTGATACACTTTGATTTGTTCTTACCCAAACTTACTGTCTGTGGCCTCTCAATCAGGATACCAGGATCCAGTTACAGAAATGTTTACTGGTCCTATATATGCCATTTTTTTCAATCATCTGCATTGGTACCACCATATTAAATGCTGAGCTGAAATCTATGACCAGCATCTTCACATAGTTGTCATTGCCCTGTAGATGTTCAAGACAGCTGAGTAGTGCTAATGAAATAGCATCAGCCGTGGATCTGTTGGCTCTGTAAACAAACTGCAGAGGGTCAAATTCGGGAAGTAAGCTCGATGTCAAATGCTTTTTGATCAGCCGCTCGAAACATTTCATAACAGTGGATGTCAGAGAGACTGCTCTGTAGTCATTAAGGCTGAAGGGGGAGGGTTTCTTAGGCAATGGGATGATATTTGTTTCCTTGTAGCATGAGGATACTTTCATCATGGCAAGAGAGGTGTTAAATATCTCTGTGAGTACTGTGCACAGTTGATCAGCACAGCCTTTTAACACCTTGCCCAGTATGTTGTCTGGGCCAGCAACCTTCCTGGGGTTCACCTTCCTTAACTCTCTGCTCACTTCCTCTGTACTGAGTGTGAATACAGTTTCCTTCTCATCAGTAGGTAGCTTTAGTGCCAACCTGTTGTTTCTCTCCTCAAATCTTCCAAAGAAGGTATTCAAACTGTGCAGGATTTTGATGCTCTCCTCACACTGTGCTGACCTGATTTTGTAGTCTGTGACCTCCTGTATGCCTTGCCATAATCTCCTTACATCCTTCATGTCATCAAAGTGGCACTGCACCCTTCTACCATACTCCCTCTTTGCCTCCCTTATACCCCTCCTCACATTGCCTCTTGCTTCCTTTAGGGCTGCTTTGTCCTTAGCCCTGTAAGCTGCATTTCTCACCTTCAGAAGCTCATTTACCTTGGGGGTGAGCCATGGCTTCCCTTAGGGATGCTTTGTCTTTAGCCCTGTAAGCTGCATTTCTCACCTTCAGAAGCTCATATACCTTGTGGGTGAGCCATGGCTTCCCTTGGGGCTGCTTTGTCCTTAGCCCTGTAAGCTGCATTTCTCACCTTCAGAAGCCTGTATACCCTGGGGGTGAGCCATGGCTTCCCTTAGGGCTGCTTTGTCTTTAGCCCTGTAAGCTGCATTTATCACCTTCAGAAGCTCATTTACATTGAGAGTGAGCCATGGCTTCCCTTAGGGCTGCTTTGTCCTTAGCCCTGTAAGCTGCATTTCTCACCTTCAGAAGCTCATTTACCTTGAGGGTGAGCCATGGCTTCCCTTAGGGATGCTTTGTCTTTAGCCCTGTAAACTGCATTTCTTGCCTTCAGAAGCTCATATACCTTGAGGGTGAGCCATGGCTTCCCTTGGGGCTGCTTTGTCCTTAGCCCTGTAAGCTGCATTTCTCACCTTCAGAAGCCTGTATACCCTGCGGGTGAGCCATGGCTTCCCTTAGGGCTGCTTTGTCCTTAGCTGTGTAAGTTGCATTTCTTGCCTTCAGAAGCTCATATACCTTGGGGGTGAGCCATGACTTCTGGTTAGCTCTGATAGTGATGCTCCTGGTGGTTGTTACTTCATCAACGCAGTTTGAAATGTATGACATCACAACCTCTGTATATTTATCTATGTTCAGGTGCTGATTCACTGTGACTGCCTCCTTGAACAAATCCCAGTTTGTTCTATCAAAGCAGTCTTGGAGGGCCTCCATGGCTCCCTTTGGCCAGACCCTCATTTGTTTCTTTGAGGATTTCTCTCTAATCAGTGCCAGTTTGTGGGCTGGTGATAGAAAGATGGTGTAATGGTCAGAGTTTCTCATTTGTGGAAGTTTCACTGCCTTACAGGCTTTCTTTAAGTTTGTATACACCTTGTCTAGGATATTATCACCCTTAGCGGAAATGTCCACATACTAGTGGTAGTGTGGGAGTACTTCTTTCAGATCTACATTATTAAAGTCCCCTGTTACTACATGTATAGTCAGGATTTTTGCTCTGCAGCTCACAGATATGATTGCATAGTTTATTTAGAGCTGTAGGATATACACCACTGTTACACTGACTCCATTCAGTCTCCCTGGGCAAGTATAATGGTCTACATCTGATAGACAATTTATATTCTCACAGCAGTGTGATAGCAAGATTTCACAGTTTTTGCACCATCGTTTGTTGACATAGATGCAGACTCCTCCCCCCTCTGGCCTTTAAACACAGTGTTTGGTTTCGGTCTGCACGAAACATTATGAGACTCTCTAAGTTTACTGCACTGTCATTTATCTTGCCATGCACACACATCTCAGTAAACAAAAATAAACAAGTATTTCTCACCTTGTTCTTATTGTAAAGTTCCAGTCTAAAGTAGTCCATCTTGCTATCCAGTAATCTTACATTAGCCAGCACTGCAGTATTGCTAGTAGTGCTGGCCTGTAATAGTTTGCTTTTAGCCTAATAGCAATACCAATACCTGCTCTGCATCCTCTTTTCCTTGTTCTTTGACATCTTTTTATCTTTTTCCTTGTCCAGCATGTTCCAGAACCTTCTTCTACCAGTTTCAGGCATATTAGAGTATGTAACGTTAAAATACCCAGCTGTTGAGACTCTATGATAAAGTGGTTGGCCCCAAATACTCCACAGACTTCAAGGCATCAATCCAGCAACATGTAGATGTCAAATGTTTAATTTTATTAACTTCTGTCTGCTGTAACTTATTGTACCTTCAACTGTAAGTGCAGAAACTGATTTATTCTAGTTTTCTTGCACAAAAGAAGACAAAATATGCATATCTCTAGAACAAGCCGACACAGCCTCTTCCTCACAGAGCACCACCATTTTTATTATTATATTATATATAATATTAATTAATTGATATTAATATTATAATTAATAATATCATTTGTCTCGGTCCCCTTCAATAAACACATCACACCAAATGACGTTTGACGACCTTTATCAAACTTCCATAACTCTGATTACCAATTTTATTTACAACTGGACATAGTATAGTTGATTCTAAACACAGCATAAACCTCCTTGTAATGTTAATCAGGACAGCGTACCTGCTCATCCTGCCCAGTAAACAGAGCCCATACCTTTGCTTGCTTACTTTACTTATAAACTTCATTGTAATGTTAATCAGGACCGTGTACCTGCTCATCCTGCCCAGTAAGCAGCGTTCATACCTTTGCTCGCTTACTTTACTTATGAAGCAGCGTCCCATCTCACTTCATAAACCATTCATCAAATTACCAACCAGATAAACAGCATCCTTACCTCCGTTTGCTTACCTATTCCGCAAATTTCCTCCAGCTGCTCATTTCCTTTCCACAAATCCTTGGAATAAACCTCCACACACTGGAGGGAAACAGAAGAGGGCAAGCCTGTCCCTCTTCTCCGCCAACCAGCCTGACCAGGCTGTTCCCCCTCACTCCTACCAGACTGTCAACCCAACCACACATAAACAGATGAGTGGTTCAGTCACACCACATTTGGTACATCTATTTTCTCAAAACCCCAACCAGATCCTTATCAGCAACCCCCAAAACCTGTCTTTATCCACACAAATATCACCACTTGATTAAATGTTAAAGCAATGATCCTTTTGCCATACTAGATAACCATACCTGCACTTACTTCTGTATATTAACCAAGGCCTCTCTCATTCTCACTAACAGTGTTAACTTTGTAGTGAGGCCCAAGACATTGCCTACCATAGCCGACATCCAAATGTTACCCAAAGCCACGTGAAATCACATAAGGGAAATTGCGTACTATCTTACCCAGCCTTAGAGAATAAAGTCTAAGAGCAATCCTACCATCCCTCCAGATAGTCATATACAAGCATAGCACCTAATGACTAAACCTCACCTTTGCTGACCAATCGACACCCAGTCAAACTAATATCAAGTCTCACACCCCATACCCTGTCAGCTGTAGCATATCACCTTAAGCCATCAACTATCCAGTTCTGGATGTGCAACAACTCAATTACCGCAGGGAATAGTCTAACTCCAAAACTTTAATGTCCTAACCTTAGATGTCAAAACTAGCACCCCCTAACCTAGTTCCTGAAAACTCGCCTATGCTCAGCAATGATGTACTCTATGTGCCCAGCCATAAACACTCCCAATTCACTGATTACCAAACCATTCTTAATCCCTGTTTGTCCCTGTCCTTTCACCTGAACTATCCCACCCTATGTTACCTATACCACTATAATTAAGACCTAGCCTACCACTGCCATATCCTACCTAAGCTTCCTTCAGAACCTTCTAACTCCCCCTTAACAGTGTCTCAATTTCAAAATTATCCCAGCACAGCCACCTAACCACCCTACTTCAAAACCCTAACCATAAAATTCACCCAAACCACAAGTAAAATGATCCTTATGCTACTCTAAACCCTTAACCTGGGATGTACCTTTAACACTAGCTACTCAATGAACAAATTTGTTACCCCAAAATAACACCCATTAAAAACAAATTCCAACACCTGTCAATACCTCCATCGGCCCTTCCCCAAATACGGTTCAAACAACTGGGTGAAAATATACAACCACCCTAAGGTTCTAAACTCCAAAAAGCAAGGATTGACTTACTCTCCTGCAAGAGCCATAAAATTTTTTCCTACTAAGTTCCTGTGCTCCTCTGCATGCCGTAACTCCATCCATCCCCGTGGGATCCTCACACTCCCCATACATCTTCCCCAATAGTTTTCACCCCAGCCCCCTACCTACCTCTTCACTTGCACTAATTGAACCTGGAGCTCTGACATACCTTAATAAGGTAATTAATCCGACTGACCTTGTGCCCCACTCCAGAGACAAGAACAGCCATCCTAACATCTCCATGTTCAGATCCCCATTTTCAAGCCACCACTTGATGCCTTCTGCACTTCTGCAATCTGCAAAGAAAAGAAAACAGCAATTTTTTTTTTTTTTTGCGCACACATATCAATAATTAATGTGGAGACACTGGCAAGGACCCCTGCCACCCCCATCAGGTGTTTGCCAAACTGTGCACCAAATTATGGAACCAGCCCCTTTGAACAAGAATGATAAGCCACCCGCAAAAATAAGAGCAGAACTTGTCTAGCTTGTAATCATCCCAAGCAAGTAACCTAATAACGTCTTATAATACTTACAGTGCTGTAACTCCCTTCCTCCTACCTGAGCCCCGTCCACCTTGACTGCCTTTATGAGAACTAAATAAAATGCTGCACCTGTAACCTCATCCAACCCACCATAGAAACCCAAACTCTTACCAATGGCCACTGACTGTGCACCCTTTTAGTATTGAATGCAAAGGCCTAAAAGCAGGGACAAGTTTCAAATACTGATCTAACCTACTGAACGGTTAATAGATTGTACAGTCAATTAATCCTGAGGTCACAAACTCAAATGCCTGTCCTTCTCTGCCTAGCAGTGTAAATCATCTACCAAAACTCAACAACTTAGAAATCCATTTACTTTACTCAGTACCGCTGCCCACTTGTGCTCCCCGTGCATAACCTCCTCGCCCGCACTGCTTCCTTCATCTACGAATTCAGTGTATATCACCCTGACTGGTACTCAAAACACCACCATCTGCCAGGAAAAAGAACAGTAAATCATCCAAAGTACATAAAGCACAGTACAAGACATCTTCAAGGACAACCTATCCTGCCAACCTGAGAAGGAATGTACCACCGCTACTCACATCTATGACAAAACAGCCATCATGTCTGCTTCCAATGACCCTATCGTATACCCAAGATAAATTTAACTACTAGTCAATTTAAAATTAAACCCTACCCCTGAAGTGACCTATCAATATCCACAACTAGGGTAACCTTACGATTCCAGACCACATCAACTAGCACCATGTATGAGCCAAGCTAACTTATATTGTAAAACCCCCTGCCTAGCTCCTAATCCTCATCTCCACATGAGCCACTCTAACCAACCTAATATGTAGTCCAACGAACACCATGTATCAAACCTAATAATAGCTGACTAGCAGCTTACATAATAGTCAGGTAATATTTTAAATATTCCTCTTATAAACTTAAAAGGTTAATAGAACAGATTACAGTAGCATGGATATTCAGAATGGTACACACACATCCAAAGTCTATACTCTTTCCATAACCCCAGTCATAGACACCCTCCTGGACACACTAATTCATACAGCCTCGCTCAGGCCCCTACAGACATGCACATACATCTCCACCCACAACCTCACAGTAATACACCCACACTCCTGAAATGCTACCTGTATGATCCAGCACACTCGTAACTCCTGCCTAATGCTAAGAGCTTCCCCTGCTTCCAATTAACCTCATCCTTCTCTTCCATCACATTTCACTCCCTCCGTCTGAAGATCCTAAGGGTCTCCTAACTCCTTCTCTGTTTGTATACCATACTCTGACGCTACTGCTCAGATTGTGATGCCTCCATTCCTAACTCCCCACTATCTTTCTGCATCACCCCCTTCCAGGCTATTATTTCCTAACTGAAACCAACCTCCTATTTTCCCATGTACTACAACAATCAGTGTCATACCCTGCACTATCTACATAGTACTTTGGACACTATCTACTCATAACTTATGCATACGGTGAGCGTGACTATTATGATATATAATGTTTTAACTTACAGAAAAGTCTAGTTGTGTAGTATATATTGTAATATCTTGTAGCATGGTTTATGTTCTTTCAACTTATTTTTGTATAATATATCTAATGTCACTGGTATTGTACGAAACTATATTGTATTTGTATTTTACTGGGTTACATTTGTATAGCACTATATGCAGAGCTTTCTTCCCAAGACCTCTACTGCAAATGGGTTCTGTAGACAAATGTCAAATAAATAAAATAAATAAATCAAATAACATATGAAGAACTGGCCATAATGGCTCAACCCATCTTCACCATACGATTTGCACCCATACCTGCATTGAGAGTGCATCGGAGCAACGTTGTCAAGAGCGAAGGAAACAAAAGACTGGTATATTAGGGAGTTTTCTAAATAACCTACAAGCTGTATCACTACTACAGCACAATGTTCATGCCAATATTTTATATCTGTAAATCTGCCAACTCTGTGCTATCCTGTACCCCAGAGAGTCTCCTTTTTGCCTTTTTTTTATTTTTTAACAAAACAAGGCTGACTGTAGCCACGAACATGCCAATAGCCACACTGTTCTGTCAACCACCAGAGCCGAATGAGAGAAGCCATCGAGCAGACAGGCAAGCAGCCATAAGGGCTTGCCCAAAACCTTCTCTCTCTTTTTTTTTGTCATCCCATCATGTTTATATTCACCTTCCACCAAGGAAAGGAGTACCTACAACCCTTTAAACCACACTTAGCAGGGACCGCACTTAGAAAAGGTTCATCTTTAAGGCATAGCATGTTATGGAGAAGCACCTTAAGTCCTATACTGGCAGAAAAAAGACAGAAAATCCACCCAAGGATGGCCAATCAACAAAATCCACAAGTGTTCCAATTAAAATATAGTCCTTTAATACGAATAAAACTTTGACTTTGAAAATAAAATGAAAAATAAAAAAGCTCAAAACTGTCCCTTGAAGATATTCGATATGCGCTTTTGACTGTTGTCTTCCTCAGATTGTATAAGACACTAGGGACTTCCATTTCCTTTTATATATGAAATTCTATACTGTTTGACCAATCACTATTGATGAATACTTGACAACATCCGATCCTATCTTGTTATCTCAAGATTAATTTGCATGTAATCAACTCTATGCTTCTGTTTCCCACCTTTATTGAGTATGTAAATTAGATGTTCCAGTCCTTCATTTTGATTGGATGTATATTGTGTTATTGATGATAATGTGAGCAGAGTGAGTATTACTCTTCCATCTTCCTTTAATTCTCAAGACCAATAACAGGTGGCGCTGTTCTAAATGATGTAGTATCCAAAGTAAATAGAAGCATTCATAAACACTCCAAATATTACAATGTTATGCAGGTATGATGGATCTTTACCTGCATAATCAAAATAATGCCACTTAAAATTATGGAATTACAATAAGTATCATTCAACTAAATTATATCACATTTTGAGAAATACAACCAATTCCTGCTTCAGATATTATCTCTAAAATACCAAAGTCTTGCCAAGAACAGGAAAGCGTGTGGATAGAACAGCAATGCTAACTGTTCACTTTCCAATCTCTTTCAAGCAAAGGCAACATCCAATCCAATCTTGTTATCTCAAGATTAATTTGCATGTAATCAACTCTATGCTTCTGTTTCCCGCCTTTGTTGAGTATGTAAATTAGATGTTCCAGTCCTTCATTTTGATTGGATGTATATTGTGTTATTGATGATAATGTGAGCAAAGTGAGTATTACTCATCCATTTTCCTTTAATTCACAAGACCAATAACAGGTGGCGCTGTTCTAAATGATGTAGTATCCATAAGTAAATAGAAGCATTCATAAACACTCCAAATATTAAATATTCGAAGAAATTTGTGAGTATAACTTTCTATTCATTACAATGCTATGCAGGTATGATGGATCTTTACCTGCATAATCAAATTAAGTCCTATACCAACTCTTTCTGACATGCCAGTGTTAAGAGGAACAAACCATATGAAGTTAACTTTAATATTGTATTAAAATATACCTCTCTCTCTTTTTTTTGTTTTTGTGAGGAGAAAAGCGCCATTCTGATGTGAAGTGGAGCCGTGCTAATGACTAACAGGGAATCCTTCCAATGGCAGGAACTGCACATGCGCAGCAATGAATGCCTTTCCCAAGCCCACGAATGACACCCACACGGCTATACAACAAAATTTGCTCATTCCTTCAAGATCCCCTTGAAGGGAACCACTAACCAGCAACCCCAAGAATCAGACCATGACCCACAAATCCCAACTGATTCCTATACTCTTTTACGTCAGATGGCTGAAGATAGCCTTCATTTCAAGGACAAGCATGGAAGCAAAGTAAACATTACTGTTGCAACAGGATATGCAGTACGTTCCAACCTGCACGCACAGTTTGTAGATCCTGAGAGGGTACTCCCCATTTAATCCTGATCCAAACTGCCTAAAACAACCAGGGAGGGAAACTGTGCCATTAAAACTGAAGTATTGACTAGAACCTTACACAATAACTGCGGGAGCTGTAACTATAAATCCCTACAACCAATGGTCAAACCGCGAGGGGAGTCAGTTCCACCCTACGCTAATTAAATACTAAGTAAACTTAAACAACAACCAGGTGACCAAGAACAATCCTCACCTCCCATCTATGCAGCAAGCCAGAGCCTACGTATCCTACCAATGTAACCTGCACAAAGCCTGAAATACCCTAACACCATTTGCAAGGGAGAGGGGAAAAACAAACAAAACCCATTAACTATCACCTCTGTACTGCTTCATTAACCAAAGGCCTACCTGTCTACCAAGGTACCTACTGGTTGCCATGAACATAAACCTGCCATGTAGCAAGTTCATGCTAAAATGTGATGACTCACCCAGCTAACTTAACCCCTTAAGCCCCTCCCCACCCTTATCTCATTTCCTCCCAATCATCCCTCCCTCCATTTAACCCTTTCACCTCCCTAAACCACTTAACTCCCATTAATATATCAGCCTAACCCCCTTTTGAAGATGTCCCAGGAAAACTTGGTTTGTTACCAAACCTCATATATAGTAATATTAATATTATATTTTATATATACAATATATTATATTAATATACATATTATATAATATATAACATATATTATATTTATATCTATTATATAATATATATTATATATTATATTGCATATATATATAATTGATATATATATATATATATATATATATATACATTGTATTATATATTATATAATAAAATATATATATATATATATATATATATATATATATATATATATATATATATATATATATATATATATATATATATACACACACACACACACACACACACACACACACACATACATAATATATGATACTATTATTAAATATTAATGTACAGTATAAATATATATATATTATATATGTTATATTATTAGTATTTTTATTATATTAAGCAGTATAGTGACATCATACGGTATAGAGACATAACATTGATATAAAAATATATGCACAGATTTATAACAATGTTTTTCAAAAGTATGATTGTGTATATAAAATGCATAATACAGGTGTTATAGGTGACGTAAGTGTTGTCCAGCCAAAAAAACAGAGATAGAATATACAAGTATAGCGGGCAATTCCAGCAGTGACGAGGATAGAACTTGTAGAATACTAAGGGGTGCAATAGAAGTTCTAACATGAAAAATGGATATTAGATATAAAGTGGGGGACAGGTTGGGCAGATTGGGAGGTAGGCAGTATGAGGTTATATGTTGCAGAGGTTAGGCGATTAAGCAGGCAAGGTTTTCTGAGGGGGCTGTAATAGTACAACCATGGCAGTTTAGTGACATGGCCTTTTCCCTGAAGTTGCACTGTATTCAGTTATAGATATTACTACATTTTGACATATCTGCAGGGCTTCTGGGCTGAAATTCTCTAACATAAGAACTCCAGCACGTTTCCAGAGGTATTACGAAGACCTATACTGTGTAGCTAACTTTGCATGTCGCTACAGTAACTAAGAATGATAACACTGCCTGTGATGGCTCTTTGTGATGTGAGTACATAGGTGATTGATGTGCAGTGCATATTGCTTGTGCTGTAAGAAATGATGTATGTTTCTGTATTTATGCATTTTATTTCTCTGATAATTAGATAATGGGTCTGGTTTTAAAGACCATTTACAACCATGACCAGGGCCTCAGGTAAGTGCAGTACTATATTATATTTTATAATCTCTCAAGTGCAATTTGTTGGATGTTTTAATGGCAAATACATAATAAATGCTTGAGATGTATCAGAACTATATTACAACCAACTGGTTTTCTTCAAAATTTTTATAACACTGCAAATAAAATGTTCTGAAAGTCAGGGAACTGTGCCAAGTACTACTAGATAAAAAATCAATATCTATGGTTGTAAGTATAGTTAGTGCTGATGCAAAATCTTGTCTATACTTTGCCAAATATGTTCTCCCCGCCCCAAAATATTACAAAAGTGTAGTACAAACTGAAAAAACTACTTGAACATAAGCACAAGAGTATACTCCACTGTTTCAAGACATGGCTTTTGCAGGCAGTTGTAATCTTGGGAAGATGTGGGAGGAGCTTTTCATGTGCAGATATGGGAGGAGCTTTTCATGTGCAGATATGGGAGGAGCTTTTCACATGCAAATATAGGAGGAGCTTTTCATGTGCAGATATGGGAGGAGCTTTTCACATGCAGATACAAGAGGGGATACAGAATGTGTTGCATTAAAATACAAAGGACCAGGTATAGTGTCTAAGCATTCTGTAGCTCAACATGAGAAATTTATGTGTTACACTCTTTAGTTTGTTTCTCACAGTCAAAAAATTAGGTAATAAGGAGCTGTAGACTATGTACTCATGACATTTTGTGCACTAAGCACACAGTGACGAAGCCTGTTAATGTTTTTGTAACTGTCCTATGCAGTATAAGTTGACAAATTATTTAAATGCAGATAGGTACAGATGGGTAGTTGCCAAGCAGATACACAATTGTTCCCACTCTCCCCTTGATGTCATTTAAACTTAAAGATGCTGGAGTGAATAACTTAATGAGATAGTTTTGTTGATCAGTAGAGTACTACAAATTATATAATTAATTATTCACAGAGATGTCGGGAACCATAAGGTATGTACACCAAAGCATACATCTTGTCAGCCAGGGGTAGCAAACACAGCAAAAAAAATTTCTTAAAAAAGTTTGTCTTATTAATCCTCCTCTAATTGGAATGCCATTTAATGTAGCTGCTTTTACAGCCAGAAATGTTAAATGGCACCTGCTCACAACCCAAAACCAATACGTTTATGTGTTACAAAAATGCTGAAACAAGTAGTAAGACCTCTGGTCATGGTTTGTTGCTCGGGGGGGCTGTGAATAACAATACCAATGATCTAATGTGTGTGTGTGTGTATGTGTGTGTGTGTGTGTGTGTGTGTGTGTGTGTGTGTGTGTGTGTGTGTGTGTGTGTGTGTGTGTATGTGAAGCTAACTGGGGGACAGCAATCATCAAAAAATTGTACTCATTTTGTGGCACTCCAATGTGGACAAGGCAGAGTACATGGGTGGGGGTGAGAAAGATTTGGAAGTTTAGAACTGTGTGTATTTTTTTTTTTAATTTTTATTGCCTGCAGCTGTCTTGGCAATCTGGTTTGACTTTCAGTTAAATGCAGCTGCATTTGATACAGATGGCTTCCAACACTTGTTTGCAGTGTTGTGCAGATTCGTTATTGCTTTGGAATGGTATTACCACCCAGTTCTTCTTTCTCTATGAGCCCAACTGACCTCTTTAGATATGTTTTTATCTTAGGATTTCCTGATTGATCCTGATATCTGGTCACTGACTGTGTACACTTTTCCTGTTCTTCCTACATCTGCATGTTTTAGTCTATGGGTTAGCACAGAGGATTTTGTCTGATACACTGGAAGTTTCCCAGCCTCAACAAAAACTTTGAAGACCAAAACCAAAGGAAAAAAAAGTCTTCCTAAAGCTGAAAGAAAAGAATGTAACAGTAGCAAGCTGCTTACTACAGCTGTGACAAGCACCTTGTTATAGTTACTAGCATACACACTGATTCTAATTGCTACCCCAAATGCAGTATCTTCATTCATTTATGAAGCCAGAATATCCTTGTTATTTCATTAATGAATACCAGTACTGCAAATGGGCACTATTAGCACTTGTCAATTAAATCCACCAACAGCTTGTGCTTGGGGAAGACAGTCACTTTGCCTCACCTTGGTTAGAGCAATGAACTGCTTCATGGAGTCCTGGATTTGAATCCCTCTCTATTAGACGAGCATCTGATCACACTTTAAGTATGAATGCCTGACCTATATAATGGGTCCATTGTATGTATGAGGTTTTGTGGTGGGTTGTAGAGTGACTGTAATTTAGACAGGGAAGGTCAGATATGCTTTATATTGTAGTGTGTCGACTTTGAGTGATTGAGAGTTTTCTGTTGAAAGCAGTTTAGGTTGGCTTCCAGGTAGACTGAAAGGGAGTGGCTTGCTGTGAATGGTTCCTGCTATTTATCTAAACAAAACCAGAGCACTAGACACTTTCCCAAAGGTAAAAGGAAGTCTGTAAGTAAGCTGTGGTGTCTGTGATATGTAGCATGAGTGGACCTGTGTGGTGGGACTGGTCAGCTTCATATGGTATGGCATCTGTTGTAGTGTATCACTGTTACAAAATGCTAGTCATGATTGAGTGTAACATTTGTCAACTTTGGAGGATGTTTCTCACTGCCTGCAGTTTTCCTTATTGTCAGCCACCTGCTCCTAAAAAGGCAGGCAGAATGTATAAAGTTCTTCAGTCTTTGAAGTTTTTATACTCTCTTCCCAAACCTGACTCAACAGCTATAGCTTTAGTTAATCATACTGCAATTAAACATTTGGTTAATTCCTGTCTTACTCTGTCTGACAAGGATGGGAATCATCAATACAGGGAAAAAAGTGTATACATCTGCAACTTTGATTATCAGAATTTTGAATTGTTAGACTCGTGTTAAAGTTTATTTGGACTAATTGTGAATTGTATGAGGAATATTATGTCTGCAGTTTCTTTTTGTGAGGAAATATCTGCTTTAAATAATTTAGTTTCATCCATTGTACAGGCCACTGCTCATTGTTTACAGTGTGTGT
Organism: Protopterus annectens; assembly: GCF_019279795.1. NCBI lineage: Eukaryota > Metazoa > Chordata > Ceratodontiformes > Protopteridae > Protopterus > Protopterus annectens. The sequence goes on from NC_056747.1 coordinate 105,997,913, forward strand.
GTATGACTTAGTGGGTACTTCTTCCAGGGCTATGGCCACTTTTACTGTTATGAGAAGGTATGCATTCTCAGAACCTCTATATGATGCAAAAATGAGATTTTAAATTCTCCGTTGGATAGAGATTTAGTTTTTGGCTCTTCTGCTGCAGAGTTTAACAAAAAGAATTTTCAGCCCTCATTTTCCAAATTTTCGAAGGGATTCTCTAACCCCTCATCTAATTTTAACAAAAAGCAAAATAAAACATGTCAACAAAATGCAGGTGAGATATTTAAGAAAAAATGGCAAGGGCAATCCCAAAAAATAATCCAGGACTCCTCCCTTCCCAAAACCAAGGACAATCCAGAAAGCCTGAATCTCCACTTTTCTCTGTGGCAACAGATAGGTTTAGGCAAATGGGGTCTTCAAGTTTACAGATAGCAGTGGGAGAAAATCCCTTCTTTTTCAGGGGGTAATTCTTCATCCACCAAATCAGACTCTTATTTATTCCCTGTCCTTCAACATGTGGTGTCTCATGGACTAAAAGAACCCATTCCTTCTTCCCAGGTTGGAAATGTTTTCATTCAAGGATCATAGGAGGTTACTAAGCTAATTGCCCCAAGGCCCTTACAAGCCAAACCAAGTTCAACCAATGTTCCCAAGGGTGTCTGGTTCATGCAGACACTAAAATCAGCACCTATTACCCCTGTCCTAGAAGGACCCAGGTGGAATCCCCGGGGTGAATTTCTGGTTACCCATCCAATCATCCAAATTACACTTAAATATGGCCAACAATGGTGTTTGTTTAACATGAATAGGAAGCTTGTTCCAATGGTGTAGCAACCTCTGTCAGACAAATCTGTCTCAACAGCAAGTTCTGTTGATGTCACATACAAGGTTAAGGTCCTTTGAACAAGTGACCCATCTACCATTTGACTTGCAAATGTGCAGCATTTTCATTAAAGATGTGTCAGGGATTGCTCTATATGCAAGGCACAGGTTGTCTCTGAGCAGTCTGTACAACACAGAGTAAAGTGACAATGATTTCAGTCTATCTGCATAAGACAGATCTTGAAGATCCTGAATTTTTCTTGTAAGGAACCTTTGTGGCTTCTCCAGTTGCTGCAGGTATTTTGAAAGGAACATACCAAAGGGAGCATTCTATTCTATTATTGGCCTGATGAAGGAAGAGCACAAGATGGTAATAACCTTTTTTTTTTCTGGACGCAATGCCCGCACTTATGAGATGAGCAGTATAAAATCTCCTCCTTACCACTGTGGAGACATGGTGATTAAAGTTAAGGTTGCTGTCAACCTTTGTGCCCAGATCTCTCACAACTGACTGTGTGCTTATTGTATTGCTAGGGGTTTCATTGATCGCTCCCAGTTTGCAGTCATCAGCAAACTATGTCAGCCACAGTCCTTTAGTGTTAGCCTGTACTTCAGAGAAGTAGATTCTAAACAGTAGGGGTCCCAGAAGTGATCCCTGTGGAACATCACTGGTTATGGGTCTACTAAAGGAGGTAGAGTCCCCTATTTTGACCGTATAAGTTATATCAGTGAACCAGTTTGCAACCCACCTGACAATACATGGGTTGATACCCAGCTGGGTGAGTTTTTCAATGATGTCTGAGTGGGGGATGTGTCAAAGGCCTTGGCTAAGTCTAGGTAGGCCATATGCACAGATTTGCCCTTGCCTGGGGCTTTGGTCACTGTCTCAAAGAAGTCCACCAAAGTTTTTATTACGAAAGAGAAAACATTCTTGGAGATCATTTTTGCCTAAACCTGTTTGCTACAGTGCCACAGTTCAAAATGGTGTCACTTCTCAAGCTGTCACCTCTTCTTCCTCTTTCAAGTTTTCTGGTACAACTAGATTTAAAAGATGCCTATCATCACATCTCTATTTATCCAATCTTCAGGTATTTCTTAAGGTGTTTGTGTGTCTGGAACACATTATCAGTTCTCTGCCTTAACCTCTGGAGTATCCACTGTACCAATAGTGTTCACAAAGTGTCTAATTCCAGTTACAGCTCATTGCAAGTTACAGGGTATGCACATTTTTCCATATTTAAACAACGTGCTTATCTTTGCCGAGTCTTTTTTCAAAGTGTCAGGAATCTCTCACTTGAGATTCTAAGAGGACATTCAAAAGTCTTTTTGACTCCTTCACACAGGATTACATTCCTAGGTGTGCGCTAGACACCTCAGTTCAAACAGCTTTTCTGAAATGGGAAAAAACGATCCATATCCAGATCTATTTCTATTGTTTTCCACTCAGACTTTGATCACTGCTAGAGGAATGCCTCATGAGTTTGGGTCTCAAAGTATCTATGATTCTCATGATACCCCTGGCAAGATTTCACAAGACAAAAATACAATGGTATCTCAAGTCTCTTTGGTCCAAACACCAACATCCCTTGTCTTTCCAAATCCCAGTTGTTGGGGGTTTGTCAGAAGAGAAATCACTTGGTGGACACAGCAAATTTCTCTAAATCCAGGTGTCCTCTTTTCCCTCCCTCCCTACTCAAAGCAGTCATTCACCACAGATGCCTTAGACTTTGCTTGGGAACAATTTCAGTAGGGATAAAAGTGCAAGGTGTGTGAGACACCAAGGACAGATGCAAGCACATACATATAAAATAAATGCTTACTCTGATCAAGGCATTCAGCTCTCTGAATCATCTTTGATCCCTTGGAGCTCTTCAAGTTGTTACAGACAATACCACAGTCATATGATACAGCAACAAGCAAGCAAGGGGGAAACAGCTCATACCTCCTTTGCAGACTAGCCATGTTAGATTGGAATATAGCTTCACAGCAAAATCTCACCTTACAGGCATCCTACATCCCATCAGAGTAAAACTGTGTGGAGGACTCACCACAACAAAACTATTCCATGCAGGAACAAAGCCCACTTTAGAAGACATTAGAAGCTTCAGTCCTTCTCTAGTTCTAGATCAGGCTTTGCTAGGACCATTCTCCATGTGTTCCTTGGTCCTTCCCCATCCACCTCCCAAATGTTTAAGTTAAGGGTCATGCAGCAGTGATCAATATGACAAACATATGGTCATGTCAATAAACTTACAACATATGACACACATATGGTTGTGTTAGTAAACTTACCACAACATATGACAAACATACAGTCATGTCAGTAAACTTACCACAACATGTGACAAACATACAGTTGTATCAGTAAACGTACCACAACATATGACAAACATACAGTCATGTCTGTAAACTTACCACAACATATGACATACAGTTGTGTCAGTAAACTTACAACATATGACATACAGTCGTGTCTGTAAACTTACCACAACATATGACATACAGTTGTGTCAGTAAACTTACAACATATGACATACAGTTGTGTCAGTAAACTTACCACAACATATGACAAATATACAGTCGTGTCAATAAACTTACCACAACATATGACAAACATAGAGTTGTGTCAGTAAACTTACGACAACAGCAGATGTTTGAATGATCTTTGCAGCACCCCCTTGGTGTTTTGGTTTGTTGTTCATGCCAGGGTGTGGATATTTATTTTTTGTAATTCCTATCATTGTCCTTTCAGAGGAGCTCATCCTTCTTCTTTTGGTTGGCATGAAAGCTTTCAAGGGCTTGGAGCTCAAAGCTGTCTTTTCATTTCAGTCAGCTCTGCTCAAGCTGACTGACAGTTTGGGCTTGTGGAAGATGCCCTGAAGCTTTGGAAGCTGTCTGCCTGTTATATCCTTGGATATAGCGAAGGTTACTGCAGCAGTAACCTTTCAAACATCTACTGTATGGTGTGTTTTCCTACAAAATTGTACTTTCTGTTATTAAGACTTCTATGGTCAGGAATTGCCCTTCAACCCAGTTAACAGCAGTGTTTTTTAAATGTACTGCATTTGCATTTAGCTCTTTTGATCCGTATTTGGAACAATTGCACACTCTTGCAAGACTCTGTGCTGTACTCTTTGATATCATGTTTATTCCCATAAAATCGGCTGTCATGGACTGACAGTGAATTTTCAGTTTTCACCAAGCCAATGCAATATTAAGGTTTGAAGCTAATCAAATCCACTAGTACTGTCAAATATGTTTTAATGGCAGTAAGCCCTACTCAGCTCTTAATTCAAGCATTCATTTCTGAGCATGGCAAGCAGTAGTGAATCTCACAAGTCCACAAATCATTTTATAAGCTAAAGTCTGACCATTTAATCCTCCTCTCAGAAATATTGCTGTACATGCCTGAATTGCAGTGTTCATGAGGAAAGCTGTCATTGCTGTGGGAATTTCAAAACTCTTTGCCATCTAAAATGAAATGGTCCAGTTATACACCTATGAAGAAGAGGTAGATTGTTATGTCACGTTCCCATGATAAATAAACATTATGGCAGGATCTGCAAAGCTGATGAGGCAAAGATTGCATGGGTTAGCCTTTTGCTGTGAATGATCCCATTCAGACCTTTGGATTAAGGGCTCCATTTGCAGGAAATAACTTTGTTTTGCCAACCAGATGAAATACTTCTGTGTCAGGAACTGAACACCTTGTACAGGGTTTCAAATTTAGATAAACATTTCTCAGTTTATTATCCTAAGGGCCGATAAACTTCAGAATCTCTGTGAATAATTACATATAAAAGATCAGAAAGGGTGTAATTGGCAGAAATAAAGCTGGGCTTGGTGAATTGATGTCTCTTCTTCTTCAGAAAAAAATAACTAATTCTCCTATGACCGCTGAAGGTCTACTTCAGTCTTTCCAGAATGTAGGTTCCTGCCTGTAGGTATACTTCTCAACAATGAAAGATAGATAAAGGCAAAAGTAATGTTTGGGGGGGGGGGACAAAGGCACATAATAAAGGGCATCATTTAAATATTGCTCTTTTAAACTTATTAAAGTGCAAGAATAAACGGTTTTGCATTTGCATGCATTATCTGAAGGATATGAAATCTGAAATCGTGGTGCTGCGGTAGCGTTGTTGCCTCACAGTTAGACGTTGCCCGTTCGATTCTCAGTTAGAGCGTCTTCTGTGTGGTGACATGCGTGAATGGGCATTCCTTCTTTGAAGGTTGTGCGTTAGGCCTGGCAAGCCAGCACGTAAAAATCTACTGCCAATCATTAGCGGATCGGAGTTCTGCTGTGGCGACCCCTAACCGGGAAAAGCCGAAAGACACAACATGAAATCTGAAACTAAAATGCTTGTCATTATTTAGTGACTGCAGTCCTCGATTTGCCAAAACCCACAAATTTTATGGGGAACAAACCAAAAATATGAGAAAAGATCTGTTTATTCTGTGAAAATCTGGAAGTTGAGAGATATGCCATTCATCTGTGTGCATCTGTTGCATTACAGTGGGTGTGTTGGGATCCATCAGTGAGTGTTAACTCACTTTCCCTTTATTTAAAAAAAAGATGTATTTATTTATTGCTCATACTGGCAATTCTGGAAATGTACATTTGCCATAGATGTATGGCTGGCTCATTTTTGACATATATTTAGCAAAGATATGGCCAATTTTGGAAGGCTTTTTTGTAACTTTTACCCCTGTGCCTGTTGACCATCAAGCCTCTTTTCAGTCAGAGAAACACCTGGAAGCAAGGCTGTCATCCAGTCAGCTATGAGAGTGCTTCATCCTCATGCCAACATCCTCTCAATGACAGCTTTTTGCATATTATGGCATAACACCACCCTTGGTTGAGACAAAAATACCATCATCACTACAAGGGCCATCTATGCCCCCCTCTCTTGTCCACACCTGCATCCACACCAGCAGGGGCTACCATCATCAACTCTGGTGGCCATGCTCACATTTTATCAGCATAAGTTCCCACACCACGATAGGCCTGCAATCACCAGCTGCAGCCCTGACATGAAACAGAGGTTCAAACCCCTACTCTGACATCAGGGCAGTGGTGCAGTCCAGGTGGGTACCACTGCCCCTACCTCCTAGGATGGCCATGCCCCATCCACCCTGTCTGTGCTGTTAAGCACTCAAGTGACTAGCTGAACTAGGGTCACCTGAGCTGCAGTCAGGGCATCATCTCTCCATGCTACTCTCCAAATTCAGGCTGTTTATAGGTTCATAGATTAGGTTCAAAGATTAGTACTAGGTTAACTGCCCTTACGAGCCATTTTAAACCTAGCCAACTATCCCTTGTGAGACTCAAACCCTGCACCTTATCTGTGTTTTATCTTTAATTATTAAACAATTATAGTGAGTTCAAGCATGAAGAAAAAATGAACCAAAGGACATAATTATCTTAATCTTTTGAGTCACAAGTTTGAGCTTCTCGGCATTTTCATTTTTAATTTCCATGCAATGTGACAGCTGCCAAACTTGATGCATTTCTTGACTTTGTTGAGAAAACTCCAATAACGAGGAGATAGAGGCTATGAATGTCATTTATACAAAGTAAGTGCGCAGGACTGACTTGCAGCTTAAATAACACATGATTTCAAGTATAACTGTAGGCCCAGTTACCATATCTGTACAGTACTTTCTCTCATTTTGTCTTGTGTATTGGAATTAAGTGAAATTTGGCAAAAGCATCATCTCTCTCTTTCGAGATCAGTTAAAAGAGAAAAAAAGGATATGACTTCATTCGGAACTGTTAGCACTTTATCCTGGAAATGTGCCTCCAAAAGGGCAATGTGTGAAAAATTCTGAAGAAGCCAGAAATTGCTAAAATACATTTTATATCCATTTTGTCATAGATTCTGAAACCAGAAACATATATAAATGATTGCTTTAATTTAATGATTACAATTATTGGTGTCATTGCTTATAACTTCCACTTCTTACAGCCACAGACCTTTTAATTTCTAGTCAATCGCACAAATTGTGCTACTGTTCTTGGCCTAGCTTTGTCTGGATGAAAGGCAGCGAATGATCCATACGTGTGAATCAATCTCAAAAGCATTTTGTTATTCTAGCTACTTAAGTTGGACAATATAAAAGCCAAATGAATTATGTTTGAAAGCAGGTGTTTTGTTCGTGTCTCTTGTCACTGTGCTTTATTACAATGCAGAAATTGTAGAGATATGTAATGTGTGATGCCCTTCGTAATAGGTGGTGATTTCCAATACCCACCTATCATATTAATAGAATATTGTCATTGTTTGGTATGAGTAAATGGTTGCTATGAAAACAAAAACTGTAAAAAAAAAAAGTCAGTTTAAAATTTACAAAATTAATGAAGGTGTGTGTTCAGTAATTTTGTATCCGGCCCTCCCACAATAAAATACTCACTGTGTGATGCTACCCTTCCATAGGAATGTACTTTTTAATTAATAATACCCCTACATAGTGACCCACTCACTGTGTGATGCTACCATAACAGACTAAGTGATGCTAGTCTCCCATAGTGACATGTTGTGTGATGTTACCATAACAGACTGACTGAGTGATGCTAGCCTCCCATACGGACATGTTGTGTGATGTTACCATAACAGACTGACTGAGTGATGCTAGCCTCCCATAGCGACATGTTGTGTGATGCTACCATAACAGACCAAGTGAAGCTAGCCTCCCATAGTGACATGTGTGATGCTACCATAACAGACTGAGTGATGCTAGCCTCTCATAGCGACATGTTGTGTGACGCTACCATAACAGACCGACTCAATGATGCTAGCCTCCCACAGCGACCTGTTGTGTGATGTTACCATAAAAGACTGACTGAGTGATGCTAGCCTCCCATAGCAACATGTTGTATGATGCTACCAAAGCAGACTGACTGAGTGATGCTAGCCTCTCATAGTGACATGTTGTGTGATAATACCATAACAGACTGAGTGATGCTAGCCTCCCATAGCGACATGTTGTGTGATGCTACCATAACAGATCGACTCAGTGATGCTAGCCTCCCACAGCGACATGTTGTGTGATGCTACCATAACAGAATGAGTGATGCTAGCCTCTCATAGCAACATGTTGTGTGATGCTACCATAACAGACTGACTAAGTGATGCTAGCCTCCCATAGAGACATGTTGTGTGATGCTACCATAACAGACTGAGTGATGCTAGCCTTCCATAGTGACATGTTGTGTGGTGTCAGCATCTCACAGCAGCCTCCTTAGTACACTGATTCTGCACTCCCATAGCAACATCCTCACTGTATGATGCAAACCCTCCATAGCACTCTTCCTTCTAACTGTAGGTTACTCCACCTTGTAGAAGTGGTAAGCTGTGACTGCAGTCACATGATGGACTTGCATTATGGCTATTATTTAATCACCAGCATGTTACTGAATTGGTGTCATTCCATTAGTACCAGCGTGCTACTGGAAGGATATCAAAATAGTTGGGTAAGCAAGAACATCTATAGTTTATGTTGACCATGAAACAAACATCCAAAGATTTTTTTGAAGGAATTATTTATTTAGAATCTTTTTAAGATAAATGATAGATTTTATGGGTTTCTATGTAGATTTGCTTCCAGTACAGGGAATATATATTTTTTGTAATCTGAATCATAGAAGATCAACTGCAAATATTGGAAAATACCAAGCTGATATTATAATTGTGGGGTAAATATAGTTTGCAAGTGATAACTCAAATACATAAATGCTTTAAACACATACTCAAGCTTGTAGATGAAATTGCACAGTTATGAGCGTTTACATAACAAACAGTACAATTGTTTTTTGTAGGGGAAAACCCATTGCAGCAGTATGGGGGGGGGGATTCACCTTCAGTGTCTTCCTTATTCTGATTTTCTGGGTTGTGCACTTTGGGCCTTTGGAAAAGAACAAACAGTAATAGGAAATGAAATATTAATCTCTGTCTTTCTCTGGAGACTACAGATGTTGAAAAGTTAAAACGTATTGCACTTCAGACACTAGAATACATGTCCTGGATGAACTGAACATAGAACTAGCAATCCATATTGAGCAGCTGAATGTAAACCAAAATATAGTTCATGTTAAGCATCATGCATGAGCTCAGAACATGGCTACAACAGTCATTGCAGTTGTTACATTGGGTAGCACGTCTCTGACATATTGTTTCACAAGCTCCTGTAGACAAACTTTCAGCATATACAAAATAAAGCAGCCAGGACACCAGCAGGGACTTCATGTTCTGTCCACACTTTTCCTGTGCTGGAAAATTTATAATACCTTCCTTTTTGTAGCAGAATCCCTGACACGGTACTACTTCTAACTTTTTTTCACTGTATATCCATGGGCAGTGCCTTTTTCCATTTATGCTTTACCTTGCTACTATGTATCTCACTATAGGAAACTGACTGAGGACTGCAGAATGTGTGTAGTGTAATCTGAACAATAGCTTTTCTGCTTCTTAATTTATAGAATTCTTTGTTATATGGGTTAGTACAATTCAGGTTGATGCATTTAAACATCTGAACTAAAACCCATTTATTTTGATAAGCCTTCATGCTAAGATTTCTTTTTTTTTTTTTTTTTGCAATCTGATTTTTATTAGCATTTTTTTAAAAACACAAGTACATAACAAATATAAGTCACACAATGCAAATAGGTTCAGAACAAAAAAGTGAAAAATCTTCATGCATTCTGCTTAGGAACAAGTATAATCAGTTCTGATATAATAAAAAGAAAAAAGGAAATTTACCTTCTTTAAACAAGGGAGTAGGATAATAGCTAACATAGTTGTAACAAAAGTTCACTGACATGTAATTATTTATGCAGGTGTGTGAAGGTATATCAGTACGCCTAAAACCCATTTGATTTAACTATATACAATATATACATACGACTGTCACTAAATGAATGGAAGTTAGAGATTAGTGCCTGCACAAGTGTAGGAGAAGATAACGTAGGAGGTCATGATAGATGTAATCATTCAAGGGTTCTGTTAGAGATAGCTATTAAAGAGAGAAGGTGTTTACCACAGTACTAGTATTACACATGGACAAGGTGAGTTGAAGACCAGGGGATTAAGATGAGGCCCGAAGGACTGAGAAGAGGGATGAAGGTCTACCTAAGTACGATGTTGATTAGAGCATCTAGGAGGTTACTCCAATACTTCTGCAAGTAGCTTCATTTCTTTCTGCTTGTTGTCTTTAGTTTACTTGCCAAAACATATTTAACAGCCATTGATTGGAAGTCCTTCCAGGACATTTTGGCTCTGTCTAGCCAGTTTAAAGTAATGTAAGTTTTGAGAAGCGCACATAATGTCACATTAATATGTTTAGTTTCAGATTTAAATGAATTTGGGTAAATATTTAATAATGCCATTTCCCAGGATAGAGTTGACTTCATATATGCAGCACGACTGAAAAAGCTAAGACTGTTCTCTGTTGCATACCGCTTTCTCAGAGGCGATCTCTGTCTAACATACAGAGCCATGTCCAACCCAGAATTGTTGAACATGCTCCATCTAAGCAACAGCAAATCTACTCAAGCTACACGCTCTAGGGATATAAACCTCAACACAACAATAAATAGAACATGCTCGAGGGATAGATTCCCTTCACAGAGACTTCCCTTACTATGGAACAGGGTCCCAATCTGCATAAGACAGAGCCCCTCACTATCACTCTTCAAGAGGAACCTTGATGAGTGGATGGGTAACAGAAAGTTCACACCAGGGATCACAGCAACAGCACTACTAGATAGGGGCCAAGGGTACTAGCTGCTAGTACAAGGGTCTAGGGAACTACTAAAGGGGCGGTGACTACCGCACAACGTGGCTGGGCTAATATATGCCTTTGAGCAGATAGCCCAATACCAACCTATGAACCTATATCCCATTTTCTCCAGACGTGCTCTTAAGGAGCACCAACGTTTATACACGTTTTTACAGGACCAGAATATGTGGACTATGTCTGCAACAGAATTAGGGCAAGTTGGGCATAGAGGTGAAGTGTTTGGGTTAATTTTATTTAGAAAAGACGGTGTGTGATAGGCATTGTTGTTTATCATGAGCTGACCATGCTAAGATTTCTATTGCTTACCTTTTCTGTTTAAGTAGATTCGAATTTCACGATCACCATTATTTTGCCTGTAAATATTTTTACTGTGTCTGTGTTAATAATAACATCTACATATTGTACTCTGCACAATTGTTTTGAGTAATGCATTACAAAATAAAGAATGACCAACTGATTTGTTGAACAAAGAAAACAGTGGGCTGTATCATACCAAAGTACATAAATTGTTACAGTGTTAAATTTTCAAAAGTTTATAAGAAGTACAGATAAAAGCATAATGAATTCATAGTCATTCAACTACAATGGCAGTTCTGCTGTTGCTTCAGTCATACTTTCGCTGTAACTATCTATAGTACTGTCTGGTTATTACAAGTTAAAATGTATAGTAGTTTTTGTGGTCTCATTTCTAGAAACTTTAGTTCACCAGCAGTCAGATTTATTATGAGTAACAGATACCTCAGAATGAAGACTGAAAGACACATAGGGTTTTCAATTAACATCTCAAATTACATTAATAACCCTCCTACAATATTACTTGGTGACTGATTGGTGAAACCATTCACAGTAATGTCTACTGAAACTACGTTTTTGGACTGAATGTCTAATTATGTTTCACAATGAATGTCTAATTATATTTTACAATGTGTTACATTTGAAAAAAGTGTAAAGGACATTTTAGATCTAATGTCGACAAATTCTCCTGACACTATAACTAATATTCTTGAAAAGGAAGTCCTGGATAGTTTGTCTCTTGATGCACACACATATACACACACACACACACACACACACACACACACACACACACACACACACACACATGACCACTCACACGCACACACACACATACACACACACACACACACACACACACACACACACACACATACACACACACACACACACACACACATTCACTCAAGTATCCATGCGCGCACATGAGCACATACTGACGTGTATATATATATATATATATATATATATATATATATATATATATATACACACACACACACACACACACACACACACACACACACACACACACACACACACACACTTGGCCGATCTATACCTAAACAAAAAAAAAATCAATCATTAGATATAAGAGAAGTGACTAGTAAAATAAGTAACACAGATGGATGGATGCTGTCCAAAAAAAGGTGTAGCAGTGTGGAATCCTCTGCATAATATATTTTTAGATAATGTGAATAAAGTAAACTCTTTAAACAGATAGCAGGCATACAGTTTTTAAAGCTCCCATGGTGTAATTAAACTATACAAAGATATATAAAAGCTAAGAGGAAAAGTTATTTTAAACATAAGCTAAAAATACAGCTAAGAAATATAAATTAAACAAGACTGCTAGATTCTTGAAACCAATAATTAAAGCAAAACTTGAGCAAGCACTCTTAACAAAGGGTGATAACAAGAAATCTTATAAATACATCAACTCCTAAAGTGAAATAAGTGTGTGTATCGGACTGTTGCTTGCATGATATTTACAGATTTGACTAAAATAGCAAATATACTTAGCTCACACTTTTTAAGCATTCACAATTCACCATCTGAATTTATTTATTTATTTCACATTTGTTAACTGGGTTAGTCCAACTGGGTAAGAAATTACCCATTTTCAGTGGAGACCCGAGGGGAAAAGCCCGGAACAAAACATACAAATACATACAAATAGAGACAAGTTAATAATATAAAGAGTAAAACAAACTTATGGATACAATGGATAAGAAAAATATATATAATCCTAAAAGGTTTTTTTTCCTAAACTGAGTTTATCTTGAGATGTCCTATAATTAAGCAATAACCTATGACTGAGTTGGTAATGCTGGATTTAGTCACAGTTGGTGTGGCTTGATCATGAGGGTGAAAGACATTATTTAAGAAAGAAATTGTTTACCTTTCTTAATAGTGTCTTTGTATAAAGCCACTGCAGTGTTCCTCTGCATTCCTTCCCCAGTCTTCCCTTTGTTCTGATGCACTGTGCAAGTACACAGTAAATCAGTGCTGTTCAACAGAAGCAATGCCGAAAACATAATCTCTGTTGATTTTTTTCCTTTTAGTATGAGGGAAATGTGTGTTCAGAGGTACAACTGTCTGCTGAGACTGTGCAGAAATACAAGGAAAAGCAGGTACATTTCTGTTTTTTAGTTTTGCAGAATGTACCTGAAATTTCTTGCATTTGGTCTGCCTTCCATAGCACATATCAATAGAAAAGTCTGTCCACTCAATGGTACTTCAGCAGCTGGATATTTCTCTATTGGTATATGCTTGATTTACAACAGGCTGGTTGGGCTGACCAATTAGTGTGCACATTTTTTAATACTAATGAGAAGTCATGGTATAATTAGCATGGTATAATTAACATGACCTATATTAGGGGGCACTGAATAATATCAAAGTAATTCCAGCATGGGGCCTGACATCATCTCTGGGACCTATTTCAAACTGATTGGAATTGTTTTGTCTTCCCCAATGACTTCAATATGCAACAGTTTATAAGTTGAAGGGTCTATATTACATGAAGTTCCTATAAACAAGAAGCGAATAAAGGATTCTGTGGACAACTATCAGTCCATTGGCTTGAAATCACAACCAGAGAAATGCTTCAAACATTTAATAAACATCTTGAAATATCAGAATAAATATTGCCCATTGACCCATTTCAACATGGACTCATGCAAGGAAGAGCCCCAATGACAAATGCCAATGATTTGTATGACCCCATCAATGTGGTATTACACCTAATAAAAGCATCTGATAAACTGAATCACAGTTCAATTTTAAATAATATGAAGTCAATGAAAGTTAATGAGTTTGTGATCAGATGGATAGAAATATGGCTTACAAACAGAGAACAAAGAGTTATAGTTCAAGGCCATAACACTGAATGGATACCAGTGTAATCAGTGGTACCTCAGAGATCTGTTTTGTGACCTGTTTTATTCTACCTTGAATTTGCTAAAATAACTACAGTATCCACATGTTAGATGATTAAATAAACACATGATTTAAAGATATGGGCTGTTGTTAAATCTTCAGATACCACCATTTTAAAATGAAGATCTGTACACCCTACACAATTAATTTACATCAATGGGCTTGAACCTTAATGTCAATAAATGTAATATAATGCAAAAGTAAACAGTTAAGGAAGGGGTAGAAAATTGTCTATCACTCCTCTTGTAGAAACTCAACATTTTAATGTGCTGGGTATACATGTAACCATAAATTCCAATTTAAAGAAAATAATTTGATAGTTAAAAGTAAAGTACTGCACTATCTTGGCCATCTTTCCAAAACAGTTTCAGAAAGGGATCCCATACTTTTGGCAGGGCTCTGTGTGACAATAATTTGACCTGCACTTGAATATAACATTTTTTTGTTTTGCTTATTGAAAATCAAACATAGAGACGATATAGTTTGTTCAAAGGAAGTTTACAAAACTTTTTTAAAGATAGCAGCTTGGATTATTAATCTTGGATAAAATGTCTTAATTTCTAAAGCATTATTTACAGCATATTCACAGCAGTGTTATATCTGTCTCATAGAGGATTTTATAGTACAGATATGAGAGTGCTTTAGGAGCATCAGGTAAACTCAAATACTATAACTGACAAGCATAGAAGTCTGTCATTCATTATCTTATCATACAGGTAACTCACAAGCGTAGCAGTCTGTCATTAATTATCCTACCATACAGGTAACTCACAAGCATAGAAGTCTGTCATTCATTATCCTACCATACAGGTAACTCACAAGCACAGCAGTCTGTCATTCGTTATTCTACCATACAGGTAACTCACAAAAATAGCAGTCTGTCATTCATTATCCTACCAATACTATAACTTGCAAGCATAGCAGTCTGTCATTCGTTATCCTACCATACAGGTAACTCACAAGCGTAGCAGTCTGTCATTCATTATCCTACCAATACTATAACTTGCAAGCATAGCAGTCTGTCATTCGTTATCCTGCCATACAGGTAACTCACAAGCGTAGCAGTCTGTCATTTATTATCCTACCATACAGGTAACTCACAAGCATAGCAGTCTGTCATTCATTATCCTACCAATACTATAACTTGCAAGCATAGCAGTCTGTCATTCGTTATCCTACCATACAGGTAACTCACAAGCATAGCAGTCTGTCATTCATTATCCTACCAATACTATAACTCACAAGCATAGCAGTCTGTCATTCGTTATCCTACCATACAGGTAACTCACAAGCACAGCAGTCTGTCATTTGTTATTGTACCATACAAGTAACTTACAAGCATAGCAGTCTGTCATTCGTTACCCTACCATACAGGTAACTCACAAGCACAGCAGTCTGTCATTTGTTATTCTACCATACAAGTAACTTACAAGTGTAGCAGTCTGTCATTCGTTATCCTATCAATACTGCAACTCAGGCCCAGAAGACTGACTAGAAGTTTAAGTATTTTTATTTTCTGAGGGTGGCTTCACCTCCCTTCCTGTCCATGCATGTATGTATGTGTGGGGGATCCCCTTACACTCTTTCTCTATTATAACTAATTTTGAGATCTCCAAAATTTGGTGTAAGTTCTAAAACAAAAATTTCCATTCATCTGCCTTGTTCCAACCAAATGGTGTTGAAGAAATCAATCTTCAGTTAACTACAGAAGTAACACTTTAAACCAGTTTATTATATTATGTTTCATATATTGTTAACATTTATATCAATTAGATCTATGTAGAACTCTCATTCTGGTGACATCATACTGATGGAAATATCTTACTGGAGAAGTAACGTCTTGCTGATCCGATCAGCTTATCATCCTGAAGTGGAACTGACTCTCCACAACTGATATTTCTTTCTCCAAACTTCAGGGATGTAAATGGATTGAATTGGAGAAGGAAGTAGTCATGGAACTTACCAAAACAGAGCATTCTAAAGAGAAGAGTAGTTTTTTTAGAAGAACATCTAGCACTCTTCAAGAAAAATCTTGATGACTGCATGGGAAATAGGAAATTCACCCCGGAGATCACTTCTGTGGCTCTGCTCGACAGTGGCACAGGAAAATAATTTTCTTGGGTGGCAAAAGTCAGGGTACCGTTTTGGCTGGGCTTGTATAGGCCCCAGGGCCGATAACCTAGTACCTACCTATGAACATGGTACAGATACCAGTAATGCAGACTGGAGATAATTAACTTCAAAAGGCGTTTATAAATGGAAAAAAATGAGTGGTATTGTAAATAGCACAATGATGCATTTCCACAAGGAGAAAAGCTGTCTACTTAGAAATAAAAAAGTTGATAATTTGTTAGCAAATAAGATTATTGGGAGAAAGAAACCCCATTTAACTTGAGGATTGAAAACATTGATAAAATATATTACAGTGACAAGACAACACAATCGGTTTCTTTCTTGTAAGTTTGCTATTTTATCAAGGTAATATTTTATAGTTTGATAATCTGTTTATATCAGAATGCCACGATTATCTTGTAATGATGGTCAATGATTAATTCTTCTGTCCAGACCAAGTGATTTATTGTTTGCCAAAGGAAGTTATTTTTCAGAATCTGCACTTCATCAGCTAAACTAATGCAGCAATGCCTTGGCTGTACTTTGAACTTCAAACCTATTATAGCAAGGGCTCAGAAACCCAATGGTTGGTGACTAGAGAGGCTTATTTTTGCAGTACAAATCATATAGTTAATGTAGAGAAGTTTTTTTCTGTAATGATTATGTATAGTTCATCCCTACTTCTATTACATTGCAAATAGATGATTTTTTTTCTTTAAGCTTTGCCTTTTACCTGCTCTGTTTACAGGCAGGCATCTCAAAGCCAATTGTTAGCCAAAGAATCCCACAGCTAAGTGAAGGGCTTTTCACACTTTATACTTCTAATATACTGAATCATTTTTGTTGCTTATTGTTTAGTGGTTACTTGATAATACTGTTCTGGGAAGGCTGATTTACCTACTAGAATTTTATAAAGCTATAAATCATGAATGCCAGGTAGATACCATCAAAACAGACATGCAACAAACAGCATTTTTTTATACTGCAGAGGAAATAAATGTTAGAATACAGACTTTCAGATACATTTATTTAATCCAGATTCCTTTGGTTCAGGACACTGCCACTGAAAGTTAAATGAACAGATCACACGGGAAAGGTAAATTAAGGAACTGGAGCAGCAAATCAAGTGCTTTAAGCAGGGTGGTCCCTGGTAACAGTAAAACTTTATCTGCTGGTGTTATCCTGGATAGGAAAGGCATGTAGAAGAAAATTAATTCATGAATAAACAAATTAATTGCAACTGGACTGTAACTTAAGAAATAATATACTTTTCTCTTGTTTTACAATCATCCAGCCAGTCACCAGATAGATTTGAACTAATGTAATGTTCACCCCAATGATAACATTACCTTCCATGCAGCCTTGAACTGTAAATTAACAGACTGACTTCCTAAACTTCATAGGTTCATAGATATTTACTAGGCTATAGACCTGTGAGGATCTTAAGAAGCCTAGGCCTTACATTTTCTTGGTAGTCTTTAGCCCTTATATTTTGTAGACAAATAACCGAGTGAGAAGGGCCATATCAGGATATATTAGGACAACCCCTTGTTTTCCCTATCTGTGAGGGATAGGAGTGCTAAACCAGGGGTGAATTTGTGGTTACCCATCTATTCATCCAAATTATGTATGAATAAAGAAAGAGAAATACTTTTTTATGTGAAGTGGAAGACAGTTCTGGAGAAGCCGTTTTCTCTGTGATACACACTTACCATCCAACGTGTTAAATTTATGTTGTAAAACAGATTGCCATCCCTTGAGTGGATGTTTATGATGTGATTGGACTTCTGAAGGTGTAATAGGTCTGACAGAACAGGGTCTGTTGAAGTTCTATACACAGGGCAGAGGTCATCTCTCAGTAACCTGTATGATACTGAGAAAAAGGACAAGGTTTTGAGATAGTCGGAATAGTTTTTAAGATTTAAGCCCTTGATTTTTTTATGAGAAAACATTGGGGGCATACCAGCTGTGACAAGTGTTTAGACAGATACATACCAAAAGAGGCATAATACGTAATGACTGGCCAAATGAGTGCCACATACAGTGAAATTATTACAACCCCCTAGATCTGGATGTAATACCTTTACATATAAGGCTTGAGATATGAAAGGACCTCCTTACAACAGTGGGTATGTGGTGATCAAAAGACAATTTATTATCAATGTAGGTTCTCAGATCTCTAACTACAGGATCAGTTTTCAAGGGTGTGTTCTCAATGGGATAGTTACAATGGGAGTTAAGCTTGCTAAAGGATATGATTATACATTTATGATTGCCCCAAGTTTGCAGTCATCTACAAAGCTGGTCAGCTACAACCCTTTAACATTAGGTGGGACGTCTAAGAAGTAAAGACCAAAATGGAAGGGCCAGAGGACTGAACTCTGGGGGGTATACCACTAGTGAGATGTATTCTGGTGGAGGTAGAGCCTTCTACCCTAATTTTCTGTGAGACAATTTGCTATACAATGAGTTACATAGGGATTGACATTTAGCTGGGAGAGTTCATCTATGATACCTAAGTGCGGGATGGAGTTGATTGCCTTTGCAAGGTCTAGATTTGCAGTGTGTAGTGTTTTACTAGGTTACATAGGCAGGAATTGTCCTCGACGAATCCAGACCAATATAAATTACAGTTAACAATATGGAAATATGTTATCACAGATAATCATATTACCTAGCCTTAGCTTCTTGTTTTCTTTCGACTTTTCCTGTTATGGGGTCACCACAGTGGAACAACAGCTAAGCCTTATATATTCTATGAACAATACACTGAAACAGGGGTCATAACAGACAGCAGTACTGATTTTATAGAATTGTAAACTACCTGTTTTGATTATATTTCTGTGAATGCAATTAATTGTCTCTGTGAATGCATTTATTGCTATATGTGTTAACTTTTTTTTCTAGCAGATCTGCTTTCCCTAACCCTTTGCTAAAAATAGATTATACTAGATACAAGTTTTGTAGCTAACAAACCCTGACAAACTAATAAATATATAATTTTAAAGAGTATAACTGGACATGTTTATGTGAAAAAGTTAATGAATAGTATATGTACATAAACTTTACTTTGTTTGAATAACTTTCAACACTAAGCTGATTTAAACAGTAGCACAGTATTTTATGATACAGTCAAGAAATACTACAGAGAGAAAACACCTAAGTTTCCTCCCTTTTCATGGGAATGACCACAACTGAATAGGGAAACAAGAAGGGACTGGTCTGTGCTAACACGATTTATATTAACTGGTAGTTTCTTCACTACTTTTACGGAAATGTTGTAATAAGGAAAAATATTGCAAAGTGAGTGTTTTAAGGAAAAAAGGCCTTGGCCAAATTATAAACACAACAGAAATGAGCCTTAAGAAACCTCTGCTGATTCAGTCCAAAACAATTAGCACTACGGCATATTTGTTATATTGCTTAGAATCGGACTGTAGTCAGGGAGCTCTCTGGCAACCATTCATCATAGCAATTGTCATGAGCTCCTTGTTTCTTGTTTATGAACGTACATTGCTTACTCATTGCACTATCAGCTAAACTCTGCTTTATGAACCCGTGTTAGTTCTTCACCGGGTACAATTTCAGTAATATCACCCTGGCGATCCCATAAAAAGAGTCCATAAGAATAGATCTTGGCATCTTGCACTTCATGCAGTAAACTAAAGTCGATAGGCTGGGAAAATGGAAGAAGTTCCTTACTTTTGTTATAAAAGCTTTTTAACACATTCCAGTTTTGGAATGCTTGAAATGAGTGAAACAGACAGCTCAAACACATGCAGTAAGTAGTTTGTTGCCCCTAAACTGCATGTTACGTGTGTGCGTGATGAAGAAGAAGCTCACTGCACACCAGCTCAGTGACTACAGTACAATAGACAGTTGAGGTACTAATAACTGCAATACTGAATGACTACTACATTTCTGATTAACACCTAGAATGCAGTAAAAAAGAGGGTAAAGGCCCCCTCTATGTCTCAGCTAGAGAAGGAAAGTACCCCATTTATTAAATTCAAGCCCAAAGGGTGTGAGGATGTGTGGGGATGTAACTCTGTTACAAAATGACAACTTTGTTTGGAATGTCTTCAAGTTGGGCTTTGTAGAGACTACATCCATTTGTTTCACATTGTCACATAATGTAAATCAGTTTGTTTCACATTGTCACATTTTAAATCAGTTTGTTTCACATTGTCACATAATGTAAATCAATTTGTTTCACATTGTCACATTTTAAATCAGTTTGTTTCACATTGTCACATAATTTAAATCATACTACTTTTCACATAACACAGTTTTGTTATACTGTAGTGGGCAAACTGGCATACATAAAGTATTTCATGATGTCATTATCATGTAGTTCTAGAAGATCCTGCCATTTTATATGAAAACAAATATTTTTTTTGAAGTTGAATATTATATATATATTTCTATGAAAACATGAGTGACATGCTGGGTTCCAAAATTGCACTGCAATTAATTATGGCCTGGGTCACAAACATTGGTTTGCAATTTTGAAGACTTTACTTTTATAAAAAATATAAACTTAGCTTTAGTAGGCTACTAATACTTCTGAGAATGTAAATTACATTATTTCTTATTTTTTTCTCTACACTGCTGCACAGTCAACAAAGCAGATTCATTTGAGAATGTTCAAAGAAATTACCTCAGCGGGACAGATGAAAACATTAACAATACAAAGGATCCTATATCTGAATGGCATTAGACAAAGCAAATATAAAAAGAAGCCTGGGAATATCAGGAATTGTAGTTTAAGGGGCACTACAAGGGAGCATGTTAATGTCTACTTACAAATGACATGTGCTGAGAAAATCTAAGCTGAGACAGGCTTTGTTAAAATAACTTTTAGAGAGGCTGATGCATTATTTACTGAGCTGTTCAGAAGGTTTAGAAATATTTTAAAATGGCAAAGTTTTGTTGAAATCATAAGCATTATAAAAATCATTTTTGGTGAAACACATTGGTTGTAAAGCTTTCTCTTCTCATCTCCTTTTTTGTGTATAGGTCATCTAGAAACACCCTTACTGCAAGTGGGTACAGAAGCTATACATAAAAACATTATAGTGGGATTTCAGCTTCAGTGGTATGCTACTCTCATATAATACACCTGGATAGCTTGTTAGTAATAAATAAGATCAGATGTAGTTTAGCTTTCTGTGATATTGTTTTCTCAAGATATCACAAGATGGCTGCCTCATCAGTTTAATTTAGAGATGTTCTAGTATTGATGTTTCTTGAGACATACTTTGCAGACTATGTATGCCATCAGAACTAAAACCTCATAGCCTTTACTTTTACTGCAGCCAAGGCTCCATCAATGTTTCACTTTTTAAGGGTGCATGCAGAAATTCAGAAGATACATAAGAAGCTATAATGCAGTTTAGACAAATTACAAGGATATGCTGAACTTGAAAACCTATCAACTGTTCATTTGGTTTGGCATTCCTGTTTGTATGACATAACATTACCTAACCATGATGTCTTTGTTGTACTGAAGAGGGGCTGTGACAGCAAAATCATTGTGCACGTGTGCACAAAGGGTCTGCATGGAGAGGTGCAAAGCAAATATCCATGTTGATGCATGAGGTGATCCCTTATCAAGGGCTGCAGTACTGGGGAACCATCATCAAGCTAGTAAACCTAATACTAAAAATAACTATTAATAAAAGAAGAATGTGACAGTCACATTACAAAATGTAATACAGATAAAACAAATACAACCAACATGGCAGCTACAAACAAAGAGGAAATTTAATAAAACTAAAGTAAAAATAGTGAGTGCTTTCATGGTAATAAGACCACTTCTTCAGATCAAACAATTCATAAAAACTAGTACATTTAAAAGCTGTAACAACAAATCCAAAACCTCTAAAAACCCACGTGATTATATGTACACACCCACATCCCATTCACAAAAACTTCCATTCACAGGGAAAAAACAACCAATCACGTCATTGCCTCAGCCCACATGATTTCAGAATTGGTTTGACAAAAGATAACTCATTCAAACCTCGGGGAATATCCGCTTTAAAGTGTACAGTCCAACGTAATTCACAACATTCAATTCTATTAGTCATATCTCTACCTCTTATACTAATATCAAACACTTTTAGTACTGTAAACATAAAAAATTGTTCAGAACTTACTTCTATTACATGTTTCACTAAAGCATTCTTTGATCTTCCATTATGAATGTCACCGACATGCTTAAGGATCCTATCTTTAAATGGTCTGTTGTACTTCCCAATATAAAAACAGTCATATCTCTGACATTTTGCATAGTGAGTAATATTAGCAGTTCGACAGTCTGCGTAAAAATCTAAAAACACAGTATAATCAAATAAAGGATGTTCAATCACAGTTGTCATCCATATAAATATGCATGCACTTTATGACCTGCAAGGGAATGTACCACTATGCTTAGAAGCAACAGAACTAGAATGCAAATGTCTGTAGCATAATTAACATTTAAGCAACTTATTATTCCAAAATTAAAATCTGAGCTCAGTGCCCAACATTTTCTTCACATTATAATCAGTCACGAACACTGACCAGTTCTTTCTTATCATATCACAAACTAAGCATATATCATTAGAATATATCACAGTAATATGACTATTAGAGGAATGATCATCAGATAGACCTGTCTTAGCAACATTATTTGCACTAAAGAAAGGGGCAGCACTAGAATCTTTAGTAGAGAAACTTCTTCAACAGCTCTCTGAACTTCAGTCTTGGAGTAGCCTCTAGTCATAAAATCATTTGCTATGACATCTATAGATTCTATTGCATGACCACCTTCATTATGAAGTCTCATAGGTCTACGCATCTGACCTCTAACAATATTCCTAGTAACATGTCGAGGGTGCATGCTGGTTTTATGCACAATATTATTTTTCTTGCATGGTGTCTTGTAGATTCTAGTAGTGACTTTATCTAGAGTGTCAAGGCTAACAATAACATCCAAAAAAGCAATGGAGTCAATAGAAAAATTACATGTAAATTGCAAAAAAGTAGTAGTGCTATGTAGATATTCAACAAAAGAAAGGAGATCATCACCTGTTCCCTTCCACACCAAAAATACATCATTGACAAAACATCTAAATAACAAACATTGTGAATAAAATGATTATCTTTAAAACCGTATTAATGTTCCCATTGTGCAAGACCTAAATTCGCAAACAGTGCCCATAGCCATGCCGAATCATTGAAGATAAAAATCATTCTGAAACGCAAACACGTTATTTTAAAGGATAAGTTCCAGAAGAGCACAGATTAAATTAATTTTATCATTGGAGAAAGTAGAAGAACTTGAAACCATATGTTCTAACATTCTCAATTCCAAGTTTGTTTGGAATCACTGTGAAGAGGGAAACAATATCCAAAGTAACCAAAAGTAGGTCTCCATTATACTACAGACTATTACACCAAGTATATAAATCATGCAAAAAATTCTTTGTGTCCTTCAAGACACTCAGGATCTGATCTAAAACAGGCCTAACTGTCTTCTCAATATAAATGGAAAGGGGTTCAGTCACCCATCCATGACTGGATACTGTAGGTGTCATAGGTGGATTTTTAAGGTAATGTACCTTAGGAAACTCATACAGGACTGGAATAACAGGAAATTTTATGGAAAAGTATCTATACCTATCCAGTGAAATCAGAATAGTCATGTGAAAATCATACAAGTAAAAATCAAGATCAAACCGTCAACTTGATATTTATGGATGCGCGTATAAGTATTGTAATCTTGTAACGTCACACATCTTATCTAAATAATCATGACTGTCCATTAAAACAATGCCCTCTCCCTTGTCTGATGGTCTTATTACAACGTGTGTAGTGTCACAAAGTATTTTGAGTGCTTCATATTCTCCAGGAGTTAAATTATAAAAAGAAACATTGGTCCTATATTCAAAACTTTGTCAAAGGTCAGTCTCGGACAAATTAGAAAACACCTCAGCCAAAGAATGTGCAACTGGAATATATGAACTAGGCTTTTTAAAACAGTTCAGAGTGGGTGCATTCTGATTTTGAAACATTAAATTAAGGCAAGCATTTCTAGCAAATTGTTTCAGGCCTATAATCACATCAGTAAGAACAGCCCTTTTTGTTGGTATAAACAAAAGTTCTTTATTTAATAAGCTTATCTGATCTTGAGTGAAAGAATATGAGGATATATTAATAATTAAGTCATTCAACTCCTGCTTCTGGTGTTCATTCTTGCTTCAGTTTACAGTGCAAATATGCCCTCTCCAAGCCTGACCAGGAGCGCCCCCTCGAGTAATCTGCCTCTATCAGAAGAGGATCCTTCGATGTAAAATGAGAACTAACACAAGTGGTACTAGAAGTAGTAGCAACAATTGGTACAGATTGAATAACAGTAGTTTGGATGTAAAGTGGGAGACCTAATATTGGTGGGGGCTAGCATGGATTTGGTGAAGTGTTCGTTGAATTGGGTGGCAATATTATTGGTGGTGGTGTCAATGTTAGTGGGTGGAGTACTGGTCTTTCCTGGTTATATGATTTTATTAATGGCAGCATAAGCTTTGAATATCAAATCACTATAAATATTTTCATTTTCTGTAGGCTTGTGGAATGATACTCAGAAACACGTTTTTATAAAACTATTTGACAAAATAATGCAAAACTAATATATTATCAAAGACACAGTGCACAATCTGTAGATTGAATGATATTGAAAAATTAATTATTTTTGCTGTTGAAAAATGGGATATGTAATGCATGGATCCTCTTTCTCTAAATTATTCATAACACTAGTATGTTGGCCATGTAGTCTGTTTTCCTGTATACTAAGCAGCTTTAAAATTGTGTTTGACAGTGGCAATTAAGAAAATCATGTGAAATGGTAATTTAAGTCTGAAAATAGGAACATATCACTACAAATAAATACAGTTGATTGGTGTGCCTTAGGCTATCAATTTGTAGACCTTCAGAAAGTTACAGTCTTTCTCCTCCCCATACTTTTCCTTAGGGATCAAACTTGGCAATCTAATGCAGGAGTCATGGACATGCATGAAAGAGCTTGTAAGGTATTTGCAAGTTACTTGTGGCATTCTCTGTTATATAAGTGGAAATGTGTGTGAGCGTGTGTGTCTGTGTGTGTGTGTGTCTAACCCTAAATTTTGTAGACTTGATAGTGCACTGTATTTCCATCCATTCACAACCTCCTTTTTTCCCATTTTTGCACATGGAGGTCGGGATGTCACATCAACAATGACCATCATCTACAGCCAATGTTCACACCACCAGGTAGCCAGCCCTGCTCCTGTTGCCATTCCTGTCTGTTCAAAACCATATTCCTTGCATGACTCATGTCATCTTTTCTCAACCCTAACATTACAATGCATTTCTGTCCAATTTGTGCAAAATGTATGGTCCAGTTCTGAAATTTTTCATGGTTGGATTTTCTTTCTTTTACTGTGGCACATCTTCTTGTGTTACTATATTCCACTTATATTGCTATTTTGCTACTATTGTATTTATTATATCACAGTAAAACAGTCAACATGTTCTTCCTCACTCTGTCTAAGAATCTCCAACAATCAAAACACATGAGTAAAGTTTGTCTGGTTGTGTAAATGTATTACATTATAGAATACTGATGCTTTGTCTAAACCAGAATGCCTGGGTATGAAAAAAGCGCTGTGGAAATACTTTATATTTGTACTGCTCTAGAAGGAGTGCCATTCAATAGTTTTAGCCACAACTTACATATGACTGCTATGGCCATTTATACATTGATTGTATGGACCATCACATTTATACCCTACAAGATGAACCCATGCTATGTGCATATCCTTTTATTCCTTCATTGTCAAGTACTGGGAAACAGAAGTATTATTTTTTTTATTTTATTTAATCATCATTAGAGAACTTTCTATATATAGCAAAAATACCGGATCCACTTTCCCTCACACATTTGCAAGGTGTGGTTAGCATTTCTTTATCATAATGCATGACTGAATGGCAGACAACAGTTGTCTGTAGGTGCATTGCATTACTTAATTTTGAAGCTTAATAAATGAGATCATTTCACTGACCAAAAATGAAAATATTTACCAATCTGTTTATGTAGTATGTAGTCGTAGTATGTTGCAGTATAACTCATCCATGCTCTTCTTATAAAGGATTTCTTAACAGCTAAGTTTTTAGAAAAACTGTGTCACTTAAGTTGTTTATATATATGTTAAGTGACCTCAGCAAGACATTCTCAGGATTTAAAATTGTAGAAAGTGACCAAGACTAAAAACTATCCCCAGGATTCACGAAGCCTCCGTGTAAGAGTTATAACTCTTACACGGAGGCTGCAGTTAAACGGAGTGATGTCAGCATGCTCTCCATATTCATGAGAGCATGCTGAATCACACCTAAGTCGAACACGGTCTGTGTAAGACAGTAGGGGGCGTGTCCGTAGGCTGAGCCCTGCAAGCGGACATGCCACCAGAAGTGTAAAAGTGCCCAAAGTAGACACCCACAACAGAGTCCACGGAAATGTGAATAAACACAACACAACACATGCCCCTACAGACTATTAAACATAAAACAATCTAAATGAACATGTCATATTTTTTTTAAATTGTAAAGATGTTTAACCATGAGTGCGCTCGTTTGCGCGGGCGTGCCCGTAGTGCAGCTACAGTTAGCAGTCAATGGGAAAGCATATAAGAACTAAATATGCAAAATAAGCCAGGAAGCAATAGCGTAGCGGTAGAGATGTCGGCTGCAGAGCAGGCATTCATGGTTCGAGCCCCCACAACACAAATTTTTTTTTTTGCAAAATAAGCAGGAAACAAGTCCCTGACACATATGTACACATAAAACCAGAATATATGTAAAATGCAATGAAATATCCCATTTATATTGAATAAATGTGAGCTAAGAAATGAATATAAACTGCCAGATGTGCCCATAGCTGAGCTAAAGTACAACAGAGTGAGTGTATGTGCCCGTAGATAAGCATTGGTTTAACTGGTGCAAAATGAGTGCCCGTAGCTGAGCAGTGGTTTACCATGCTAAATATATGTGCCCCTAACTGAGCTGAGCGGAATATGCGTGCCGATAGCCAAATGAGGCTTAAACCAGCGTACCCCATTTGCGCGGAGCTGCGCACTGCGCAAACAAGCTAACCGGCGGGCAACGTTGAGCATGCCGTATCAAAACTGCCTTTACACAGACACACCCCTCAACATGTCTAGACAGTCATGAAAAATAAAAAGCAGTGGCCAGGTTTGAACCCAGGATAATATACACCATAGTCAAGGTACAGAACCACTAAGCCATGACAGCAGTACCTAGAAATGCAATAATAGCTCATATATAGGAATGAATACAAACTACAGCATGACAATGCAGGTTTATGGAAGTTGATACAATTCCAAAATGGCCAATCACAGATATGTGCGGGAAAAATGGACTATATAAGCCCCATAGGCGGGAATACACAGCATAAACGATTGTAGAACAGACCTGCAGGCAGAATGTCAGGTGTAGGAGAGGGTAGTCGCTTTCGAGCGCAGAGGTGGGGTGTTGAGGAGTCCAGGTACATGGCCTGGCTCCTAGTCCACAACCATGAGGCCCAACTCATGCAGGGCCAGGTCCTCTGGAGAGCGTACAGGGCAGAGGCGTGGGACCAGTTGGCTCATGAACTCACCAGTGCCACAGGAATTCCAAGGACAGGTGAGCAGGTCCGTCACCACCATGCGGACCTGAAGAGACACAAGCAGGACCAACTGAACCTTTGGATCCAGGAGGCCCGGCAATCACCCAACGCCCCACCACTGAGTAAGTAACAATTAATTATGTATGTAGAAAGTTAAACTACCTGAAATTATGGAGATGTGTATTCCAATATTACTTTATTTATATTACAGCTGCAGGTGTCCGTTCTGCAAACCGCAGAGCCTATGCCGATAGGCTGGTGCGGTTGCGCCACCAGGCAGGTCAGTAATCCACTACTAGTAACTGTAAAGATATATAAATGTATGACAGTCAGCAAAAGAGTGCAGTGTAGCCAGGAAGGAATTAAATCTGCAAGTAACAGTGTGAAAGTGTATGCAAGTATTGCCTGATTACAACAGTACCCAGCCTGTAAGTGTAAACTAAACATGACACTGTCCAACATATATTTCGAAATAAAACTGCCCTGCCTGTAAGAAAATAGTACACAACCTGCAGCAGCATGTAAAGTACAGCTGCAGAAGAGGATGAAATCACATGTGTGAAATATATCCCTGTGGAAATACTGAAACATGACAGAAGTGAGACTGCTAGAAAGAACTGTAATAACTACTGTTAAAACATGTCAATAAAGCCTAGAAGTACCAGTCTGAATAGTAACATGAAAGCAAGTGAGAGAGTGTGAGAAAGTATCAGGAATACAGCAATACAGTAGTAATAACCCGTGAATAAACTTTACTGCAGTTAGGACAGAATTAAATGCATGTGAGACTCAGAACCAAACAGCAAAATCTGTTCAAAGTGTTGCTGCATGTGGAATGTGTACACCAAAATCTGGATATGTTGCTCCCAGTCTGAAATACGCAGATAGGATGATTGTCTGATATACCAAACATCCACACTTGTCTACAAGTATATAAAGCAAAGGTAACAGGATGATGTATCTGAACAAAGCTCGATATGAATGTGTATGAACAGCAATAAAATGTAGATTGATGTTGCAGTAACAGTCCCATCTGCAAGGTTAAGTAGTTAACATATAGGACACTGTAGTTAGAACAGTAGTGTGTATATAACTGTAGCTATTAGAAATGTATGGCATATGTATTTGTATTCGAAGGTGTTAATATTACTTTATTTACCCCGCCCTCTAACCACCTATAACCCATTCCACGTGAAAATGGTATGTGCAATCACAATTACCACCCCTGGACGTCTGTCCTGTTGGGTCATATATATTTGCATGTCTGTTGATGCATCCCCCCTGTTCATACATCTACACCTGATGGCCTGTTGCCATCAATCAACCCTGCATGTTGTTGGACTGTGTATTACTGTTCAAATTATGTATGTGTTATGCACGCTGTTCAATGGTGTGAATATCTGGGTGTTTGGTTAATGGGAATACTAATGCATGCTGTTACAACTAATTGTGAATGGTATTATATGTCACTAACCCAAACTGTCATGACATAATGCAAAACATAGAACGACAGGATAGGCGGGTTCCAGCGGACCCACCTCTCCCACCTCAGCTGGCGAGTGCACCTGGCACTAGTGCCGAGTTCAGACCCTCCTCCGGTGGCCCTGTGCCACCTGCGGGTGGAAGCGCTGCAGGGGATGGGGCTCGCCCCCCCTCTGCAAGTGTGGCCGGAGGAGATCCACCACTCACCCTCCGTAGCGTCCGGACTGTGGTGCGTAGGGAGATTTGGGACTCTGTCCTCGAGCCCCTATGCCAGCTCGAGGCACGGATGGCGCAACTAACGGGCATGCCTGTTGCCCCGCCTACACAGCCCCCAGCACAGCCCCATCCTGGGCAGTGAAGGAACAGTGGCAATTGCCTATGGGTGGGGATATCAATTCCACTGTTGCCATCTGTGGGCTCATGGGTTCTGGATATCCAAACCTCCATCCCCGTCAATTGTGTAACCCCCCCCACACGTGTCATACACCGCCCCTGTATGCGTCTTGTTTGTCTTGTCTGTTAACCTACCCAACCTACCTCCCCAACTGTACCGACTACCTTCACCTGACATACCACTCTCACCTGAAAAAAAAAAAAAAAAGGGCACTCTGTACCCACAAAAAAATTACGCCCCATACATAGCTGCCCATTCCGCACACATGTCTACTGGACATGGAACCTATCAATTCCAACTGGCTGTACAAGTATTATTGTTGTCCTGACACCTCTCTCAGGGGTGTAAGGTTTCAAATGTCACACCAAATTACATACATATGCACAGCTGTTGCTGCTGAAGAAATGGGCAGCTATGGGCCTTACCTACATCCCTCCTGCACATCCCAAGCTTGTTTCCCTACTGTCTTACCCTCTTTGTGACCCCTTTTTCACCACTTTCCTGTCTCCCCATTTTCTTTTCTTTCAAGGAAAATAGCGGGTGTGCGCAAGAGTAAGCACGTTTAAGTGGTTGTAATCAGGTGTGCTTGTGCGTGGAGCTAACCGCCAGTGCGCATCGTGAGCTCAGCAAACCAGCGCTAACCCGGTTACAACTGCTTAAAAGTGCCTTAGGCACTTTGATTGACAGGTCCTGTACTCAGTTCAAAAGAAAAATAAAATCCCACTGTGAGTCCCGAACCCAGGACCTTGGCAACTATAGTCTGCATGACTTACCAGTAAGCCATGACTCTTATATAAAAACATTGTGCTAAATAAATATATCATGTAACAGTAGGAATGAATGTAAAGGGAATATAGATGTGTAGTACACAAAGCATGACATTTAGAATCACAAACAAAACTGGTGGATTTCCATAATAGTAGTGTGTGAACAGAAACAGCCATGCTAGTTGGAAGCTAGTAGGTAATAATGTCACCATAGCACCTTGCAAGACACACACATACTCACAGCAGGATAAGCACTGCCCATACCCCACAACCTCTTACAGGAACACATCTGGACCAAGTAATAAAATATGTGGAGCAAAGGCCCAAAACCAGGGACACATTACAAATAAAGTTACAACAAACGCAGACAGTTCAGAAAGTAACAGGGTCTACACCTTGTGGGATGTTTGGAAGGGTATGCAGTCTGGAACTTGAATGTTTGTCACCATATTCTGACTTGAGCCCAGACTGACTTGCCAGATAAAGGTGTGCATGAGATATTGACCAAATTATGAGGCAGAAATGTGGACAGCCTGCAAATATCTGTACACATGACGGGTCCAACACCACCATATTTGAATAGTTAAGAACCTAGACATAGCAGCAATGAATGTCTTACAGGGATGCCCCACAGACCCCATGTGAAATGTACAAACAGTAGGCAGAAAGGTGTAACACATGCAATGGTAACTATGGAGTCCGGAAAGTATTCACCACTCGCATGGCAGAAAAAGTGTAGTAATACATATGCTCATGCTAACCCACAGTCACAACTGCAGCATACCAGACATTTTAATGGGTGTACCCCACTGATATGTACCATTCCATGAGGCACATAACTGATGAACCTGAAAGTCTCTGGGGCCTGCTCAGCAGCATACTCAAATACCCTAATAGATGTCAAGGCCCACACCATGGCCAGACCACACTGCATGCTGTAACACCCTAGCAGATATAGCAAGCATTCCAAGGTGTGAATGTACATGGAAAATAGGAAAGCTACAGCAGCACACTACAGTCAAGACACCTAGCAGGCATACAAGTAGTGACTGTAAAGGGCAACTATTGAAGCCTTAGCAACAGAGTGCAATCAAAAGTGAAAGGAAAGCACACACACACACACACACACACACACACACACACACACACACACACACACACACACACACACACACACACACACACACACACACACACATTAACAATAGTAGTAGTTGTAGTTGTCAGTGTACATACACAGTTAGTACAGGAAACTGGAGAAATGAATGGAGGAATGTTAATCTACAACACACCTGGAAATATAAGAGAGATACCAACCTTTACACTCACAGAACATTGTCCACAGCATAACAGCATGGTCCCTGCCCTTAACATCTGAAAGGGCTACGCCTATCTCACACACCTTTTTATAGCACTGTTCTGAAATCACAGTGAGAACTGCAATCAGTACACAACTGGCTGCATGCAGTTAGCAAATGCTGGCTAACAATTGGTGCAGAGGCCATCACATGGGCATATGCAGATACCTACAAAAGTATGCTGTACTCCATGTCCACGCATGCAATACTTTCATTGCACCCTGAGAAGGACGTGAGAGACAGACAGAGACAGAGAGAGAGAGAGAGAGAGAGAGACAGAGAAAACTGCAATTAAGCAGACAGAAACGAATTGTTCAGCAACAGCTACCTGAAAGCTGACAACTGGGAAGTGGAGCAGCAGGACAGAGAACCAGACAGCAGCAGAAGCAGCTGTGACAAACACAGGTAATGTAAAGTAATACTATAAAGGTGTACATACTGTGAACCCTCCATATGTGTCATTGGTCTGTATCCATATGTATATGAAGATGTGTAAAGGGCAGGAGACATACAGCAACTATCAGTGAAGGCTGTACATACATTTGTATGTGAGAGCATCTATGTGCACATATCAATGTTGTTTGATTGTAGGTTGTAGTGCCATGTACAAATTAGGTTACACAGCTATGTATGTTTAGCAGTATGTTAGTGTGTGTATACAGTATGGTAGACAAATATGTTGATATACCTGTCCAACATATGGATATGTATGTATGTCAACATATGTATGTGTATATATATATATATATATGTATATATATATATATACATATGTATGTGTATATATATATGTATATATATATATATATATATATATATATATATATATATATATATATATATATGATATGCATATATGTATACATACATAGAGAGAGAGATGTAGGAATACATAGACAGATGTCGATAGAATATTGTACCAACATATCTATGTAATGCACACATGCAGATATAGATATATGTAGATACATATATATAGACAGACTGATCTGACTACCTACAGGTATGATTGTATATGATGACCTGCAACACAGCCTGTCCCACCCCCTCTGTCACTCACACCCCCTCTGTGCCCCCCCTCCACATCTATAGCAATATATGTACATCAATATATATATATATGTGTATATGTATACGGACATATATATATATATATATATATATATATATATATATATATATATATATATATATATATATCTATATGCATATAGATATATCTATATACATATATATATATATATATATATATAGAGAGAGAGAGAGATGTATATAAAGTCTGAGTGAGGCACATGTGTACAGCTGTATTGCAACAGGTGCCTGGTGACAAAGGCATGGAGTGAACACTAGTGTCAAATCCGGAGTATCATACCACATTCCAGATCACCAACACCAGTAACCACCAGATATGTGATTGGCCGCCCACCACTGCATGTGTCAGGGGTGAGCAGGGTCAGAAATGTGTACAATAGTGGCCCCAATGATAGTCACAGTGGCACACTATCCCTGGAATACCTGCACATGGTATGTGTCCGCAGACATGGTGAGTCAGGTATGGACATGTAGGTCGGTGTACCCCCCACACCACATAATGGATGCCATGGTATGGACCTCACATGACAGCAACAGATATGGAGAAGGACACAGTGACATGTACAACACTGTGACAATGCACTCAAACACATTACCAATGCACAGTGACTGACAACACCACAGAGTACACATATGCTACCCACATAGAGGTTACCACTCCCAGATTTACATATGAAGGTCACATCCATGACAGATGTCCAACAACCATAGTAACACCTCCCACCATCCACAACCTAAATGTCTGCTGTGTGTCGTCCGTGCCACTGCAATAGTGTGCACATGTGGAGGTAAGAGTTCCTACTCACAGATGAGACACACCCTGCAATAAACCACACAGTGTTAAGAAGCGAGACTCCCCATGAGTACATGTCACACATACCCCTGCTGAATGTTAGTCAGATAGGTAATATGCCATATGAGTCACCCTGTGTAACTGTGTGACGGCAGCAGGTACCATCACACCACATGTGTCACAATGGTCAGGGTAGCAGAACAGTACGCTGCTGTAGACACAGGGGCAATAGCATATTGTATAGTATTGTATTGTAATGTAATGTATTGTGTTGTATTGTATTGGTATGGTGAGGTGCCTCCTTCATGGAGTGGAACCACTGCTGCTGTGTGCCAGTGTACAGGTACATATCCTGTAGTCAGGCTAGTGTTACATAGCACTTCTATATGTGTGTTTAGCTCCTGTCAGAGGTTATGTAGCATGCAACTGGGGATACTATCAGGTCCCATCCATGTTGTGTATTCTGCTGTCCTGCGGGTGTCTCTCACCTGGACATCTGTGATGACGGGGAGGTTACAGTCAGCTGGGATAACTATGCCTTATTACAGGGGAGAGGGCGGGGTGACACCTGCACTGAACCTGTCCACCACAATGTTGTCGATATCTGTGGTGTCAGTGAAATATGTGTTGTGTACTACCTATGGGCATAGAGGATGGCTCCTGACCAGGTTGCTAACATAACTGAAGAAGGCCTCCTGGTCATCTGTAGTGTCACTCTTGATTTCCCTCTCAACGTTGCCCATGTAGTCAGTATGATGGGAAATAGATCCTTACCAGTGCTACTCAGACATGCCCTCCCTTCAGTGAATGATGCTCTGTCTTGCAGTAGCTTCCATCTTCTGTAATACAATCTGTCTATGGCTGGGGTCCACCAGACAGGATGCTGTCCCTTTGTGGAGAGTGTCTTGGTCATATATGGGATTGCATGATCCATGCATTCTTGGAGATGTCTGTAGAAAGCAATTGTGTAGGGGTCAGCATTGTGGGTTGTATTTGCCACTGGCCCAGTGGGCTGTAGGGATACCATATCACTGTTACAAAGTGTAAAGTTTGTATCTGTAATGTTATGCACTATAGTCATCTGTGCTGGTGGTGGAGGTGGGATATGTATATCCAGGGCAATCAGTGTGTGGTCAGCCCACAGTAGTTGCCGATGTAGGCCATACAGTACCTAGATACAAACCCCCAGAGTGAGGAGGTGCTTCTGACCTGAATCGGTGTTCTGACTGCTGGTGTTTGGTAGTATGTCGTATGGAGTCTGCCAGGTACTGTTGCACAGTTGCTGGCCGATGCACTGATACCTGGCCATCTACATGTGTATCCACCAATAGACAGACAGATGCTACATATGTGAGATATGTTGTATCATAACAGTCGAGTAGCATGTGTAGTATGTGTGCCAAAGTCTGCTGACATATATTGCTGATACCAGGTTATTTTCTTTCTCAGGTACATGGCCCACCCGCGGAACCCCACCTACTCCACAGCTGAGGATGAGGAGATACACCAGAGCCTGGTGCGGGACTATGCAATACTCTTTTCCCGCACCAGCCAGAATCAGCAGGAGAGGGCTGCACAGTGGCAAGACCCCGTCCATTGGGTAAATGATATAGGCACGCATAATAGGACATATGAGCAGGTACGACATCACTGCAGTGATTTAATCAGACATGTCCGTCAGCGTGCGTCAGATATCCACAGGCAACAGGTCGCCACAGGTGGTGGGGTGGCTACACATCTCCCACTCACCAGACTGGAGGGACTACTCCTGAGTGTAGTGGCTCCAGTCCACCAGCAACAACAACAGCAGCAGACATGTATCATGATGGAGGCTGGAGCCACACAGCAGCAAGACAGTGAACGTGCAGGTAATATGTCATATGTATAGTTGACTGTTGTGTACACTGGTAGTTAATGCAAGTGTGAGGTGTGTCCTTGGTTTGTAGCTGTCACCATAGTATTTACTGTGCAAGTGTGATATCCTCAATATTAGCTGCTGACCTGTGAAAGGCGACTGTTGTACTCCTGACCTGTATCATACTCAGTAACAATGGCACAGTTGTGCCCACTGACATTATTTTCTTCATGTCTGCAGGACCCTCTGGTATAACTGCAATGCAGCCTATCCATGCTGGTGAGTGTGTATTAACAATTCCTGTAATAGTGTTGATAGTAATAGTACTATTTGGCTCACTTAGTAGTGCTCTTTGTATGCATGTAGGTGTGTCTGTGTGTTGATATCACGCATACTGAGTACTGTACAATTGTGTGAAACTGTGTGCATGTGTGCATGTGTGCACCTGTGCAGGTGTGCACGTGTGCACCTGTGCAGGTGTGCATGTGTGCATGTGTGCATGTGTGAATGTGTGCATGTGTGTGCACGTGTGCACCTGTGCAGGTGTGCACCTGTACATGTGTGCATGTGTGCACGTGTGCACGTGTGCATGTGTGCATGTGTGCATGTGTGCATGTGTGCACCTGTGCATGTGCGCACGTGTGCACGCGTGCATGTGTGCACGCGTGCATGTGTGCATGTGTGCATGTGTGCACCTGTGCATGTGCGCACGTGTGCATGTGTGCATGTGTGCATGTGTGCACCTGTGCAGGTGTGCACAGGTATGCACCTGTGCATGTGTGCACGTGTGCACGTGTGCACGTGTGCATGTGTGCACGTGTGCACGTGTGCACGTGTGCATGTGTGCATGTGTGCATGTGTGCACCTGTGCATGTGTGCATCGCTGGTAATGTGTAGACATTGTAAACTGTGTTTCCTGTTTCCTTCCCACAGGTTCTGTTGCTGCTCTGGTGTCATGTAGCAGGGAACCTGAGTCAGGTGCCGTGGGTACTGATAATGATGACATCGGTGTAATGGCACAGGAAGGTATGCCAGGGTCCACCATTGGTCAGCCGATTGACAGTACACAGCTGTCGACCCCATCAATGCGCACAGTTATCCTGCCAATACACCCCTTGTCACCACTGTCCCTAGGTGATGGACAGCATACAGTGGGCATTGACCAGGGTAATGTGGTATCTGTGGCACATGCCTCCCCACACAGCAGCCATGGGCATGGCCCAGAGATGGTACCACACAGACAGATGTCCAGGGGTTCTCGTGGGAGCATCCATGGGCGTACTGCCCCTGTCAGATGTGCCCACAGAGGTCTTACAACCTCAGCTATGTTTCGGACTGTCATGCAGGCACAGTCACGTATGGAACGGTACACCAGACAGGGTCTGGGGGAGCTGGCAGCATGTCGCACAGCCATGACTGACAGTATGCGTGACACTGCGGCTGCCATCCGTGATTTCACTGATGTCATAGACAGACGTTGTGGGGACATATTAGACCGGTTCCACAACTACATGTCGACGTGGCCGTATGCCAGCAACAGCAGCAGCTGGAAGTCAGTGCGGACAACAGGGCCGTGGCCGCCCCCGTAGTGCCAGCAGCAGCCCCAGCAATGCTGGGTCTGTGCTGTCATCAGACCGCCCCAGGAGACCACGTGCACGTGGCTCTGGCCAGGCCCGACAGGGATCTGTGTCCAGTCAATGAACACCTGCTTCTGATGACAGTACCCAGTCTGGGTTGGTACCGGATACGGTCCGTAGCACCCCTGCAAGGCACAGGTACCGTGTCCGTGGCCAGAGACACTGATCTGTATGACCTGGCAGGTACAGTCTGTGGCTGTCCACAAACACCAGTATATGGCAGCCATGAGGTGGAACTGTGTGCATCCATACACACATGCAAATTGACAACACCTAGGGCTACGCATACATGCACACACTGCATCAACATTGCCCCACCTTCTACTGCTGTCCCTCACCAACACACATACACATACATGTCAATTGGTGGTATGGGTGGCTGACTCAGGCATACCAAGTTCACACCCTGTGCATATGATGAAACTGTGCCACCTCCTGCAATCTGTAACAACTGTGCAGGTACAGGTTAACATGTTGCTGATGCACAGGGTGATCACATAGATGTGTAGTAATAGTATCATGTTGTTAACAGTACTGTGTGCTGAATTAATTGTGGGTATATCACAGCATGCCTGATGCAGTAAGTGTGTGATTGTCATGTCCTGTTGTCTACACCCATGGTAAGTACCATAGTGTATCATCTGCACATGTTGGCATACTGGTGGTAATGATGTCAACAGAAGGCTACATACATAGGCGGCACAGGGGATAGGGTAATGAATGTAGTAATACACAATGATGGACATGTAAATTGCAAGTGGCATGTTGCCCACACTAGACTCTGCAATGCAGATGTTTGAGGATGTTGATATGTGTGCAGTACTACACGACTGGTACAGGACACACAGGAGCACCCTAGCACTGCATGCTCACATCTCATACCATGCTAGACAGCCCCAACACACATAACTAACTGTCACAGGAGGGAGAGTCCCCATATATGTCAGGGATACTGTGGTGGCAGGCCAGGGAGCATACATCCTACTAAGTATGGAACCACTGAGTGAAGGCTCAGTGTCTGTTATTTGACATGTGTATTACTGCAGGTATAAGCACATGGGTTTCTATCCAGTTATTGTACATCCTGACAGTACATGCATGTTCTGTACACTTGTGTGCACTGAGACTGGACCATAGCCATCTGACCCGTGTATTCCCATGTACATGTGCATAGTGCCTGCATATTTGCAGTGTTACCTACTGGAACTGGTACAGCTTGTTTGTTGTACAATGGACTACATGGAGCCCTGTTTACTGTATCTTTGTTTGCATGCATGTTTGCTTGCAATTACCCTGGAATACTGATCACACCTGCAATGCATAGTTATAGAGCTTCTGTGGACTCCTAGTGCCATCTGCATAGCCTACTATATGTATGTCCATGTCCCACTTGACAGGTTGTCACTGTTTGTCCTGTTCACATGTACATTGCCTGTGACACAGTGCATATGACCTGCCTGGCATGTGTCCATGTGAGCAGTCATATATGCTACTGTTAACTAATCACAGGCACTACACCTTCACACATTCATCTTCTGTTGAACAACCTGCTTTGCTAGGGACAGCATGCACCTGTCACCCCTGGCCTTTCAGATATTGGCAAAGGCTCTTGCTACCCCCATAGTGCCTATGTTAGGCAGGGCTCAAATGACAAACCCACCTTCATAGGTATCACAAGGGATAAGACACTAAGAGCAATGCTACCCAATGCCAGATGTCTAAACCTCCAGATGCATGCACCCAAACCACTCCTTGGCATGGAAAACATCGATATCTGTGCAGTAACAGATGCCTGGTTCAGGGCTACTGAGAGCACACCAGCACTACCGGGTGTAACCCGGTTGATTTCTTTGATACAGTCACCAAGGCCATTGCCGAGGGGAAGGTGGTTCACACAGCCTACCTGGACCTTGCAAACGCCTTCGCAACAATACCACACTTGGGCATTCTAGGGAAGCTCACCAGCTTAAATATAAGCCCCTATGTCACTAGATGGATTGCACAGTGGCTCAAGAACAGAACCCACATGGTTAGCATTGCTGGAGCCATGCCAGACCCCATAACAGTTACGGGTTGTGTCCCACAAGGCTCAGTCCTGGGACCCTCTTGTTTGGTATATATTTATTGGAGGTACAGGCCAACACGGATGGACTGTGGCTGTCCAAATATGCAGATGACTGCAAACTGGCCACCATAATCGACTCTCCAGCTGACACAAGCATCTTCCAAAGGGGCATCATAGCAACAGACAACTTGTGCCAGAGCCATGGCCGTCTGCTGAACAGTGTTTAGAAGGGGAATGTGCATCCTGTAGTCTGTTCACCTAGTTGCCAAAAGGGACATTGTCCTCACACACACTAACCCCCCTCAGCCAAGCACACACACTTGCCAATTGCAGGATTCAAACCCCTACCTAACTATGTTATGACACTTGAGACAGATGCATTAGCAGAGCGTGCTATTCGTATTACTGGGAGGTTTCTTTTCCCCTGCTGTACTTATAGGGTGCTGACATCATCGGTGTTTAGAAAGGGAATGTGCATCCTGTAGTGTCTTATCCTATTTGCCAAAAGGGACATTTCCCTCACACACACTAACCCCCCCTCAGACAAACACACACACTTGCTATTCGGAGGATTCAAACCCCTACCTAACTATGTTATGACACTTGAGACGGATGCATTAGCAGAGCGTGCTATTCGCATTACTGGGAGGTTTCTTTTCTCCTGCTGTACTTATAGGGTGCTGACATCATCGGTGTTTAGAAAGGGAATGTGCATCCTGTAGTGTCTTTTCCTATTTGCCAAAAGGGACATTTCCCTCACACACACAAACCCCCCTCAGACAAACACACACACTTGCCATTCACAGGATTCAAACCCCTACCTAACTATGTTATGACACTTGAGACGGACGCATTAGCAGAGCGCGCTATTCGCATTACTGGGAGGTTTCTTTCTCCTGCTGTACTTATAGGGTGCTGACATCATCGGTGTTTAGAAAGGGAATGTGCATCCTGTAGTGTCTTATCCTATTTGCCAAAAAGGACATTTCTCTCACACACACTAACCCCCCTCAAACA
Source organism: Protopterus annectens (assembly GCF_019279795.1). Lineage (NCBI taxonomy): Eukaryota > Metazoa > Chordata > Ceratodontiformes > Protopteridae > Protopterus > Protopterus annectens. The sequence continues at coordinate 106,038,025 of NC_056747.1, forward strand.
AACACACACACTTGCCATTTGCAGGATTCAAACCCCTACCTAACTATGTTATGACACTTGAGACGGACACATTAGCAGAGCGCGCTATTTGCATTACTGGGAGGTTTCTTTTCTCCTGCTGTACTTATAGGGTGCTGACATCATCGGTGTTTAGAAAGGGAATGTGCATCCTGTAGTGTCTTTTCCTATTTGCCAAAAGGGACATTTCCCTCACACACACAAACCCCCCTCAGACAAACACTTGCCATTCGCAGGATTCAAACCCCTACTTAACTATGTTATGACACAGACGCATTAGCAGAGCGCGCTATTCGCATTACTGGGAGGTTTCTTTTCTCCTGCTGTACTTATAGGGTGCTGACATCATCGGTGTTTAGAAAGGGAATGTGCATCCTGTAGTGTCTTTTCCTATTTGCCAAAAGGGACATTTCCCTCACACACAAACCCCCTCAGACAAACACACACACTTGCCATTCGCAGGATTCAAACCCCTACCTAACTATGTTATGACACTTGAGATGGACGCATTAGCAGAGCACGCTATTCGCATTACTGGGAGGTTTCTTTTCTCCTGCTGTACTTATAGGGTGCTGACATCATCGGTGTTTAGAAAGGGAATGTGCATCCTGTAGTGTCTTATCCTATTTGCCAAAAGGGACATTTCCCTCACACACACTAACCCCCCTCAGACAAACACACAAACTTGCCATTCGCAGGATTCAAACCCCTACCTATGTTATGACACGTGAGACAAACGTATTAGCAGAGTGCGCTATTCGCATTACTGGGAGGTTTCTTTTCTCCTGCTGTACTTATAGGGTGCTGACATCATCGGTGTTTAGAAAGGGAATGTGCATCCTGTAGTGTCTTTTCCTATTTGCCAAAAGGGACAATTCCCTCACACAGACTTACACACACATCAACCCCACTCACAGTGAGCATTTGCAGGATTTGAAACCCCTACCTAACTATGCTATGCCACTTGAGACGGACGCATTAGCAGAGCGCGCTATTCGGATTACTGGAAAGTTTCTTTTCTCCTGCTGTACTTATAGGGTGCTGACATCATCTGTGTTTAGAAAGGGGAATGTGCATCCTGTGGGGAGGCAGACACCAAGCACACTATGGCTAAGCTGTCATTCCCTAGGGCAAACAGCCTAGTGTTGACCTTTACACCATTATGTTTAATTGTCAAATGCACATTAGTTGTTGCTGATAGACTGTTTCCATATCTTTATTGCCATAGCATTCCCTGTTTGTATGAACAACTTCTGCATCTGTGGAAGATGTTTGCATATGGGAGGGATCCACTATATCACGTATGTCTCTGTAGTCATTTAACTGTGTGCACTGGGCAGACTGCTGTAATGTGGTTGGTTCCTGGCATAACACATAACAATACCAGATATGTGTGTCCAACTGCTAAACCGAGATTTGGCCTAAGTGTGTGAGCATGCCCAGTTCAGCCTTCCCATGGCATGTTGTCAAAGTGTGTGAGCATGCCCAGTGTGGGCATTCCATATGTTGGACTCTGCAGCCCACCACATTTGTGGATGTGTGTGAACTTCAACAACTATCACCCGTTTATGGTTGTGGGTTGTGTGTCATGTTGTGTAGTTACTGTATAACTGCTTTGTGTGTGAACACAACAGGATTATACTGTGCCTGCAGTGTTTGCATGGGATACTTTGCATACAGTTGTCAACATCCTTTCACACTGACCTAACACTGTAGTACTGTATAGTGTACTGGTAGTACTTTGACTGTGGTGGACAGTATCCTGGGCTTTACTGCTATCACTGCTTTACATTTCGATAGTGGGCACAACAGCCTGGTTGGGGCCAGTTGTGTACATCTGACCATGTTGCATTCTGTTCAGATATGAACTACTTACACCAGGCTTGTCCAACATTGTTAGTGTATTCCACAACATAGGTGTACAATTGCAAACACTAGCGATGTGCCCTAGTCCATGTCTAATGCAAGTTGGAGAGTGTGTTTGTCCTTCAACACACATTGTAAGTGGAGTTTGCCATGACATATGTCATGGTTAGTATACTGTGCCTCTGTCTACCTGTGACATGACAGTGATATCCAGGATAAACCTACCACCTCCCGTCCACCCATCAGGATTCCTATTGAGGAAGATTGATAAGTGACTCTATGGGTAGCCTGTGCTGAGGGTTCACTCATGGGTGGGAGTGGCTTCTGTGTTATGGATCACAAATTACAGCTTGTCCTATGTAAGTCAGTGCTGGGGTTCAGGTCTCTCATGTGCATAGCTCACTGCCATTCAGATTGTACAAGGTGCACCATGTTTATTGATGCCAGCAACACAGGCGACACATGGCATCTGTGCAGGCTGTTTGATACTCCTGATGAGGTACTGTTGGGGACTTTACAGTTGATGGAGGTGTCTGCTGAGGTACATCCCACAGGGGCTATTGTAGTCGATTGTACCACTGATGCAGGATGACTGCAGAGCCACAATGACCTCCTCTTATGTAGATCTGACAGCCTTCATGATTAGGTGGGTATATGGTATGTTTCTGTAAACACTACAGCACATGTTTGTCCAATGCAGGATATCTATCACCCTGTGTCCCCAGGTCTCTCATTACATGTTAACTACATAATGGGTTAACACCTATGTGGTAATTGGTGGGCACTTACTGTATATCCACGGGGGTTGACTATACACGTTTCTGCACTTAGCTTGCTGACATGGCTATGGCACCAGTTGTCTGTTTCTATGTGGCCCTTTTGTGGGATGCATGTGTCAGCTGGTGGATCATATGTGGTGAGCAGTTTGTAGTCCTCTGCAAAAATGTTAGGACACATTCCTTCCATGTTTGCCTGTACCTATGGGACATATATACCAGACGAGGGAGATACCAGGACAAAGCCTTGTGGGATGCCAGTTATATCTGGTTTGTAGTCTGACATGGCTGAAGCATGTCTGACCATGTCTGTTCTGTCCTTGGTCTGGTTTGCAACCCCTCTACTGACATGTAGGTTTATATTTAAGCTGGTGAGCTTATCTATACTGAACATGTAGGGTATTGTATAGAAGCCTTTGCAAGGTCCAGATACACTGTGTGGAGCACATTGCCCTCATCAATGACATTAATGACTGTTTCAATTGAGTCAAACATGGTTAGGGGCAGGATTTGCACTTGAGAAGGCCACATTGGGTTGGGTCTGGTGTCAGTAGGTCCCCAACATCCTTATGTCTGTGGTACATGCTGATCCTTTCCATAGCTGTGCAAACTGAGCTTCTCAGGATTCTGGGGTAGTACTGTTCAGTATCCATTCAGGCAACACCTTTGTTGAGAAGGACCACTGTTGTTGTACACTGCTCTTTGGGTACATATTCTTTGGTAAGGCTGACATTGAGCAGTAGTGTGGTTTGGCATTCCATTCATCTTAGAGTCCATGTTGCACTAAGCCCAGGACACCATCTCATACCATTGCTGCTGTGTGTTTTGCTTTGGAGATGTTGTCTGTTACCTCAGCATCTGCAATGTCAGTGGGCCAGCAGTCTGCTGGGATAGATATTCTGCATTCGTGGGGGTGGGGGGGTTTGCACTGCACCTGTCAGGATGTATGTTGGCAATATGTGTGTGTGTGTTTGTGGTATTTGTGTGATTCAGGGCATATGTGTGAATTCCCAACATGGCTCCTACCATCAGTTGTGTAAGCCTTGGGATTATCCTTAGTGTCCTGTACAATTTGTATCTACATAGGTTCATAGGTTCATACTAGGCTATCCACCCTGGGCATTTGTTAGCCTAGCCAGAGTGTGTGTGGCTTTTGAGACCCCTTGCTATGTGGATATTATGGCCATTTATGATTTGCTTTGCTGTGCCTCTGTCTGGACATGACACAGTGAAGACCCCCACTGTAACTCTACAATCATCCATCCACTTGGCAAGATTCCTGTTGAACAGTGTCAGTGAGGGGCTCTGCCTAACATGGAGTGGGATTCTGGTCCAGGGTGTGGGGAGCCTCTGGATTATGTATCTGTCCCACCGGCACATCCTATTTCATTATTTGTTGAGGTTGACATTTCTCACTCCAATGGATATGTGTTTTCTGGGGTGGAGCATGTCCATTACTCCTGTGTTGGGCATGGCCTCCTACAACAGGCATGCAATGCCTCTGTGTGGGCAGTATGTGACTGGATTCAGCTGGGGTGTCTATAGCCAGGCAGCATATGACATATATTTAAGACACTTTATCCTCTTGGTGAGGTACCTTTGAGGTCTTTCTAACTGCTGCAGGTGTCAGGTAAGGTAGATCCCATATGAGGCACTGTACTAGATTATGGGTGTGATTAGAGAAAAGTATAGGGGCACAGTGACCTCTGTTGCCGTAGATGTGACTCCTTTCCTGATACGGTGTCAAATGTAGACAGTCTTCCTAGCCACATTGGCAATGTGGGTGTCACATAACAGGTTACTGTCCACTTGTGTCCCTAGGTCCCTGGTTACTCCTTCCATACATAATGGTTTACCACCTATGTGGTAATTTGTGGTACCTTGTTTGGTAATTGGTGGGACATTCATACTGTCCAGTGTCTTCAGGACGGTTGGGGGGGGGTTATTGTGTGTGAGAGTGCGGTCTGTAGCATGCTACAGACTGCACAGCAGTCTTGCCTACAGTTAGTTGCACATGGGTGAACTCCACTGCCTTGTGCATTGTCAGTTACCTGGACGTATGGGTGTCTGTGCTGCCTATGGATACTCACCCTCCTTTTATGTTTTGTTCCAGGTTTTGGGGCCATGACACATGGTATGTGGTATAACCTGGTAGTGCTGGTGTGCTGTCAGGAGCCTTGCAGCAGGTTTCTGTCACTGCACAGACATCGATGTTCTCTATTCTGGGGATGGCCTCGGGAGCATGCATATTGGGGTGTACACATCTGGCATTGGTCAGCATTTCCCTTATGTTTCTTCCCACTTATGTTTTCTAGGGTGGTGGGTCAGTCTTTTCAGCCTTGCCTACAAAAGGCTCTATGGAGGTGGCAAAGGCCTTATCCAATATTCAGACGCCCAGGGGTAACAGGTGCAGGCCATCCCAAGGACAGCTGCGTGGCTTGTCAAGCATGACATCCCGAGCAGACAGACATTGGATCCCCTTGGAATGACACCAGTAAGTGTGCTACTTGCTATGACTGATCATTCCGTGTTTGTACTGTGGCATTATTCTTGGTAAGGGTAGGATGCTGCAAACGGTGAGTGTCATACCGGCCTGGACTACATAATCGGATAGCTCATCTGTGTCTCTTTACATGTAGTCTAGGGCAGTACATCTCAGGTCATTCACACCAGCATGGACTATGACTGCATCATATTTCTACTTGCTTTGGGGTGACCTACATATTTCTGTTATGTGGCATATTGTGGCAGCCTACAGGCAGCTTACTGTACCCTTTCCCTTGTTCAGTCTGGTGTGCGGGACAGCAGTGTGTCTGACTATGGAGTCACCTATTACAACTGTATCAGGCATGTTGTTTCTCCTTCTGGCCTGTGACTGTTTGGCACACCAGCTTTGTGTGCTATGTGTTGCATGTGCTATGTTTGAAGGCTGTTTCATTGGGTGTCTGCTTTAGAGGCCTCTGTTGGTGTGCTGTGTTTGTGATTTCTGCCTCCGGGAATGTATTTCTGTGTTTATGTGTTTGATTTGCAGTTGTGATAGGTCTATGTGGGTATGTGTTTGTGGTGTGTGTGGTTACCTTCTCCTACTGACTTGTTTTGGGAGTACTGAGTTGAGGGAGCTCAGCCTCCAGTTTGGATGGATGGTTGCATCTCTCACATATATTTGTATTTCTTGGGTGGAGTTGGGGGTTGTCTGTGTACTTGGGGCAGGTGTAACATTGCCTCAGGATTCACAGATTCCACTTGTTGTGGCTGGCCTTATTGGATTGCATGTGTGGACAGATTTTATTGCCATACTACTGATCAGTAATTACTTCATTGTTCATGTTTGCTCTATCATGTCGTAGCTTCCTCATTCTCTTGCATGTTTTGGTTATGGCTGGTGTCCACCATGCCAGATTTAGGCACTGTGTCTTGTTTTAATTTAGGACTGCATAATCCAAGCATTCCTGGCAGTGTTCATGGAATGGCTGTATTACAGGTTCTGAGGTGTGGCCCATATTTTGCACCTGCACAGGACCTTTAGTGGATTCCACATCAGTTTGGAGGTGTGCAAATATTGCTTAGCACATGTTTTCCACTGTGGTTTTCGGCCAGGGACTGTGGTCAGGATTTGTATATTCAGTGTGATTACTATATGGTCTGGTTTTACCAGTGAGCAATACACTTCTCATCTTGACATCCCATACCCATGTTGCTGATTATCACATCCAGTATGCTTACCCCTCTTGTGGGGGTGGTACGTTGTTCCTGGGCCTTTTGGTTTGTGGATTCGATGAACTTTTGTCCTACACTGTTGCAGCTGGTATAATGCTCCCAGTCTATATGTCTGGGTATTTGCAGTCGCCCAATATAATGTGGTTTGGAGGACTTGATATATTCATGTATTCCAGCATAGGCTGGATGCAGTTCCTGGTGTTGGGCCAGTAGTCTGTAGCAGGCTATAAACTGGGGGGCAGTTTTAGCCACTGTTACTTGAGCATGGCTAGTCCATGCTGCTTTTTGTAGTGGTACCAACATGGGGGTGTGGTTATCCTTGACAATTCTTGCTAGTCACCCTCCTTTTGTAGCTTGTTCCAAGTTTTGAGGCTGTACAGCACAGTATGAGGTGTAACCTGGTAGTGTTAGGGTGCTGTTGTGAGCCTTGCCTCAGTTTTCTGTTACAGCACAGTTATCAACATTCTCCATACTGGGTGAGCTTAGACTGCATGCCTCTTGCTGTTTCATCTTATCCCTTATCTTATTCTTATCCCTTCTGGTACCTATGGAGATGGGTTTGTGTTTTGAGCCTTACCTATTCAGGGCACACTGTGCGTGACAACAGCCTTTGCCAGTATCCATATGGCCTGCACTGATAGGTGCACGCCAGTCCTAGCAGGTGGTGCATCATGTCATGCTCAGCATGTCATCCCAGACTGGCACACATTGGGTCCCCTTTGAGTAACTGCGATACTTCAGTCAATTGTTGCACTTGATCATCTCGTTGTCATGTTGTGGCATGCTGCTTGTTGAGGGTAGGATGTTAGTCAGGGTCCTCAGGTGTGCATATGGTACTTGGTGTTACATTACTTAACACATAGCATTCATGCCTCAGGTGGTGCTGCAGGGCTGCCTCTGTCGGATGCGCATATTACACTTCCCTGTACATGTTTGAGAGCAGGTTGTGTCACGTTAGGCATCCCTGTTACTATATGAGTGAGTCAGAGAGGGGTATCATTCCCAAGGTTCCTACTGAGCCAATGTATGTGCTATGCGTTGCCTCTTTGCCAAGGCCAGGGCATACTGGGCACACCTCCTTCTGCCTACTGGGGCAGGCTCAGGTTGTTCCTCCTCCGAGTCACGCTGTGCCTGTGGTGGCCTTGGCAATGGTGGGGGGCTGTTTGGCCCAGCCCTATGCTGGTCCTGCTGCAGCTGTTTTCACAAGATCATATTATGTAGCATAGCACATACCATGACAACTTGGGTACATGTAGTTGGTGTGTACTGCAAGGCTCCACCAGATGTGTCCAGACACCAGAACCGTGACTTGAGCAGCCCAAATACACGCTCTATTACATTACGTGTTTGTGCGTGTGCCTCATTATGGCGTTCCTGTTCAGGTGTGTGTGCGTTTCTGATGGGTGTCATCAGCCACGGCTCCAGTGCATACCCTGCATCCCCCACTAGGTGTCCGTGCGAGATGTCCCCATTGGCAAATATCTGGTACAGCTGTGTCAAATGCCAGAAGTGGGAATCGTGGTAGCTCCCAGGACAGCCAGCACACACATTCATTATTATGCCCTGGGCATCACACACGACCTGGCAGTTGATGGAGGGGAAGCCCTTGCGGTTGATGTATGCCTTACCCCGCTCACCGGCTGGTGCTTTGATGCGTATGTGCGTGCAGTCTATTGCACCCACTACCTCAGGGTATTCCGCTATTTGCTGGAAGAGACGCATGTTGCTGGCCAATACCTCACAGGCATTGGGGAAGTATACATGATCACCGACATGTGCTGACATGGCATCCAGGAACTGGTGCAGTACCCTGGAAGCTGATGCCTGTGATATCCCCATCATATCGCCAGTTGGTCTCTGGAAGGTACCTGTTGCTAGTATTCTTAGGCCAACACATACCTTGGTTTCCACTGGGATGGGTTCCCCTCTGTTGGTTCTGTGTGTGAGGCGTGGCCTGCACAGCTCCACTATTTGCTGCAGGAGGTCTCTGTCCACTCTATAGTGCTCTACTATCTCCAGCTCATGTAACCCATGGTAGGTGACCCTGGGCCTGTACACTCTTCTCCGTCTCCTCACTGCGGGTTGTCTGGCACCATCTGCATTGTCACCACCCTCAGCAAGTCGCCTATGTCTCATTATGACAGCTATGGCAGCCCCTAACATCTCTGCTCTGAGTTCAGCTTTTTCAGTTTTCACTTCTGATAACTTAACTCCTGTCTTGCAGTTTCTCTTGAGAGAAACATTCTGCACTGCTGTTTGCAGAGTTTTAGGTGCTGGGCTGGCCTAGTATTCTGCCTGTGTAATTGCCTGCATCTAATTGTTTTCACCTGCTAGCTCCAGCAGTATTCCCTGCTAACTTCCTACTACATCTGTTGCTTCCTTTTTCCTTTCTGTTTCCTCAGGGTGGAGCCGTGTGCAAACCAGCAGAAACACGCTCACAGTGGCTTACACGTGCGCACACATACTTACACAGTTCAGAATCTGTTTATTTGGTTTTAGACACGTGCACGCCCATGCACACGGTGTTAAACATCTCCCAACATGCTCCCACATGCTGAGTCTGCCTTACACGCGCGCACACTGCCTTACACGCGCGCACACTGCCTTACTCGCGCTTCGTGGCGCATACACGTCCAGCAAGAAACTTTGGTGTAGGCAACAGTGTACACCTTCCATTTCTTGACTTTCTCATGTTTACTTAGTGGCACACCTCTTTCCTTGATATCTGTCTGACATCTGTCATGTAACTCTAAACTCCAATGAACTGCATCTCTTTCTACCATTCCCCCCTGTGATGTCACCTATCTCCTACTCTGTTCCTCCCCCGTATGTAACTCTTACACTACTCAGAATGTGCTCATTTGCTATGTGACAGTGGAATTCAGTATCCTTACACTCATTTGCATCAGATTGCCTACTAATGCTTAGTTACATCTCTTAGACTCAGCTTCCCCCCTTAGCAACCACTACACGGTGGCCATGTTGGTTTTGCTCTGCTGGTCCCTCCATTGACATTCCATGTATTGCATAAAACCTACATTTGTAGGTTTAAAACCTTCGTTTTTATGTTCTATGCAGCGCAGGCCGTTTGCGCGGGGCTGCGCTGGGTTTAAACATCGGCAATCGCCCAAAAACAAAAATTATATTTTTAATATATTTGCATGGGGTCACCTTGCCAATGGCCACATATTTGGCCATTGGCATGCTGCCTATCACATATGCACCCTTTATTTGGAGCTGACATGGCTCCATTGTCGTGTTTGCAGAAACGTACTCAGTTGTCAACTGAGTACATTTCTGCAGCTAAAACGGCTCTTACACGAGCTGTTTTGGGCTTCCTGGATCGCTAATCAGCCTCATTTGCATGCTATTCGGCTGCAAGTGGGTTGATTAGCTTATCCACGCCCACTCCGTGTAAGAGCCATTTTAGCTTGACTCTTACACGGACTTTGGGCTTTTCCTGGATCGCGAAGGCTGCATGGAGTCTTACACTACTCTTAGACTCCGTGCAAGCCTTCGTGAATCCGGCCCTATATCATCTCTAATTATCTAACCTAGGGCACGCAGAAAGAGATTAAGTCCCTTCTGGAATAACACAAGATTTCAAATGGATAAAATGCTGAGATCTGCATGATCTGTAACAGGGAAACAGAATCTTCATGATCCGTAACAGGGAAACAGAATCTTCATGATCTGTAACAGGGAAACAGAATCTTCATGATCTGTAACAGGGAAACAGAATCTTCATGATCTGTAACAGGGAAACAGAATCTTTATGATCTGTAACAGGGAAACAGAATCTTCATGATCTGTAACAGGGAAACAGAATCTTCATGATCTGTAACAGGGAAACAGAATCTTCATGATCTGTAACAGGGAAACAGAATCTTCATGATCTATAACAGGGAAACAGAATCTTCATGATCTGTAACAGGGAAACAGAATCTTCATGATCTGTAACAGGGAAACAGAATCTTCATAATCTGTAACAGGGAAACAGAATCTCTATGATCTGTAACAGGGAAACAGAATCTTCATGATCTGTAACAGGGAAACAGAGAATAAAAGTGACTGAAAGGCATTACAGGCTTTCTAAGCACTAAACAACCTTTATCTGATTTCATAGGGAGAAAATAAGGAATTGGAGACAAGGTTACCATCACTGGAGGGAGGAACGTTCTTTCACAAATATATCTGCAAAACAGTCATCCTTGCCACCATTTATTTTTGTACAATAAATAATCATTTGATCAAAAATTTATTTTAAAAGCTACCTTACTACTTTTACTATCAGAGGAGATTTAAAGCAATGGTATTTCATATGGCTGGAAAAAAAGTGTAGTGTGAAGGATGCATTTTTTCCTCGTGTGGATAGTTAAAAGTAGTCATTATAAAAGATTATAATTACAATAAAATAAAATAAAAAGTTAATTTCTTTATTCTACAATAAACAGTTTAAAGAAGTAACTGAAGGCAGAGAGCTATGGCTGGGTTCTTTTCTGTCTTACCTAATACTGCAGCTAACAACTGCCTCAGGTCATTGGTTTGTGTGCTTCTAGACCTTCTCTTAAGGATGTATATTTTTAGAGGTAGAAGTTATGGAGTTTAATCTGATGACTATCACATTTAAACCACTGTATACCATACATCTCAGTCTCTAGTGAGTATGCCGTACTATTGGTACCACTGACACTAGATGTGACGTAGATGCTGTTACCACTCCAACAAATGTGAAGGACACATGGTAGCACCACCACCAAGAGTGAAGTGTAAGGTGGTACTTCTGTCTCCACAAAGGGGAAAAGTGATAACAACCAAGATGAAACAAGTCTGCCGCAATGATTATTTCACAATCTACAAAATACAACCTGACATGAATAGAATAGAGGGGATGTCTACTGCTGTCATGGGTACAGGTCTCTAACATCCACATCCAAATTAGACTACACATTATTAACTTTCAGTGCTATACTGCTCTCTCTGTAAACCAATGCCTTACAGTACCCCTCTATCCATTACCTTTTATACAAAGTGTTATTTGCACACGCGCGTGCACACACGCACACACACACACACACACACACACACACACACACACACACACACACACACACACACACACACACACACACATCCCAGGGAAGGCTGGCAGAATTTTCCAATTCCCCACACCATTCTTCCACTTAGTAGTATTGTCACCACCCACCACCTAGAAAAAAGTTAAGAGACTTCCAGTTACCTGTCAATTAATATTGCTTTCACTGGTAGTCTGAAGAAAAGGGACGAAAAATGCTTAAATAAAACAGTTGGTACTTTCTTTTTGTGTCAACAAACAAAAGAAAAAGCACAGCTATGTTCAACTTTTTATTAAAATAAATGATAATCCAGTAAAGCTTTCATGTTTCCCCTTCCTCAGTGCTATATGTCATGGTGCTTTTTTTCTTTGTTTGTTGGTGCTTAGCTTTATATAAGCACAGCTTACAACAATGGAATTCTTTGTTTTCATTTTCTTTTTGTGTGACACCTGGAGTCATCTTTCAGCAGATTTCATGTTGTTTCATTGAGTTTTTTTGCTTCTCCAGTTCACTGGTAGTCAGCCAAAGCAGTCTCAAAGGTAGGTGCCCTACAGCATTCTACCCAAAATTGTAAATAATGGTTACACTCTTCTAAGCTAAACAATAGTACATAAATACACTAGTAATAAATAAATATTGACTACAACAGCTTAAAAGCAAATAAAATAAATGAATGTTTCTTAAATAATAAAAAAATAGTGCAACTACAGAGCAAAATATATGTAGGTTGGCGCACAAGGAATAATTAAAAACATGTAATAAATATAAATAGGATGCATACAGAAAACAAATAACTCCAGATGTGTAAATTCTGTGTCTAAGCTTGCTCCAAGGAAACAATCCTTCAAAATAAAAGCTAGCTCTAACAGACAGACATAATTCCATAGACAAGCATCAGCTGCTACAACAACTGCTGCTTCTACTAGTATTTGTCTTTTTCAACTGCTAGATCTTCTGACATCATCATTGCTAAGGAAACAGGTTACAAACCAGCTTCCTTCACCCAACGCCATAACCACCAGAGAATGTCAAACACCTCCAGCTCTGTCCTCAAATCAAATCTCTGATGGGTCTTAAAAAATTATAAGCATTACATTCCAGTGTTCTTTTTGTCCTTGCTTAGTATGCAAGAAGAACATGCCATCATGTATAAAGAATCAGCACATCTTTCTCTCCTTTGACATTTTGCCCCTTTTTACCATACTTTGCAGATAAACATGCCAACAACAGAAACAAATGAATGCATTCTGCTTCATTCTGCCTGGCATCAGCACATTTCAAGGCCATTCCATTTAGCCTGGCATTACAAGGTGAGTTACAAGTGACTTGTACTCTGCATGTAGATTTTCACTTCACTTACTACTTATTTAATGCCCTCACATGGACCTGGGACTTGTATTTTTAACACTATAATTTTTAGCTGATCTGTACCCCAACACAAGCTTCTGCACTGTGTATTGGGGTGCACTTTGTGCACTGAGGAGTGAAAACTGGTGTTTTGTCTCTCCTTATCTACTCATTTACCTGTTGTTTCAACTTTATTTTTTTACTTTAATGTTTTAGCCAGAGCTTGATTTCCGTCTCATGACCTTAACCCCTGGCACAAACATGCACATATCACTGAGTCACTGTGTCATTTAGAGAGGGGTCTATTGCCCTGGGCACATTCAATTCAGTGGGTGGGAAACTCTCTTCAGCACTATTACTTTCTTGCCCATTCATGGAAATTAACCTGACTTGGATTTTTCATACAGCCAAGCACAATCTTCTTGTATTTCATAGATTTAAATCTTAAATCAGTATTTTAGGAACTATTGGTCCCGTTACTGACTCTTTCTTCAGAATGTATTGCTATACTGGTTGTTTTAATGGTATGGCTGAAAAGCATCAAATGACCAGCCCATTTACCTAGTTAACACATAGTACAGGTTGGGAGGGTGGCCTAATGGTTAAGGTGTCTGCCTTACAAACACAAGGTGCAGGGTTTGAGTCTCACAAGGGATAATTGGCTAGGTTTAAAATGGCTCACAAGGGCAGTTAGCTTAGTACTAACCTATGAATAAAGTAAAACAAAAATGTTAAAAGTGCAAATAATGGTTACACTCTTCTCATCTATCTAACAAATACACTTGTAATAAATACATACTGGCCATTACCTTGTTATGTATCTTTGCAGCCATATTTTAACACCTTTGTATTGTTTCGAGTCCACTTTTAAATCCCAAAATACCAAAATCTCGAGTTTTGAGATACCAAACTCAAAACATCTAGATTTCGGTATCTTGAAATTTAAAAGTGGGAAAAAAAATTAACTAAAATAAAGTGTTAGCAGGGGGGTAAGCCCCCTGCACCCCCACCCCCCCTTACTTAAATATACCAACTCTGAGACTGCGCTATAGTGAAGAGAACAGTAAGTGCAATAGGAGCATCACCGTTCTCTTCACTGTAGCGCAATCTCGGAGTTGGTATATTTAAGTGGGGGGTGTGGGGAGTGCAGCAGGGCTTGCCCCTGCAAACACTTTATTTTAGCTGTCTTTATTTTTTTTTTCCACTTTTAAATTTTGAGATACAGAAATCTCGATGTTTTGAGTTCGGTATCTCAAAACCCGAGATTTTGGTATTTCGGGATTTAAAAGTGGACCCATTTTTTCTGATCTCTGCTTTTACCTAATATTTATCACACTGACCATCATGGTTGAAATTACTTAATCGGCTTCTTCAGCTGTTGTCTAAACCATGAATGTTATTTGATGATTTCTGCTTGTTACTGAATCAAAGACGGAGAAATGTTAACCTTTTTAGACTTCAAAACTGCTTGATTGTTTTTGCTGCTCTACTACTGGCTCTGATTAAAGTTTTTTTTTTCACACATAGAGCCTACATCACTTCTGTCCTGGCCTTCACAGGCAGCATAAGTTCATTTGATTTGTTATTATCTCCTTTAGAATTTTATAACAAAAATGGAAATTGGCTAGCTTAAAATGGCCCACAAGGGCAGCTAGCCTAGTACTTGCCAATGAACCCATAACATCATTCTTTCTTTGGTCCCCGTTAGATTCTACTGTCTGGATTGATTTCCATCTAGTTTGTATTTTGTAGATGATCTTATATGATACGCTCAATGTTATCACTGTTCACATTAGTTTGTTACTATCTATAATTAGGATCATTTTATTTTGTATTTTGTAGATGATCTTATATGATACGCTCAATGTTATCACTGTTCACATTAGTTTGTTACTATCTATAATTAGGATAATTTTATTTTGTATTTTGTAGATGATCTTATATGATACGCTCAATGTTATCACTGTTCACATTAGTTTGTTACTATCTATAATTAGGATCATTTTAGTTTGTATTTTGTAGATGATCTTATATGATACGCTCAATGTTATCACTGTTCACATTAGTTTGTTACTATCTATAATTAGGATCATTTTAGTTTGTATTTTGTAGATGATCTTATATGATACGCTCAATGTTAGCACTGTTCACATTAGTTTGTTACTATCTATAATTAGGATCATTTTATTTTGTATTTTGTAGATGATCTTATATGATACGCTCAATGTTAGCACTGTTCACATTAGTTTGTTACTATCTATAATTAGGATCATTTTATTTTGTAGATGATCTTATATGATACGCTCAATGTTATCACTGTTCACATTAGTTTGTTACTATCTATAATTAGGATCATTTTATACTTGCTGGGGCTGCTGTCAGTACTAACTTGCTGGTACTCTTAATATTGGTAGAAAAGTATCAGATGACTAGTTCAGTGTTAGTGACTTAACAGGTAGCCCTCTTGCCTTTGGTGTTACATGATTAAAGGTGCTGGGTTATATTCCCACCCTAGATGCTTTGATTAATTTTTAGTCTGCTAGTTAGCACAGGCAATTAAAGCTATATGTTGCTAACAAGTTATACCTTAGGGTACACTGTTTGGTTCCCCTCAGCCTTCATTTGACTGTTATGTGGCCTTGAGTGAATTGTTTAACCAGACAGTGCTTTCTGACAACTGGGAATCTGGGCTAGGCTCCTCAATAGTCATCAGGACTGGCCTTGTAACTAACAGCGAAGCTCTAATATTTTTCCTTGCTGCTGTTTTATTGTGCTTCAATGCCAGCTCCTTATGGGTTTATCTTTCACCGTTTACAGGCCAGTTTCTAATTTGCATTATTATATTTGCTGTGTTTTAATATCTCTGTTCTGTAGTGGAATTATTTTGTAGATCACTTCAAGACATCTGATCATGGATTGTATCAGTAACCAGTACCTCTTGTGCTCAGTGAACTTTACCATACTTTTCAGATACCACAGAGGTTATTAGACCCTGCCCGAAACACATTCAGCAGTGTAACTTTACTGTGCTTTTCAGATACCTTAGAGGTTATTAGACCCCACCTTTGATTGACACACATTCAGCAGTGTAACTTTACTGTGCTTTTCAGATACCACAGAGGTTATTAGACCCTGCCTTTGATTGACACACATTCAGCAGTGTAACTTTACTGTGCTTTTCCAGATATCTCGGAGGTTATTAGACCCCACCTTTGATTGACACACATTCAGCAGTGTAACTTTACTGTGCTTTTCAGATACCTGGGAGGTTATTAGACCCTGCCTTTGATTGACACACATTCAGCAGTGTAACTTTACTGTGCTTTTCAGATACCTGGGAGGTTATTAGACCCTGCCTTTGATTGACACACATTCAGCAGTATAACTTTACTGTGCTTTTCAGATACCTTAGAGGTTATTAGACCCTACCTTTGATTGACACACATTCAGCAGTGTAACTTTACTATGCTTTAAAGATGCCTCAAAGGTTGTTAGATCCCGCCTTTGATTGAGGCTCATTCAGCAGTGTAACTTTACTGTGTTTTTATTAGACCCCACCTTTGATCGACACTCATTCAGCAGTGTAACTTTAATGTGCCTTTTCAGATACCCTGGAGGTTATTAGACCCTGCCTTTGATCAACACTCATTCAGCAGTATAACTTTACTGTGCTTTTCAGATACCCTGGAGGTTAATAGACCCCACCTTTGATCGACTCTCATTCAGCAGTGTAGTGGTAGAATATGATGGAAGCATTATCCAGTCATGTGCTCTCAGTGTAGAGTTCTAATCCAGAAAAGGGCTTTCTGTTGCTGCTGTGGAGCACAAATGCCTGCTGAGCTTCAGGCATCTTGATTACTTGGATACAAATGGAACCAAATTGATATCACAGACCCACAGCTAAGCATATGAGGTGCTTACTGCACTCAAACCACAAGGAATGTTTTAAAGAAGAGTTGCCTTATTACCACCTGCAATCTGATGTTAATTTTGCATTGCTCGATGAATGGCTTCATTCTTCATTTCCTAGCTGGTGGCCTTACTGCCTCCAGGTTTACTAGGAATTCAGTACCCTAGATGTGCTAACATTGGTAGGGACTGAACCTGGTCCGTGTTCCTTGCAGAAACATCCACACCTTTGAGTACGGTATACAGAAGGAAGAAAATGCTAATTTCTTTCTTTACATTTACCATCCTGCTGGTAATGTAAAGGCTTTCCTGCAAGCATTTGTAGATTTCCTGATGGACTCAGCACTGCTAAACCTTAAATGGAATCTGTCAGGCAAGTTCAGCATCTGTGCTAATGACTCTATGGTTCCTACCAAACATTTATCATCCATCATGAAAAGTTTTGGACTTATTTAGATAATGACTATTAGTACTCATAGGCTCACATCCGCGGTGGTGCAGCGGTAGCGTTGTTGCCTCACAGCAAGAGGTTCTCCCGTTCGATTCTTGGCTGGAGTGCGAGGAGTGCCTTCTGTGTGGAGTCTGCATGTCCTCACCGCGGTTGGATGGGAGTTTGAAAGACATGCGTAAATAGGCGTGCCTTCATTGAAGGTTGAACGTCGAGCTGGCATCTCGTCGTTCATGAAAATCTACTGCCAATCATTAGTGGACCGGAGTTCCGCTGTGGTGACCCCTAACCAGGAAAAGCCGAAAGACAAACAAACAACTCATAGGCTCACTCATTGGGATTTCAACTTGTTGCTCTGGGCCTGGGGGGGGATCCAGTCTCCTGTTAAGATCATCATGTGGTCTGTACCAGCCTGGATTATCTCAGTCCTGCTGGTATTCATTGTCCCTCCTGTGCTCTGAAGGCACCATGCCACTCTTCCAAGTTCTGTTACACTCTATGCACTCACAGGAGCACATGGTAAAGTTTGCATTTTCATAACAGATATAAACCAGGCTGGACTTTGGATCAGTTTGAAATGTTTAATTTTGATGAGTTCATACAGCTGCTATTAGGCCTGCATCACACCACTTGTGGGTTTGATCCTGGACCAGCCAGGTTTAATAATTTATGTAGATTTCCTTTTCTTCTTCAGAATTGCCCATATAATAATTGGTACATTTCTATTGGCTGCAGTGGAGGCATCCTCAGGAATTCCACTCTGGATCCATATGCTGTGGATAGTTAGTGGCAATTCTCTAGCATTCCCTTTACTTGGAATGTCACAGGAAGAAGTAGTGTGTAAGCTGCTTGGATCCAGTTTAGACTTTCATGGACTCTGAATTTTCATTTTATCCATTTTCTGACATTCCCACAGGAATGAATCTGCATGGATCTAAGTAGATAATGATCTTAGATTGCAAGAGATTAAAGGAATCTTGCTCTGCTGTCCTCTTTGATATCTGTGCTGCCCTTGACATGGTTGGTAGTTAATCACTGGATCATTTTTGAACCCATACTGTAAAATCTGTAGCAGTCTTCAAGAGTTTTACATCTCACTTCTCAGAGTGCACCCACAGAGATGTGTCTGCATTTAATTCCTTCAAAGCTGACCCTAACCTTCCTCCCCTAATGGCTCCGATGTACCAGAGGTCTCCATACAGGCTCTAACTTTGCTCACTGTGTACATGATGATACTGAGTGATTTAGTTCAAGAATGAGGTCCACAGTTTCACAGTGATGGTCAGACAACACCCGGTTATAATCTCTCCTGTCTTCAGGATTTTACAGCTTACTTGGATTTCAGAGAGGACTATCGGGATGACATGCTAGTGTGGATGAAAGGAATCTGAATGAGACATGACTTATCCAAGACACTTACCATGTCACTGTGTGACACCTTAAAATACCTACAGCTCCTATCTTTTCCCAAAAACTGCTTATGAGAGTCATAAAGTTGGGTTTATTTCCAAGCTGCATAATCAATTCGCAATCACAGGCGACTAGAAACCTGTTCATGGCAAGTCATCAGCTGCCATCTGGTCTCAACAACATAAAGAAAACCTACAAAAAACTGGAACTCCTTTACAGGAACAAAAAAAGGTTATCCAGTAAAGCCAAAGTCTCCGTATCCCTTGCCTACCTTCTCGCAGGCCTATTCTATAGCTCACAAATCCTCGCTAAACTTCAAACTAGTCTCTTAAGAAAACTAGAATCGACCTACAATAAAATTTCTGGTTTCCTTGCTGATCATTACTACCACTGCCTTGCTCTTAAAAAGTTAAAATGGATAGAATTTCTCCACCATATGTTTTTCTCTCAGCTTCAGATAATTCATTCTATTTTGTATCTGCCCTCCTTTTTTCCAAACTTTGCCTCAGTTGTCCTGCCCTATTCCCCTCCAAGGTCTCTACATAACGCTGAGAAAAACCTTCTTCAAATATACATGCCTAAAACTAGACTAGGACAAAATCTTTACAGTTACTTCACAGCCCAGTCTTGGAACAAACTTCCTTTGGATATCAAAAATATCAATCTAAACCTTACTTGGATCTGCCGCTGTAACTACCCTCCTTGACTGACCACCCCTCCCCCCCTCACCTAACTCCCTTTCTCTCCTCTAGCCCTACTCAAAAGTCATACATTGACCTAGTCTCATCTAATGTCAGGCTTACTATATTCCACTGATGTAACCTGCTTCTTACTCTTCTACCGGTTCTCGCACATTATTGATGCTAGTATGTATTTACTCTTAGGGTTTGTTAATCATGTGCTCAAATTATGTTATATCTTTCTTAAATTCTGTTTTATAATTTACTGTATCTGAGTTTTTATAATTTACTGTATCTGGTCTTTGTTTCTACTTGCATTGTGTAAACTGTGGAACTTTTCTCTCTGGGCCTCTGCTGAAAAACGGCTTTGGCTCAGTCGGACTAACCTGGTTGACAAATGCTCATAGGTTGGTACTAGGCTATCAGCCCAAGCCTAGCCATAACAATTCCCTGGCTATTAATAATATCAAATGTCAAATAAATAAATAAATAAAATGTGTAATATAATTATACCAAGAACACACTATAAGTAGACCAGCTGCAAAATTCTATACTACAGCTCTATTTAGGACAGGGCAAGAGGGCAGCTGCCACGGGTACAAGCTACCTGGAACATGATCAGCAGGTGCCGTTGATGCTCAACTGCAATATATCATCGCGTCATTACTGAATACTGATACTGCATTTATGGCTTGGCTAAAGCACTGACTTAGTAAGACGTGTATGTGTGTGGTAGTAAATCTAGCAAGCTGCTTGTTGCAGTTTATCAAGCGGATTCTAGGTTGTAGTTCTTTTTTGCTCCTCATCTTTGAGGAGTTAGCTATGGTTCTGTTCTATGCATCCTGTAACACCTCCCTGTAAGTGTTCAAAAGGCTGAGATAAATTCATTAACTGATTTTAATGGTTTAGGGACAGATGTGGTATTCATGTAGGATAATGCCACCATTTTTGTGAGGGACTCTTTGTACATATTAATGAGTGTTGTGGAGCACAAACCCTTTTAACTCCATAACCTTGGAGACAGTCTCTCTGAATTTTGTGATCATTAGAGTCCACTTTTCAGAACTGCTGTTCTCAATAGAGTTTACTGCAAAGTATCCTATTTTGTTAAAGCAGAATTGTATTAGCAGATTAGGGCCCATTTATAATTAAGACAAGGTTCTGAAAATGTTTGAAAATGATCTGGCATTTCAAGTAAAAATACTCTCTGCAGGGACAATAATACACCATGGGTATTAACACTTTTGGAACTTTGTAGACTGCCTGGGATATGCTTCTAGAATGGATACTGATAAAGAATAAATTGTGATACTAATTGTGGTGTCTTGCAAAAGAGACTGCAGTAGAACTGACATCCCTGAATAATGCCATTATTGTTAAACAATGACTATTCGATGAAGACCAGTGTCTGTACTTTGACCACGTGTCTTTGAAAATGACCAAGAACTACTGAATGGCAAATCTGTGCTTGTTACTGCGATATATGTTGTGCATATCATACAGAAAAAAAAGACAGAGGTCATACATTAAGTGATTTGATTGGTTTCTTGTCAATATCCATTAGTCCAAAAAAGTTATATTTTTTGAATAATAAAGAATATACAGGACAAGTTTTACAACATTTCAAAACTGGTGTTGCAGATATGTCTAAAGTCCTTCTTGGTAAAAGAGTATTTTTTTCTATTGCAAGATGTTTAAAGCAAACAAAAAAAGTTGGAGAGAACAAATCTTGCTAGTAAATTGTATGCAGCACAGAGGTCGGGCAGGATAATTTACAGGGAGCAAGCAGAGAAGTAAAGGGCGAAGAGTAATTAATGCAGGTAGGTCCTGAGGAATGAGTACTTTATATAACACTGACACCTGGGAACTGAGGAATGAGTACCTTACAGTATATAATGCTGACACCTGGGAACTAAGGAATGAGTACCTTACATAATGCTGACACCTGAGAATTGAGGAATGAGTACCTTATATAACACTGACACATGGGAATTGAGGAAGGATTACCTTACAGTATATAATGCTGACACCTGGGAACTAAGAAATGAGTACCTTATATAACCCTGACACCTGGAAACTGAGGAATGAGTACCTTATATAATGCTGACACCTAGGAACTTAGGAATGAGTACCTTATATAACACTGACATCTGGGAATTGAGGAATGATTACTTTACAGTATATAATGCTGACACCTGGGAACTAAGGAATGAGTACCTTATATAATGCTGACACCTGGGAATTGAGGAGTGAGTACCTTATATAACGTTACACCTGGGAACTGAGGAATGAGTATCTTACAGTATATAACACTGACATCTGGGAACTGAGGAATGAGTACCTTATATAACGCTGACACCTGGGAACTGAGGAATGAGTACCTTATATAACACTGAAACCTGGGAACAGAGGAATGAGTACCTTACATTATATAACGCTGACACCTGGGAACTAAGGAATGAGTACCTTATATAATGCTGACACCTCGGAACTGAGAAATGAATACCTTATATAACGTGACACCTGGGAACCGAGGAATGAGTACCTTACAGTATATAACACTGACATCTGGGAACTGAGGAATGAGTACCTTATATAACGCTGACACCTGGGAACTGAGGAATGAGTACCTTATATAACACTGACACCTGGGAACTGAGAAATTAGTACCTTATATAATGCTGACACCTGGGAAGTGAGGAATGAGTACCTTATATAATGCTGACACCTGGGAACTGAGGAATGAGTACCTTATATAATCCTGACACCTGGGAACTGAGGAATGAGTACCTTATATAATGCTGACACCTGGGAACTGAGGAATGAGTAAATTACAGTATATAACACTGACACCTGGGAACTGAGGAATGAGTACCTTATATAACACTGACACCTGGGAACTGAGGAATGAGTAACTTACAGTATATAACGCTGACACCTGGGAACTTAGGAATGTGTACCTTATATAACACTGACATCTGGGAACTGAGGAATGAGTAACTTACAGTATATAACGCTGACACCTGGGAACTTAGGAATGTGTACCTTATATAACACTGACATCTGGGAATTGAGGAATGAGTACCTTACAGTATATAATGCTGACACCTGGGAACTGAGGAATGAGTACCTTATATAACACTGAAACCTGGGAACTGAGGAATGAGTACCTTACATTATATAACGCTGACGCCTGGGAACTAAGGAATGAGTACCTTATATACTACTGACACCTGGGAATTGAGAAATGAGTACCTTATATAACGTGACACCTGGGAACTGAGGAATGAGTAACTTACAGTATATAACGCTGACACCTGGGAACTGAAGAATGAGTACCTTATATAACGCTGACACCTGGGAACTGAGGAATGAGTAACTTACAGTATATAATGCTGACACCTGGGAACTGAGGAATGAGTACCTTATATAATGCTGCCACCTGGGAACTGAGAAATGAGTACCTTATATAACGTGACACCTGGGAACTGAGGAATGAGTAACTTACAGTATATAACGCTGACACCTGGGAACTGAGGAATGAGTACCTTATATAACGCTGACACCTGGGAACTGAGGAATGAGTACCTTATATAATGCTGACACCTGGGAACTGAGGAATGAGTACCTTACAGTATATAACACTGACACCTGAGAACTGAGGAATGAGTACCTTATATAACGCTGACATCTGGTAACTGAGGAATGAGTACCTTATATAACACTGACACCTGGGAACTGAGAAATTAGTACCTTATATAATGCTGACCCCTGGGAAGTGAGGAATGAGTACCTTATATAATGCCGACACCTGGGAACTGAGGAATGAGTACCTTATATAATGCTGGCACCTGGGAACTGAGGAATGAGTAACTTACAGTATATAATGCTAACACCTGGGAACTGAAGAATGAGTACCTTATATAATGCTGACACCTGAGAACTGAGGAATGAGTACCTTATATAATGTTGACACCTGGGAATTGAGGAATGAGTACCTTATATAATGCTAACACCTGGGAACCAAGGAATGAGTACCTTATATAATGCTGACACCTGGAAATTGGGGGATGAGTACCTTATATAACACTGATACCTGGGAACTGAGGAATGAGTACCTTATATAACAAGAAGGTCACAGTAAGCTGCCTGTCAGGCGCTAGAATCCGCCACATAACGCAAGCACTCAGGTCTCTCAACAGCAGGTACAAGTACGACTCAGTCATTGTCCACGCTGGTGTCAACGACCTGAGACGTACCTCCTTGGACTACATGAAAAGGGACATCGAGGAGCTCTCTGATTATGTAGCCCAGGCAGGTATGACCCTGACCTTGAGCAGTATCCTACCTTCACCTAGAATGATGCCACAATACAGTGATAAGATGATCAGCTTTAATAATTGGCTTAAATTCTGGTGTCATTCAAAGGGGATCCAATGTCTGTCTGCCTGGGATGACATGCTGGACAAGCCACGCTGCTTCGCAAGGGACGGCTTGCACCTGTCACCCCTGGGCTTCCGGATATTGGCAAAGGCTCTTGCCACCCCCATAGTGCCTTTTTTAGGCAAGGCTCAAATTCTAAACCTACCACCCTAGAACACCAAAAGGAAAAAAACTAAGGGTAATGCTGCTCAATGCCAGAAGTCTCAATCTCAAGATGCACGCACTCGAGGCCCTTCTCAATATGGAGAACATCGATGTCTGTGCTGTGACAGAAACCTGGTTCAAGGCTCCTGAGAGCACCCCAGCACTAACAGGTTTCACCTCATATCATGCGTTCCGGCCCCAAAATCCGGACAACACCAAGAAAGGAGGGGGTGTCCATATTCATAAAGGACACCCACACCTCAAGGTTGGTGGCAACGCATGATGCATCGGAGACCATCCAGGTGCAATTAACCATAGGCAAGACTGCTCTGCAATTTGTAGCATGTTACAGGCCACCCTCTCAAACTCAGGAACCTCACATGGCCTTCCTGAAAACATTGGAGGGATAAATGTATCTCCAAACACCATCATACTAGGTGACTTTAACTACCCTAATATAGACTGGGAACACTACTCAAGCCGAACACTCTAACCCAAAGATTCCTGGAGTTCATAAACTCAAATGCCATGGAACAACTAGTCACCATCCCCACAAGAGGAGAAAACATACTTGATCTCATCATCACGAACATGGGATCAAAATGTTCAACACCGAAGTATACCCCTCACTGGTGAGATCAGATCATAAACTAATCTCGCTGGAGGTCCTCATCCCGCCCCACCTGAAACAAAAAGACCACAGTGAAAAACTTCTCAAAAGCCGATTTCACACTTCTAAAAACTAGTGTGGTCTCCTTTAAGGCCCCTGAGCCAGTGGTAAACATTACTCAAACCGCTGAATCACTTACAAATGCCTTCTACCAGCACCTACAGGACTGCATGGATCAGGCAATCCCAAACAAAACTAAGACTCTCTGTACCAAAGGCAAGCGTCCAGTCTGGTGGACCCCAGCCATAAACAAGCTCTACAACAAAAGGAGGAAGCTACTACAAGATAGAGCAAAATCCTTGAAAGGTAAGACACCTTTGATCATTATAAGTAAAAACTAAGAGCTCTCATAAAATCATCCAAGGCAAATTTTGAGAGAAAAATCGCCAAGGACTCTAAAGAGAATCATAAGGCCTTCTTTAGCTATGTTAGAAACCTAGGAGGAAACTCCCAGATATGCTCAGAATTAGTTCAAAATGATGTGAAAATTACTGAACCTACACACATTGCCAACATACTGGCTGACAGGTTCAGTGCAAACTTCTCTCCTCCCCAAAAGGAGAGATATCTATTCCAGAGGATTGTAGCCCCCAAACATCTCCAACGCCCAGGTGAGAACTGCCCTCACTAAGGCAAAAACACAGCATCCATGGGACCGGATGGTGTCCCCGGCTGTGTGCTTCATGAACTCAATGAGGAATTAAACCCACAGTTAGGACAGCTGTTTAATCTTAGCCTCACCTCAGGATACGGACCCAAGGAGTGGCGCACGGCGACTGTGGTCCCACTTCATAAGGGCGGTGCCTCCACAGACCCTGGAAATTACCGCCCCATTAGCTTGACAAGCCTTATCTGCAAAGCCATGGAGAGGATCATAATGGAACTCATAAATAAAGACATAGGGAACTTGCAGACTTTGGATCCAACTCAGTTTGGCTTTGTCAAAGGCAGATCCTGCCTCTTAAACTTGGTTGACTTTTTCGAGACAGTCACCAAGGCCATTGATGAGGAAAGGCAGTCCATACAGCCTACCTCGACCTGGCAAAGGCCTTCACACAATACCCCACTCAGGTATCATCGAAAAACTCATCAGCTTGAATGTAAACCCATACATCACAAGATGGGTTGCAAACTGGCTAAGTGACAGAACCCACAGGGTCAGAGTTGCTGGAGCCATGTCAGACTCAAAGCCTGTCACAAGTGGTGTCCCACAGGGCTCAGTCCTGGGTCCACTCTTGTTCGGCATCTACTTTTCTGAAGTACAAGCAAACACAGGAGGGTTATGGCTGACAAAGTTTGCAGATGACTGCAAACTGGGCCATAGTCGAAAACACATCTGACACAGATATCCTCCAGAAGGGCCTCACAGAAATGGATAACTGGTGCCAGAGCCATGGCCTGAAGTTAAACGCCAAAAAATGCATAGTCATACCCTTTGGGAAAAACAAGGCTACCCCTAGCTACCATATAGGTGGCAATCCACTGAGCACAGAAAAAGTCATCAGAGATCTGGGGACCCAGGTTGACAGTAGCTTTCGTTTGACACTCATGTTGCTAAAGTAGTTAGGAAAACCTTCTATATCACCCACCTGATCATGAAGGGATTCACATCTAGATCAAGGGAGGTCATCGTCCCCTGTACTCATCACTTATTAGACCTATGATTGAGTACAATGCCCGTTCGAATGTATCTGACCAGACACCTGCTGCAGCTTGAAAGGCCCCAAAAGTTCCTCACCAAAAGGATAAAGGGTCTCAAAAATATGTCTTATGCTGCCCGACTGAAAGAACTCCAGCTCTATTCAGTCTCATACCGCTTGCTCAGAGGTGACCTGTGCCTGACATATAAGGCCATGTCAAACCCAGATTTGATGAATATGCTTCACCTCAAAAATCTAGATCCCTCAGAACCACAAGGGCGGAGACTTAAACCTTGACACGGTTATAAATAGAACGTGCTGGAGGGACAGATTCATCACCCAGAGACTCCCTATGCTGTGGAACAAAATCCCGGTACATGTGAGGCAGAGCACCTCTCTGGTCTTGTTCAAGAGGAATCTTGACCAATGGATGGGAGATTGCAGATATACCCCAGGGATTACTTCAGCGTCACTGCTTGACAGAGGCACAGCAAAATGATAGGCATAGTTTTTATTCAAACTAAAGGGGTGGCGAAAGCCACATAACTATGGGCTAGGCTTATAAATGCCCTTGGGCAGATAGCCTAGTATGAACCTATGAACCTATGAACCTATACAACTTCACAATGAAAGGGATGTATTGCTCATCATTGTGTTGGGCTTCTGTGGACTACATATACCTCACCTGGGCTTTGTCCTGCAATAATTCCATGATGTGAACAGGAAAGAGCAACATGTGGGGAATAGGAGAGAAGCTACATTCAAGAATGTGAGAAAAGGTTTTCTACAGCACCTCGTCAGAGTGGTGATAAGTAATGACATAGTATCCGAAAATCTTTCACGGAAGCCATTGGGTTGATGACATTTCTACTGGCTGGGCCTAGAAGACTGACATGAGAGGGAATCATGGTAGCAGCAGTTTGTGGGTTCTTGGATACTGAGAAACAAACCAGGAAAAGCAGACGTTATTGCATGTATTCAGTTTTAAAAGGGTAAAACAGTGGAATGAGAAGATGAGCTGAAGAAGCACAAAATCAAACTGCTGAAATAGAAATGATACATGTAAATGGAGCCAACCTTCAGCTTAGAGGTGTCTCAGAAAAGTGTTAAGACCTAGCAGGACTGATGAACTTTGAACCCCCGCCAGCTGCATAGATGCTTGTACCACTCAAAGAATCATCATGCAGTATAAGCTAATAAGCTAATAGTGACTGTAGATGATTGGATGACTTTTTATTACGTTTTAATTGCATATTCTGGTTTTTGTTGCATAATTGAACTCATTCTTGCCTATAGTGCCTTTTTTGTATACTTCCAATTAATGCTCATAGCTTCGTATAGTGTCCAGACCTTTTTTGGGGCCTGGATCCTTTAACTAAGCAACTTATTAGCAAATAATAGACAGTATTAGAAAAGACAAAGACTTATTAACAAACTGACACTAAGATTGCTGTTCTACGAAGTCTTACAGTAGAGAAATTATTATTGTTTTCCACTTCCTATTCCTGCTTTCATATTTATGTACTATTTCAATAACTGAGAGCTCCACATGCTGTTTAGTGGTACGGTATGAAATGCCATAGTGGGAGACAGGAAAATTCAATGTTAAGGTCCATTTATATCCCAGTACACGAGAGATATTTCTAGCTGTTTAACAGTAATTATTAACATTAACAATACTTCCATATATACTTATACTTCAAAAAAGTGTCTTATGAGGGGGCGTGGCTAAGATGTCCACTGTGTAGCAGCATTTGTTATCAGCTCTGTCTTTCAGACCTTTTTGACAGGATTTTAAGAATGTATCTATCCTAATTCTGGATTTTTTGTCTTCAACAAATTTTTTTAGACTATATATTAGGATAATATATAAAAATATTTTTATAAATCTTAATTTTTCATGTCAAATTATTATTAAGGAATCTTCAACATCAAAACAAGATGAGCTTCAACAAATCTTTACATCAAGAGACAACTTTTAAAAAAGAATTTCAATCATTAATAACTAACCTACAAGAACTTTCAACAAAACTAGATAAAATGGATATGAAATTGGACAACTTTAAAGAGAAATGTACTCAACAAATGGATTTTATACATGCTGACCTTACACAACAGAAGAAACAGATATCACGACTAGAAACAGCACTGAATGACATAGACAGCAGAACTCAAGAAAATAAACATAACGTTGAATTCCTTCTAAAACAAAACACTCTCTTTTAATCAAAAGTAGATGATCTTGAGAATAGGTCACGAAGAAACAACATAAGAATATTTGGCTTACCTGATAACATAGAGGGAAATGATATGGAGACATTTCTCTCTTCATGGCTTCCTGAAATTTTGGAACTCCCAGAAGCTTTTTCATATGGTATCAAAAAAGCACATAGATCCTTGGTAACTTCTAACAATAACAAAAGTAGTGTCACTAAATCTGTTATAGTGAAATTTCTTTCATCCCATGACAAGGACATTGTATTAAAGACAGTGTGGGTAAAATCTTTCGTTTTGATAATGATTATTCTCCAGCTGTATTATCAAAAAGGATTTTTTTTCTACCTTTAATCAAAGAGCTAAAAAAAATCAAATAAAAACCCACTAGCTATTTCCTGCTAGACTAAAGATTTTTCATCAAAATTGTTACAAAATATTTGAAGACCTGGACTCTGCTGTCTCCTTCATTAAAAACAACAAAATACTAGAAAAAAATGAAGATATGGAATAGGCAAATACAAGCCTTAAAAGAAATACAGACAATAAAACTTGGAAAACCTTTGATCCTAAAAAAAAGCTTAAAAATGAGTAACAACTATTTTTCAACAAGTTATTATCAAAATATTTCACTCTTTAAATTCTTAACAGACAAAAGGTCTTTATAGAGATAATGACTTTTTTTCTGAAACTTCATTTATTCAATTACTATGACCCTATAAGTTAAGGAAAAGAAACTGGACTTCCAGGTGAGCTTATGTTGCTATATTACTATATTGGCTTTATATTATTTTGTTAAAGGTGTGCTTTTTTCTGGCTGCATTGCTATATACCATCATTTTTTTTTTATCTTTAAAATCTGGATTAAACTTTATTGCCAGTTATGCTTCTTGTTTAATGTTTTATGGTTATTGTAATATTATTTATCACTAGATTTAATTTAATAAGTATTTCAGTACAGATGACCTGTTAAACAAAAAGATCGTGACAGCAGTTTTGTCTGATTATCTTTAAAATGGCTGTATGATGGCTCGCCTGGAATTACAATGTGTTGATTTGTAGCTGCTTTGGATTTATTGAGATCACTGGCCGTGAATCTTTGGGCAGTGGATAATGTGAAAATATTTATTTGTGTTTCAGATTTGCAGTTTTATTTTGGCTAGTTGCAATTGTTGTGCTGAAGTTCACTATGCGCTTTATGCTGGGAGCCCAATGGAATGATGTGCCGTGCAGTAGATATTGCTTTACTGTTTAACATAAATGCTTAATCCATTGTTTGATATTGTTTTGGCTAAGCTGACTGGGTATATGAATGATGATATTGTATATGCTCTGTAGTCTTTTTTTTTAGAGTTTCTATCTTTATTGTGCAGTCTGTTTGTTAATACTTGTGTTTTCTTTGTTGTGGAAGTGCCTTGAGTCTTGCAGGTCATTGGTTGCGCTTGATGGGATGGGTTATTGATTTGCCTATAAGAGAGAGAGTCAGGTACTTATTGAATTATATACATACTGGATTTAGACTAGGGGTTATTTGCATGATTGTTGTTATATTGGCAGAGCAATTTTGAATTCTGATGGGGTTAGTGCTTAAGCATACATATTATATGTATATGTTAAAGCAGTTACACTTTCTGTATTTTTTATTTTTTTTTTAAACTCATCGCAAGTGAAGCTGGGGATACTGGTGGTCGCTCGTGCTGAAGAAGTTGACCATGGGTATTTGTCGGCCTGTGAAATCTGATGTTTGTACCAAAAATGTCCCACTTTGCCCATTTGAAAAGGTGGCAACCCTAGTAAATAAAATCGTTATGTGAAAATTACTTGCAGATTCCCGCTAGAACACTCAAGCATTTAACATTAAAACCCTGGCTCGAGAAGTTGCCTGTCATCTAACTTTTCTCCCGTGCATGTAAAGCAGACTTGATACTGTGAGAGACAAGTTAGACTGAACTTTGAACTTGGTCGCTAGTGATAAAGTCATGGTAGAATGTTGAAACGCTGCTTATTCAGCTGATTCAAGATGAGAAAGAATTATAACTGATATTTATATGTGAAGTTGAAATCAGTTAATATATTCTACATAAAGCTACTTGCTGTGTAAATGGATTTATTTTATATATTAATATTTATGGTTTTCGTGTCTTATTAAGTTCATTCACAGGCTGTTAATTGTGTTGACTACTTCTCTTATTTGAGAAGTTCATACAGTTGTTAATAAATACTAGAATTAGTAAATGCAGGTTATGTTATTTAAACTTTTGGCTATAAACATGTACAATTCTACTTTTATTAGGTTCATAGGTTCCTACTAGGCTATCTGCCCTAGGGCATTTATAAGCCTAGCCAGAGTGTGTGTGGCTTTCACCACCCCTTAGGATGAGAATACTATACCCATTAGTTTGCTGTGCCTCTGTCCAACAGTGATACAGAGATGATTCCCGGGGTAAACCTACGATCTCCCATCCACTCGTCAAGATTTCTCTTGAACAGAGTCAGTGAGGGGCTCTGCCTCACATGGACTGGGATTCTGTTCCATAGTGTAGGGAGTCTCTGGGTCTTATTTAACTGGTCTCAAATAAAAAACTACTTGTGCTGCATTTAGCTTAGAAATATAGCAGTCTATGCATTTAAAGCAATTAGGTTTTATGGGTATAATCTTTCATGATGTTTTGATAAGGCTTTTTAGCTCTGAGAAAATTTTCTGCGAATGACTCATATCAATAAGTTAAATGCACAAATAACACCTTTTTTCTTTTTTATCTAAACTCTATAATAAGATATCATACATGGTATAGAGGTTATATTAAAACTCCAAATATTTGTTATTTATGATTGTATTAGAACATTATCAATAATACTTAAGGACATAAATCCATATTATGTTAATCTACAAACTCTGACTACAGTCAAACAACAAATCTAAATGATTACTGAAAGCACTCTAGTAAAAGTGCAAATCAGCATTTTGTTGAGATATGTGTGTGCTGGCTGCCCTGGAAGCTATCACGATTCCCACATCTGGCATCTGACGCAGCTGTACCAGAGATTTGCCAATGGGGACATCCCTGACGGTCACCTAGTGGGGGGTGCTGGATACGCACTGGAGCCGTGGCTGATAACACCCATCAGAAATGCACACACAGTCGAACAAGAACTCCATAATGAGGCAAACGCACAAACAAGAAACATTATTGAGCGTGTGTTTGGGATGCTCAAGTCACGGTTGCGGTGCCTGGACACATCTGGTGGAGCCTTGCAGTACTCACCAACTACATGTACCCAAATTGTCATGGTATGTGCCATGCTACACAATATGATCATGTGAAAACAGCTTCAGCAGGAACAGCATAGGGTAGGGCCAAGCAGCCCCCCACCATTGCCAAGGCCTACACAGGCACAGCGTGACTCAGAGGAGGAACAACCTGAGCCTGCCCCAGTAGGCAGAAGGAGGCGTGCCCAGTATGCCTTGGCCTTGGCAAAGAGGCAATGCATAGCACATACATTGACTCAGTAGAAACCCTGGAAATGACACTTCTTTCTGACTTGCACATACAATAAAAGGGATGCCTAACTTGACACTACCTGTTTTCAAACATGTATAGGGAGTGTACTATGTGCATCCGACATAGGCAGCCCTGCAGCACCACCTGAGGCATGAGTGCCCTATTTTAAGCAATATAAAGCAGTGCTAAGCACATTTTACCACTATTTAGCATATTTAAGCACAATTGCGCAGAGCTGCATGCCGTGCAAACTAGCACAACGTCGGGCAACATTGGGCAGTGTTGGGCAAAGTGAGACAAAGTTGAGCAAAGTCAGGTAAACATGCTCACACCTGCTTTACTGTTCCTTAACCAGTCAGGTTTGCCCAGCAGGAAAATAAAAAGCAGTGACAGGGCTCGAACTCAGGATACTGTGCACTATAGTCACAGTACTGAACCACTAAGCCATGACAGCCTTTCACTGGCACAGACACAGCAGGACAATTGTAGACTAACACAAACACAAATAAATGCTGTATCATGCCCTCTAAAGAGGCATATGAGAAACTTCCCCCCAGGCCTATGCAGACAGATAACAGCAGGCCAGGCAGTGTGATATGGGTTGGGTAGGCTATGAAGTCACAAATTAATATACATGAAATTGGAAGCTAAGATCTGTAGTACAGTAGTATGCCTCAAGCCAGTACTATAGTCAACAGTACAGACTGAAATGGAGTACCTGACATAGCAGTGCAGGCCTAGCAAATGTGTATAAGTGTCAGGTGAACCCCTCATCCTATGTACACCCACAGTAACAATCAGGTGTGCCCCCCGGGTAGAAATGTACAAATAATAGCTGTCCCCCCTGTAATTAGAAATGTTGATAAGTCTATGCAAAGTGACTTATGGAAGCCCTGCAGGCACAGGGTGCTTTCTGTCGATGTACAACACAAAGGTGATCCCTGAAGTAAAAAACAACTTGATTTTTCACACACATATAGTATATATGTCGATACCGGGCATGCTAACGCACTTAAACAAATTTAGCAAATTTCAGTCAGCAACATACTGAAAGGTCATACTGGGCATGCTCACACACACAGAAATGAAGTAAATGTCAGTCAACAACATACTGAAAGGTCATACTGGGCATGCTCTCACACTTAGGCCATGTCTGAGTACAGCAGTGGGCCACACATATCCGGCAGTTGCAGTTCTTACCCCAGAAACTTGTCACTATTCACCAATCCTGCCTTGCGCCCACAGTTATATGGAAAGAGACCCATATAATATATTGGACTCCTGTCATAATTAAACTGTGTACTACAAGTACTTAAGCTGTTCAAAGAAAGTGAAAATTCAAAGAAGATCAATAAATCTCCAATCAGTATCATCAATAAACAACGAGCACTCATAACATTATCCAATCCATGTTCTGGAAAAAATATTGTCAAAGAGTCCATAGAGAACCATGAAGCTTTATTTCACTATGTCATAAATATCAATGTAAACTCATATATGTTCTGAGTCAGTGCAAACTGTAAATGAATACATTTACATGACTGACATTGCCAACATCTTGTCAGACAGGTTCATACATATTTACCCCCCCTTTCACTGACAAAAGGGCCCATTATCATACCTGGAGATTGTGAAAACCCAGAAATCACACATACAATGGTTAAACAGCACTTTCCAAACCTAAAAACATGGCATCTATGGGATGACATGGTTTCCCTAGCTGTGTCAAAACAGACCCTGAACCTGAACAGTCTGTTAAGACTCACCCTCTGTACAGGATATGAAACTGTTGAATGCGTTACAGCAACATTTGGCGCACTCCACAAGTGTTGGTCCACAGCAGACCATGGGAACTATTGTCTTATAAGCCTATTAAGCCTGATCTGCAAGGCCATGGAGTCCATCATGATGGAACTCATAAACAGAGCTATTGTGAGCCTACAAACACCCAACCCTACCAATTTTGGTTTGGTCAGGGGCAGATCATGGTTCATAAACCTGCTAGAATGTTTTCAAGGCAGTCACCCAGGACATACATCAATGAAATGAGCTACACACATCCCACATAGACCTTGAAAAGCCCTTGTCCAACATCCCAGACACATGTTGTATCCACAAAATCAACAACCTGTGCGTAAATATGTATGTCATCTGATGGATTGCCAAATGGGGCACAGATGGATCCCACAAGGTAAGAATTGTGGTCTCCTGTTCAAGCAGGTAACAACTGCTGTCGCCCATGGCTCAGTCCTGGGACTCCTCCTGTCTGGTGTATACTTTTCAGAAATACAGTCAAACACACGAGGGCTATGTTTAGCAAAGTTTGTGGATGACTGCAAAAAAGTTGTCATAATCGATGTTTGGGACAACAGAGACATCCTCAAAAAGGGTCTCAGTCAGACAGATGTGGTGTCAAAATTATGGCCTCGAGCTACAGTCATACAAATACCACATAGGTGCCAACACCCTAAATATGGAGGTGATAATAAGGGATCTATGGACACATGTGGATAGTCATCTCTACTTCCAGAAACACATTCACAAAGTGGTTAGAAAATCATGCTATGTGTTCCCACAAACTGCCAAGGTCTTTGCATGTAGGTCAAAGGAGGTTCCCTCTACTCATCAGTCATCAGACCTGTCAGAGAGCACCACAACACACTTGCAGTGAATCTGACTAGGCACTTTCAGCAGCTGGAAAGACCACTGAAGTACCTCAACAAGAGGATTACTGGCCTCAAACAGTTGCCCCATGCAACAAGACTGAATTTAACTAAATCTGTACTCTGTTGCATACTGTCTTCTCAGGAGATCTCTGCCCAACAGACAGGTTCATGTCCAATGCAGAACTGATGTACATGCGCTATCTGAAGTAAACCCAAACTCACTGTACCACATGCTCTAGGGATATCTTCATCACAACATTAAATAGAACATGTTGGAGGGATACATTACTAACTCACAGACTTCCCTTGCTTTGGAACAGGCCCCCCAACCAACATTAAGATGAGTCCCTCACTGACACTCTTCCAGAGGAGCCTTGATGAGTGTATGTGAAACTGAACTGTCACACCATGGGTCACTTCATCAGCTCTACTACACAGAGGCCTAGAACTAACTCCATGGGTGGTGATACTGCACACTCTGGCCATACTAATATATGCCTTCAGGCAGATAGCCTATTACCTACCTATGTACCTAAATATATATATATATATATATATATATATATATATATATATATATATATATATATATATCTAAATATATGTATATATATATCTATATTTATATATATACATATATATGTGTGTGTGTAGGGGGAACACAGTATAATAAGCCAAAGATGGATGAGTAGAGATGTGTGTAAGAGGGTGACCATGACAGGGAACCATCCAGAACTGTCCCACCCAACACACATCCCAATGGCACGAAAGACATGAAGTGCACATCTCTCCCACTGTACATAGCAGCCACCAGTATCTGTAAGCATTACAGTGTATGTGGTCCATGTGCCTGCTGTACACCATGACTGTACACTGAAGTACACATCTACTATCTGTAGACATGTACCTGTCACATAGGTTCATAGGTATGTATTAGACTATCTCCACGAAGGCATATATCAGCCTGCGCAAGTTGTGTAGCTTTCACCACACCATTGGGTAGTCTCCCAAGGCCAAGTTCTAATAGTTAGTACCCTAAGCCCCTTTCTAGTGGGGCTGCTGATGTGATGCCTGGCATGAATTGTCTGTTTCCCATCCACTCATCAAGGTTCCAATTGAAGAGTGTCAGCAAGGGGTTTTGTCTGATGTACATTGGGACTCTGTTCCACAGTAAGGCAAGTGTCTGGGATGGTACTTTATCCCACCAGCATGTTGTATTCATCATTCTGATGAGGTTCATATCCCTGGAATGTATAGGGTGACTCAGTGTTGTTATCTGTAGATGGAGCATGTTCAACAGTTATTTGTTGGACATGGCTCTGTATGTTAGGCAGAGTGTGCCTCTGAGTAGGCGGTAAGCAACAAAGAACAGATTTAGTTTTACCAGTTGTGTTGCATAACACAACTGTTTGAGGCCAGTTAACCTCTTGGTGAGGTACCTATGTGGTCTCTACAGCCGGTGGATATGCTAAGTCGAGTACATCCAAAATGGTGCACTGTACTCAATGATGGGTCTGATGATGTAAGAGTGGAGTGCCAACACTACCTCTATGGATCCTGATGCAAACCCTTTGTTGATTAGGTGGGCCACATAGGATCTCACAATCACTTTGGCAACATGGTTCTCAAAGGAAAGATGACTATCTACTTGTGTCCCCAGATCCCTTATCACCTTGTCATTTTAAGGGGGTAACACCTATGTGGTAGTTTGTGGGTATTTTGTTTTCAATAAAGAGGATCACTATGCATTCCTCCACAGTGAGCTTGAGGCCATGATTCTGACACCACACATCTGTCTCATAGAGTCCCTTCTGGAGAATATGTCTGTCTTCCGGGGAATCTATTATGGAAAACACTTTACAGTTCCCAGCAAACTTAGTCAACCACAACCCTCCTGTGTTGGCATGTACATTTGAGAAGTCTATACCAAACAGGAGGGACCCTAGGACTGAACCCTGGGGGACACCAGTCATTACTGGTGTAGAGTCTGACATGTAGCCAGCAACTCTTAATGTGTGGGATCTATCTGTGAGCCAGTTTGCAATCCATCTTGTGATGTATGGATTCATGGCCAGGTTGGTGAGTTCATCTATGATACCTGACTGGGGAATGGTGTCAAAGGCCTTAGCGAG
This sequence comes from Protopterus annectens, assembly GCF_019279795.1. Taxonomy (NCBI): domain Eukaryota; kingdom Metazoa; phylum Chordata; order Ceratodontiformes; family Protopteridae; genus Protopterus; species Protopterus annectens. The sequence continues at coordinate 106,074,683 of NC_056747.1, forward strand.
GTATAGGTTGGCTGTGTTGAGCTCCTTTCAATCATCTGTAGCCTGGGTAACTATCAAAGAAATCCTTCCAGTTCAGGAGGCGTGGTCTGCATTTGACAAAGCCAAACTGGGTGTGCTCAACTGTGTGAAGGTTCCCAATCTCTGTATTGCTGACTTCCATTATGATTGGCTCCATTGCCTTGCAAAACACACTCATCAGGCTCATAGAGCATGAATTCCAAGGGATTTTTGTGGCCTCACCCCTGGGGAGTGTGAAGAACATTCTATGGGTACATATCCTGTAGAGAGCATGTAAAGAGAGGTGTAGGTATCCTTGATGAATATGGATATATCCTCACCCTATGTGCTATGATTCAGGTTCTGATGCTGGAAGTTATGGAATGAGTAGTATCCTGGTAGTGCTGGTGTGCTGTCTGCAGCCTTGAACTAGGTTTCTGTTACTGCACAGATATCAATATTCTCCATAATGAGAAGTGCCTCAAGTGTGTGCATCTGGAGGCTGAGACTTCTGGCAATGAGTAGCATTTAGCTCACTTTGTGGTTATTTGTGTTGGTTATGGGGTTTGGTTTGTCCTGCGTGACCAGTGTTCCACACCTGAAGTCAGCGCCTCATTGGTCCCATCTGACCATAAGCTAATTACCCTACATATCCACATTCTGGACCCACACCCCCATTAAGGAAACCATGTTAAGAAATGTCTCCAAAGCCAACTTCATGCTTCATAAGACAGAAGTGCTGAACTGCAGGACACCCATGCAGATGGACAATACAGTTATGACTACTGAATTCTTCACAATTTCACTTTATAAACACTTACATGACTGCATGCATCATGCTATCCCACACAGAACCAAGATGCTATCCTCCAAGAAAAGGAAGCCAATCTGGTGTTCCCCTGCCATAAACAAACTGCACAACAGAAGGAATAAACTGTTGCAAAAGAGGGTAAAATCCCATGAGGGGAGGAGCTCCATGGTCAACATCAGTAAGAAGCTGTGATCCCTGATAAAATCCTCCAAAGCTAGTTATGAAAACAAAATTGACATTGATTCTAAAGACAACCACAAAGCAATCTATAGCTATGTCAAGAATCTCAATGGCAACACTCAGATCTGCTCTGAGTTACAGCACAATGGCACTAAATATACAGACCCAACTGATATTGCCAACATCCTGGCAGATAGGATCAGTGCTAACTTTACACCCCTCTCACCCATGAAAGAGCACATCTCTATAACGGAAGACTGCAAAGTTGCTGTCATCACAGCTGCACAGGTAAAAAACACTCTCCAAAGCCAGGAACACAGCATCCATGGGACCATATAACATCCCAGGCTGCATTCTACACAAACTACAGAATGAACAGGCACCACACCTATGTACCATGTTCAGTCATAGCCTCACCTCAGGCTTTGTGTCTGCTGAATGGTGCACAGTGACTGTTATCCCACTACACAAGGGGGGAGCAACCACGGACCCCAGGAATTAGTGCCCCATTAGCCTGATGAGCCTGCTCTGCAAGGCCATGGAATGTATCATCATATAACTTATAAAAAAAGACATTGGTAATCTCCAAACTCTGGACCACAACCATGTTGGGTTTGTAAAAGGCAGATCATGTCTCCTAAACCTGATAGACGTCATTGAAGCAGTCACCAGAACCGTAGACAAGGGTAAGGTGGTTCACACAGCCTATGTAGATCTTGCCACGGCTTTCAACACCATCCCCTACTCTGGAATTATAGATAAACCCACTAACCTAGGTATAAATTGCTATGTCACAAGATGGGTTGCCAACTGGCTTACTGACAGAACACAGACTGTGAATGTAGCAGACTCCAAGTATGACTTTGGACCAGTGACAAGTGCAGTACCACAGGGTTCAGTCCTGGGTCCTGTCCTGTTTGGTATCTACTTCCCTGAAGTAAACTTTAACATGGAAGGTCTGTGGCTAATGAAGTTTCCAGATGACTGCAAACTAGGAACCATAACTGAAACTACTAAAGATGTGGACATCCTACAAAAGGGCCTCATTGAGACAGATGCCTGATGTCAAAGCCATGGCCTCAAGCTCAATGCCAAAAAGTGCATTGTCATCCCCTTTCGTAAAAACTCTGTAGCCATGAACTACAACATAGGTGGTAGTATACTTAACACTGAAAGTGTGATAAGAGACCTCCGGTCACAGGTAGACAGTGGACACACCTGTGATAATCACATCCCCACAGTAGTCAGAAAATCCTTCTACGTGGCACACCTCATCACAAAAGGTGTCTCATGCAGAATAGAAGAGGACATTGTTCCCCTCTACTCATCACTCACTAGATCCATAATAGAGTACAACCCCCCTTTTGCTATGTACCTCACAAGACATCTACAACAACTGGAAAGCCTGCAGAAATACCTCACAAAGAGCATTAGTGGCCTGAAATACATGTCATACACAGACCGTCTCAAAATGCTCCAACTGTACTCCTCGCATATCGCCTACTCAGAGGTGATCTCTGCCTAACATACAAAACTCTGTCAAACACAGAGCTGTTGGACATGCTCCACGTAAAACACTCACAATCCCTCTGCTCTTTGGCCCCAAAACCCAGAGTGAAATACAAAAGGAAGGGGTGTATCCATTTACCTTATGGATACCCACACCTTTAGGTTAGTGGCACAGCATGAGGCCTTGGAGACCATGCAAGTGCAACTAACATTGGGCAAAGCTGCTTATCAGATTGTAGCCTGCTACAGATCACCTACCTTGTCTCAGGAACCTCACTCAGTATTCCTGAGAACAGTGGAAAATATAAAGGACCTACCAAACACCATTATATGAGGAGATTACAACTACCCAAACACTGACTGGGAGAATTACTCGTGTACAATGTCCTTTGCCCAATGCTTCCTAGAGTTTAAAAACTCAAACGCCCTGGAACAGCTGGTCACCACTCCTACTAGAAGTGACAACATACTGGACCTGATCATCACCAACATGGGGTACCAGTGTTCCACAACAGAGATAAACCCCTTGCTGGTAATATCAGATCATAAAGTAATCACACTGGACATCCACACCCCCCCAGTCAAGGAAACCACTGTGAAGAAATTTTCAAAAGCAAACTGCACACTTCCCAGGACCAAAGTAGAAAGTTCCAAAGCCTCCTTGCTATAGGATAATGCTATACAATCTGCAGAATCATTTACAAGTGCATTCTATGAGCATCTACAGGGATGCATGGATCAAGACATCCCAAATAAAACCAAGATGCACTCCTCCAAAAATAAGAAACCAATCTGGTGGTCGTTGCCCATAAATAAGCTATACAACAGAAGGAGGAAACAAACACATGATAGAGCAAACATCACAAAAGGAAAGGCATCACTGATCATTATTAGGAAGAAACAATGATCACTCATAAAATAATCCAAGGCCAGTTTATAAAGACAAATTGCCAAGGAATGTAAGAATAACAACCACAAAGCCTTTGTTACCTATACCAAACATTTAGGTGGCAACTCTCAAATATGCTGTCAGCTACTGCAAAATGGCAAAAAATACACTGAACCAACTGACATTGCCCACATCCTGGCGGACAAGTGCAGTGCAAACTCCCCCCCATCACCCCCAAAAGGGCCTGTGTCCATCCCAGAAGAATGCAGAACCCCAGACTTCATGGACATGCTGGTAAAAACAGCCCTCTCTAAAGCTGAGAACACAGCATCAATGGGACTGGATGGTGTCCCGGGCTGCGTCTTACACCAGCCCCAAAAGGAACTACACTCTCACCTACATTCACTGTCCAGACTCAAACTTACCACAAGCTATGTACCCAAAGAATGGCATACAGCAACAGTCATCCAGCTCCACAAAGGTAGTGCCACAACAGAACCTGGAAGCTATTGCCCTATAGGCCTACTGAACCTGGTCTGCAAAGCTATGGAGCAAATTATCATGGAACCCATAAACAGAGGCATTGGGAACCTCCAGACACTGGACTCTACCCAACTTGGCTTTGTTAAAGGTAGATCCTGCCTCCTAAACCTAGTTGACTGCTTTGAAACAGTTACCAAGGACACAGATGGAGGTGAAAGTAGTCCACACAGCCCACCTGGAACTCACTAAGGCCTTTGACACCATTCCCCACTCTGGCATCATGGACAAGCTTACCAGCTTGAACATTAACACCTATGTCACAGGATGCATGGCCAACTGGCTCACAGATCAAACACACATGTTCAGAGTTGCAGGTGCCATGTCTGACTCTAAACCAGTCACAAATGGTCCTGGGACCCCACCTGTTCAGTAGATACTGCTCAGAGGTACAGGCAAGCACAGTAGGAGTATGGCTGAACAAGTTTGCAGATGACTGCTAACTGTGGTCCATAATCAACTCTATGGCTGACACAGACATCCTCCAGAAGGGTCTTACAGAGACAGATACCTGGTGTCAAAACAATGCCCTCAAGCAGAATGCCAAAAAATGCATAGTCATCCCCTTTGGATAAAACAAAGTGCACACAAATTACCACATAGGTGGTAATCCAGTATGTACGGGGAATGTAATTATGGCCCTGGGGACCCAGGTAGATAGTAAACTCTCCTTTGATGATCACATTGCCAAAGTGTTTAGAAATTCCTTCTATGTAGCCCACCTAATGTCACCTAATGTAACCCACTTTGTCTAGTCTGATAATGTCACCATCCTACAAATATACCTGTGGAAAGGAGAATCCCCAGTAATGTGTATAGCGCATCATGTTAATGTGTACTGCTCTAGTATCATAAAGTAGTTAGGTAGGGGTTTGAATCCTGCACTTGCCAACTGTATGAGAGTGTGTGTGTGCGTGTGTGTGTGTGTCCTTGGAAAGGAGCAGCCTTTTTGAAGACAACTGAAACACCTTAAAAGTGGTATACTCATCTTTGTCAACTCTGATGATGTCACCATCCTACAAATATACCTGTGGAATGGAGAACTCCCAGTAATGTGTATAGCATGCTGTGTTAATGCGTACTGCTCTAGTATCATAAAGTAGTTAGGTAGGGGTTTGAATCCTGCACGTGGTGACTGTGTGTGTGCTCCACGTGTGTGACACTGTTGGTCAATGTGATGTGGGTTTTGCTTTTACTACTGTATGACATATCATAATGACAACAGTATGTGCATTACACGTCAGGTAGCTGTGTGGCAAATACATATACATACATGTGACCTCAATTATTTCATAGGTGGGAACTCTGCTTTCTCCATGAACACATCTGTTATCTTTGCCAGAGTGTGCTGCCACTTTCCAGACCTTAGGTCACATCTGTATGCTTGTGACAAGCCTAGCCACTGCAGTGATCCCTGGCCTATGTCATCCGTTTCACATACACTCATTACGGTTTCCATTGAATAGTGTGAGTGAGAGTTTATGCCTGAGATATATTTGAAACCTGTTCAAAAGCAGCAAGGTCTGTCAGAGATGGCTGTTTATTATAGGTGTGCAACAACCTTTGTGGATATCCATGCAGACCCCTTATTGCTTATGTGATCCACAGAGGGATTTCCAAAACCCTTTGGAAATGTGATTATCAAAGGAGAGATGACGTAACACATGGCTCTATGTATACATCGGTACCTGTTCAACATTTTGGGGGCTACTACCTATGTGGTACTCTGGGGATACTATGTTTTGTAAAAGTGGATGACTATGCTTTATTTGGCTTATAGCTTTACAGCATGGGTTTGACACCAGGTATCTGCCTGTATGATACCCTTTTGGAGGATGTGTGTGTCATTTGGAGAATGCATTATAGCCCACATTATGCATTACCAAACGTGGCCAGGCATATCCCTACTGTGTTTGCTTGTACCTAAGAAAGCTATATGCCAAACAAGAGTGGTCCCAGGACTGAGTGCAGGTGAATACCACTGGTTACAGGCATAGAATAGTACTTGAAGGCTGCAAATGTTACTGTGTGTCCTACATCTGTGTGTCAGTTGTCAAGACATCATCTAACAATTGTTTATGGTCAGGCTGTTGAGGTTATGTATACTACCAGAATGCAAACCAATGATAGATAGTAACAGTATCACCCACAGCACAGTGTCAAACCATGTCATACACACGTGTACTCAAGTTCCAAAGTCTGTGTAGTACAATGCCTACTGGCCACCAATAGAAACTATGGAGTGTTAACACTGTCTAATACAGGGCATGTCACCCTGCCCATGTATCCAATATGCACGTACATGCAGAAGTGCACCAAAACCATGTTCACAAATGTACACCTGCAAATCTGTGCTGCACACTTCCCTCACTTACTGTCCACTCTCTAACACATGCTGACAAAACTACACACATCAGCCAAGTGGCACATGGACAGACAATACACAAGTGGAATAAACACTGGTGTAAACAATACTACATTGATAATTATAGCTTTAATGCATCATGCCTGCTCAGCTACACCTTCAAGGATATCATTACACTTTACTGCTGACAACATGATAACATTGCTATTCTGTTATAAAGTCACCCTGTGCATCAGCAACATGTTAGCCTGTTCCTGCATCAATGTTACAGATGACAGGAGGTGGCACAGGTTTCATCATATGCACAGGGTGTGTTGTTGGTTTGCCAGAGGCCTACACTGAGCCATACAATCGACATGTGTGTATGAGTGTGTGTGAGGACCAAGAGCACTGTTATGGGCCAATGTGGATGTAATGTGTGCTGGTATGTGTTTGCCCTAGGTGTCTGGTTTATGCGCATGTGTCTGCATGCACACAGTTCCACCATGTGGCTGCCATATACAAGGATTTGTGTTACAGCTACAGACTGTACCTGGCAGGCTTTACAGATCACCGTCTCTGGCCACGGATACGGGACATGTGCCTGGCAGGGGTGCTACAGACAGTATCAGGTACTAATCCAGACTGGGTACTATCCTCAGAGGTTGACATATGTACACTGGATCCAGGTCCCTGCTGGGACTGGCCAGAGCCATGTGCACGTGGTCTTCTAGGATGGTCTGTGGACAGCCCACCCCCAACATTGCTGGGGCTGGTACTGGCACTACGGGAGTGGCTATGACTTGATGGACATCCACGGTGACTGCCAGCTGATGATGTTGTTGGCATACGCCCATGTTGACATCTCAACTGTCCCGCACTGTCCTGACACATGGACATGACATTGTGGAAGACATCTAATGTCTCACCCCAACGTCTATCAATGACCTCAGTGTAATTACGGATGGCACCTGCTAGGTCATGGATACTGTTATTTAAAGAGGTGTTATGAGCCCTGTGTGCCCTTAGTCCCTGTCTGGTGTACCGCTCCATACATGCCTGTGCCTCCAGGACAGCCTGGAACATGCGTGTGGTTGTAAGAGTTGTGGCACATCTGCCAGGGGAATGATGACCAGCAGTGGTCTGATGAGAACCCCTGGACATCTGCCTATGTGGTACCATTCCAGACATCTGGCTATGGCTGCTGTGTCCTGATGCATGTGCCATAGATACCACACTGTCCTGGCCATTGCTGACTGTACAATGTCCCTCTGCTAAGGGCATTGGTGATGATAAATGTACAGGCAGTATGACTGTGTGCATGGATGGGGTGTAGACTTGTGTACTGTCAATTGGTGGCCCAACAACAGACCCTGACAAACATTCCTGTGCCTCAATACACCTATCCTCATTATCACTATTTGTGTCAGTGACATCAGGTTCCCTGCTGCACTGAACCAGCCCAACCTCAGCACCTGTGAGAGTAAAACAGGAAACACACTTTAAGACCTGTACATGATGTCAGAACACATGAACACATGCACACATAGGTTCATAGGTTCATAGGTTTATACTAGGCTATCTGCCCTAAGGCATTTATAAGCCTAGCCCAAAGTTATGTGGCTTACGCCACCCCTTATGTTAGAAATAATGTGCCCATTAGTTTGTTGTGCCTCTGTCCAGCAGTGACACAGAAATGATTCCCGGGGTAAACCTACGATCTCCCATCCACCGGTCAAGATTTCTCTTGAACAGAGCCAGCGAGGTGCTCTGCCTCACATGGACCGGGATTTTATTCCACAGCATGGGGAGTCTCTGGGTGATAAATCTATCCCTCCAGCACATCCTATTTATATCCGTGCTAAGGTTTAAGCCACTTGCTCTAGTGGTTCTGGTGGATTTGGATTTTTTGAGGTGGAGCAGGTCTATTAATTCCGGGTTGGTCATGGCCTTGTATGTCAGGCACAGGTCACCTCTGAGCAGACGGTATGCAACTGAATAGAGTTGGAGTTTCTTCAGTCTGGCAGTATATGACAGGTTTTGGAGTCCCTTTATCCTTTTGGTGAGGAACTTTTGGGGTCTCTCCAATTGCTGCAGGTGTCGGGTGAGATACATCCCGAACGGGGCATTGTACTCGATCATTGGTCTGATAAGTGAAGAGTACAGGGGAACAATGACCTCACTTGATCTGGATGTGAATCCCTTCATGATCAGATGGGCAATGTAGAAGGTCTTTCAAACCACTTTAGCAACGTGAGTGTCAAACGAGAGGCCACTGCCAACCTGGGTACCCAGGTCCCTGATAACCTCTTCTGTGCTTAGTGGGTTGCCATCTATATGGTAGCTTGGGGTTACCTTGTTTTTCCCGAAGGGTATGACTATACACTTTTTTGCGTTTAACTTCAGGCCATGGCTCTGGCACCAGCTATCAGTTTCCGTGAGACCCCTCTGAAGGATGTCTGTGTCCGATGTACTATCCACTATGGCACCCAGTTTTCAGTCATCCGCAAACTTTGTCAGCCATAGTCCTCCTATGTTTGCCTGTACTTCTGAGAAGTAGATGCCGAACAATAGGGGGCCAAGGACTGAGCCCTGTGGGACACCACTTGTAACCGGCTTGAGTCTGACATGGCTCCAGCAACTCTAACCCTGTGGGTTCTGTCCTTTAGCCAGTTTGCAACCCATCTTGTGACATATGGGTTTACATTTAAGCTGGTAAGTTTCTCTATGATACCCGAGTGGGGTATTGTGTCAAAGCTTTTGCAAGGTCAAGGTAGGCTGTATGGACTGCCTTTCCCTCATCAATGGCCTTGGTAACTGTTTGAAGAAGTCAACCAAGTTCAAAGGGCAAGATCTGCCCTTGACAAAGCCAAACTGGGTTGGGTCCAAGGTCTGCAAGTCCCCTATGTCCTTGTTTATGAGTTCCATTATGATCCTCTCCATAGCTTTGCAGACCAGGCTTGTTAAGCTTATGGGGTGGTAATTACCAGGGTCCGTAGAGGCACCGCCTTTGTGGAGTGGGACCACAGTTGCCATACGCCACTCCTTGGGCACATGTCCTGTGGTAAGGCTAAGATTAAACAGCTGCCTTATGTGCGGGTTTAGTTCTTCATTGAGTTCATGTAGCACACAGCCAGGGACACCATCCAGTCCCATTGATGCTGTGTTTTTAGCTTTAGAGAGAGCAGCTTTCACCTGCACATTTGAGATGTCTGGGAGGCTACACTCTGTTGGGATAGTTATCTCTCCTTTTGGGAGGGAGAGGGGGGTGAAGTTTGCGCTGAACCTGTCTGCCAGTATGTTGGCAATGTCTGTGGGTTCAGTGATTTTTGTATCATTTTGGACTAATTCTGAGCATATCTGGGAGTTTCCACCCAGGTTTCTGATATAGCTGAAGAAGGCCTTATGATTGTCTTTTGAGTTTATGGCAATTTTTTTCTCAAAGTTGACTTGAATGATTTTATGAGGGATCGTAGTTTCTTGCTAGTACTGATCAAAGATGCCTTCCCTTTTTGGGATTTTGCTCTATCATGTAATAGCTTTCTCCTCTTATTGTAAAGTTTGTTTATGGCTGGGGTCCACCAGACTGGACGTTTGCCCTTGGTGGAAAGAGTCTTGGTTTTATTTGGGATTGCCTGATCCATGCAGTCCTGAAGGTGTTCATAGAAGGCATTTGTAAGGGCTTCCGCAGATTGGGTTGTGGTTTCCATTGGCTCAGGGGCCTTGAAGGATACCACACCTGTCTTGAGTAGTGTGAAGTTTGCTTTAGAGAAGTTCTTCACTGTGGTCTTTTTTGTTTGGGGTGGGGGGGGGATGTAGATTTCTAGTGAGATTAGTTTATGATCTGATCTCACCAAAGAGGGATATACTTCCAGTGTGGAGCATTTTGTCCCCATGTTTGTGATGATGAGATCTAGTATATTTTCTCCTCTTGTGGGGACGGTGACTAGTTGTTCCATGGCATTTGAATTTATGAACTCCAGGAACCTTTGGGCTAGAAAGTTGGGGCTTGAGTAATGTTCCCAGTCTATATTCGGGTAGTTGAAATCACCCAATATGATGGTGTTTGGTGATACATTTATACCCTCCAGTGTCTTCAGGAAGGCTGTGTGGGTTTCCTGAGTTTGAGAGGGTGGCCTGTACATGAACACATGCACACACATACACTCCTCACTAAAGCAGACAAACACACACACACACACACGACCAGAAATCTCAGAACATACTCAATAGCAGTTGATAGTGGGGTACAGTATCACAAGCCAAACAGTCATATCACACATGTCAGCATGCAGGACATGTGTTGCTCAACAGCATGCAGTGCAAGTGTAAACAGTCCTTGTTACTAACAGTATACATGGCTTTGATGCATGTGTTTTGTTGTTTGGTGATTGGCCTCCCCCTGGAACGCAATGTATACATGGACACAACATTGCTGTGCAAGTATTAAAAACTCTTTAATGTACTGTGCACCATCACTCACAGGTATACATACCATGGCTGGATGTGTATCTGTGTGTCACATAGATATCCAATTCTGATTAGAGCCTCTGTGTCTTTAGCAAATAATTGTGGACACCGTTTTAGCTCATGCATGATGTGTATACACACAAGATCAGTGGTGCATGTATAACAGATGGAATACCATTGGTCCTCCTAGCGAATATACAGTAGTTATGGTGAGTGTAGATCATATTGTGGACATACCAGTGTCATCCATGACATGGCATGCTAAAACACAACTGCATATTTAAACATCACACATACCCAATGTGTGTCATATGGCCTAGCCACTCAATAGCATTACAAGACATATGTGTCGGTTGTGCAAATGTTGATTGGTATGCATATTGTTTATAGGTGCATATGTTTGCACACACACAACATTGAGGTGTATAGCAATGAAAGCTATGTGTAGTACTGTAATTACAATAACTGGATGTAGTGTTGTACCATAAGCCATCATCATGGAGCATCATGTGGTTACTCAAGACTACAAATGAGTCCCAAACCAGCACTTATCATGCTGTACCAGAACTGCACTACCATGGTTACATTCACCATTTCACAGCCAGTTGTTACATGGGTTTGTAAGGAGGCCAATAAGGAGCATTGCCTAACATGAATGTGTTGCAGTGTGTTTCACTGCCCCATGATAGGCCTCTACCCCTCAGGTATATTATGTGTGCTGTGTGGATGACATTTGGGATACTGGAGTGTGACTTTACAGAGGGTTTGTGAATACTTCATGTGTAGCATGTTAACATGTTCTGTGTATGACATAGTTGCGTATGTTGTATGCATGCGTATCAACTCTGCCTATCCAATGGTCACTACAGTGTAGCCACATTTGTTTGAGATGGTCTGTGTATTGCATGTGTTTGAAGCAACTAATCACATTACTGAGATGTGCGTAGTCTCACAGCAAACAAGCACAGCATGCATTATGCATAGGTGTGTTACATGTGTACATGACCTACACCTTAACTATGACATGCACTTTTTATTTGCAATAATAAATGTAGAACACACTCACCAGCATGTGTCCACTGCCTTGCTGTCACACCAGAGGGACCTACATGGATATGAAACAGTTTGTCAGTGTCGACAACTGTGGCATTGCTACTGTGGGTTTGCAATCTTACAATAGTACAACAGTTTACATTCACAGGCTTACAGATTATGTTCCAAATGATCAGTATTGCACAACATCAGGCTCCACGTCTTCTAACTACACAGTACACATCTCACATATGCATGATCTACCAATAGAGGTAACAGTAGTCTACAGATATGCCATGTTACCTGCACGCTCCATGTGTTCTTGCTGGGTGGCCCCAACCTCCATCAAGGTAAATGTCTGCTGTTGTTCTTGTTGGGCAGGTGCCACCAGGCTCAGGAGCAGCTCCTCCACTCTGGTGAGGGGGGGATGGATGTTAACTCCACCACCTGTTGCAAGCTGTTGTCTACGGACATCAGAAGCATGCTGCCTGACATGTCTAAGTAAATCACTGCAGTGATGGCGTACCTGCTCATATGTCCGGTTATGCATGCCTATGTCATTTACCCTCCAGACATCTTGCCACAGTGCAGTACGCTCATGCTGGTCTTGGCTGGTTCTCGAGAATAGTAGGCTGTAGTGCTGAATCAGACAGCTGGTAATAATGTCATCCTCAGCACTACTGTAGCTAGGATTACGATGGTGGGCCACGATCCCTGGAAGACAAAGAAAAAATATGTCTGAGCAAGTCATATGGCACACTTAACATTACACAATACAGATATCACTGAACTGCCATATATAGCAACCTATTAGCTGACTGAGATTAAACACTTTCAATACCATTTATCAGTGCTCACCCCACAACTGCTTGAAAGTGCCTGGCACGCTCTATATAATAAACCATGTTCTGCACAGCAATAAAATAAAATCACTATATAAGACTGTACATGGCACACTGTATATGACACAATGCACCACCTAGCCACAGAAGTTATAGATCAAGCAAATGCATAAAGAAATATGTCATCCATCTCAATGTTTGTAAAGTCCAGTTACAGTATTACCATTATACCACACAACTTGTTGATGGCAAACCTGTGGCCAAAATATGTGCACAATTGTGGATATAGGTGGCATACTGCTGTAGCAAACTATAAATGTTGCTAGATATGCAGTTATATCTTGTAACACACATATGACAGAGGACATGTTACAGGCATAACCACACACACATCAGACATAATTACAAGACACAAAGGTATGGCAACCCAGATAAGCTTTACGTGTGTACCATACAGTACTGTGCATCAGTACTTCTAAAACCTTAAGCCTGAGGAATGTAATCTGTGAGGACTACAGGGACCACACAAAACAGTGGTTTATTTATTTTTTATTTTTATTTTTAATAAAGCACGTGACTCTGGCCAAATTGTCTCCACCCTACTACTTGACCTCTCTAAAGCCTTCGATACTATCTCACACAGCCTACTCTTAACTAAACTTTCACAACTTCACCTCTCTCCCTCATCCGTAAACTGGTTCTCTAGATATTTATCAAACAGATTCCAAGCTGTAAAATGGAAAAAAGCCACTTCCTCCTTTCTTAGTACCCCTACCGGAGTTCCCCAAGGCTCCATTCTAGGTCCCCTTCTTTTCAATATATTTATAAATGACTTCCACAAATCCATTCCATTCTCCAACATCATCCAATATGCAGATGATTCTACCATTATCTGCTCTGATACATCTCCCTCTATGCTCCAAAAGCTTACACAAGAAGCTTTTTCAATTACTGAACACTGGATGGAAATAAACCACCTAGCTCTCAATGCCTCCAAAACTAAACTAATGGTATTTACCCCCTCAAAAACTACCCCTTTCGATACGAATACATTCTCCATTACTAGCAAAAATAACTCATCCTTGGAACTGGTGTCTGAAACCAAGCTACTTGGTGTCCAAATTGATAACCAGTTTAACTTCAACTCCCATCTACAACTAAATATCAAAAAGACCCATCAAAAACTAGGCATGCTCTATCGTCAAAATCAATTCCTTACATGTTCCTCTAAAAGCTCTCTCTCCTCTTCTTTTCTTATCCCCTCCCTTCTCTATGGAGCTCCTCTGCTAACCAATCTTCAGTCCTCTCTAAAAAAACAACTTTCTTCATGCTATAACAAAATCGCTAAATTCGCAAATGGCCACAGGTCCTCCACCCACCACTGCACCTCTCTCCAAAAACTAAACTGGCTTGAGTTACCTAATCAACTCAACTACACTCAGTTAACTCTAGCCCACAAGCTCATACTCAACCCATCTCTCTGTCCCTCCCTGTCCTCCGCCTTCCGGATGCACCTACCCAAAAGGGCTTTAAGGTCTAACAATCAAAACCTATTAGAAGTACACAAACCAACTCGTCCACCTGGCAAAAACTTACTATCCTTTAACCTAGCTCGCCTCTGGAACTCACTCCCACCATCGATTCGCACTACTCTCAATCTTAACATGTTTAAAAAATCCCTTCATATGTATCTAAGGTCCCAGTGGGAATGCTCTTGCTCCCACCCCTCATAAAAGGCCAAAGGGGAATGCTCCTGCTCCCACCCCTCATAAAATATGATATTCACATCTTCCTTCACACTCATGTTACCTGATTTTACCTTATAAGCTTGTTCCTTACAAATTAACCACTCTGAATGTGTAAAGCAACATCACTCCTCTCTAAATAGTATTGTTTGAACTCCTAAAGTTCAAGTTTATATTTTTTTAAATATTTTGAGTATTGTTTGTTGTTTCCTAAAGACTCAACTCATATGTTTTATATCTTGTACTATTGTATTTATCATGACACTGTTTGTACGTACTTTGTATTGCTTTGTGGAGCTTTTCTCCCCAGGACTCCATTGAAAACGGGTTCTCTTGACCCAATGGACTATCCTGGTAAACCAACTGCAAATAAATAAATAAATAAATAAAAATAAATGATAATAAAAACACATTACGTAATGAACAATTGATTGGGCAGGTCTATATCAGCATTTCGAAAATTTAATAGTTCGAATCACTAAATATTGAACTGAAATGATTGAACTATAAAATTTTCGAATGCCGATATAAAAAAAACAAAAAAAAAAACCTAAAGGGTGTAGGCAGGGGGGCAAGCCCCCCTGCACCCACCACACCCCACGCTACTTAAATATACCAACTCCAAGACTGCACTACATTGTACTAAATGGAAATCTCCCCTTATGGAGATTTCCGTTTACCCGTTCGATGTTTTGCACTTTCGGCATTCTCGCATCAACAATATCGTATTCAATATTGTCAGCATTCGAGATGCTGATAGGAACCCGATTGGGCCCAGGGAGTCTTTGATGGCAGTGCTGCAGTCTCCTTCCCTTCAGTAAGCATTTAGTATTATTAACCTCACTCAGCACTGGCTAAAAGCAGGGTATTGGCAAGATTTGCCATCTGAATTCCTCACTACCAAAATGTTTCTCAAGTTCCCCCCGCCATCATTCCACCAACCAAATACGTAAAATATAAGCCCTGAAAATGCATCCTGTTTGTTCTGTGTTTGCATAATGCATAGTGTGCAAACTTATTGCACAGTGCATATTCAAATGATATTCATAAATCCTTTTGTTTCAGCTTTGGGCTTGCTTTACCAGCATTTGCAACATATTACACAAAGCATTCTGGCTGAATTGCAATTGAATAAAACCATTGACATCTATCATCTATTGTGACCCTACAAAAGAAACTGTTGCCTCTGCAGATGAATCAGCAACTCCCCCCTCCTGTGAGGAAGCCTATCAACCCATGTTAGTGCTTTAAGTAAGATTCTGATGTTTTCCACTTTTCATGCACCTTTAGAGATACGGTAGTTATTTATTGACTAGAGGGCATAGGAGTCAGTTTTCAAACTTTTCCTCTTTGCGCAGAGCTTCCCACCAGGTCACAGTGGTTAGCAATACTCTGCATGGTAGCAAACACCTAAACAGTAAAATTTACCTATAAAGGTACGATTAGATCAGAAACCTGTTAAACAGTGTGGCATTTTGCAGAAATAAGTTTAGAGCAGTAGCTTGTACTTTGAATAGTATTACCATATCCTAGCATTATATAACATCCTGCCCTTAACCCCAATAATTACCCTAGGAGGCCCCTGTTACAATACAGTTCTTAATCCTATCAGCAAACCCTACTACAGGATCAGATAACATGGATATGCAATTTCCAAATGTTTCTGTGGCCTGCTTGGTAGATTTGGGCATCCTAAGGCAATGTAGCAATTCTCTCATGTTTAAAAAACATAAAAACTAGTAGTTTTAAAACTTTGTTGATGAGCTCAGTTACAATAATTTTCAAAAATAAGGAAACCCAGGTAGTGTTCCAAAGCAGCAAGCCTTACCTAAACGTACTAGAGATGCTCATCATGCAAACAAATACCCTATGCATGGATGACATTAACTACCTCTTTATAGACTGTACACTGCCTCTGACTCACAGACACAACACTTCCTTGACCTTATTAACACAAGCACCCTATGCATGGATGACATTAACTACCTCTCTACAGACTGCACACTACCTCTGACTCACAGACACAACACTTCCTTGACCTTATTAACACAAACACTCTATGCATGGATGACATCAACTACCTCTCTACGGACTGCACACTGCCTCTGACTCACAGACACAACACTTCCTTGACCTTATTAACACAAACACCCTATGCATGGATTACACTAACTATCTCTCTACAGACTGCAAACTGCCTCTGACTCAGAGACACAACACTTCCTTGACTTTATTAACACAAACACCCTAGAACAGATCACATATACTCCAACCAGAGGAACAAGCATACTGGATCTGGTATTCACCAACATGGGAGAGCGTTGCACCCCCCACCCCCCACCCCCCATCACATCCTGATCCAGGTTGGATCACAATGCTGTCTCATTTCAAGTAAAAGTCAACCCAGAAAATCCAGCTAAACCAGTAATAGTTTGGAATGATTTAGAGACAAATTATATCCTATTAAGTGACAGTTTTTTTCAAAATTCAAGGCTTACCCCAGCCCTGAGGCCATGGCAAATTATGAAGAATTATTCACAGAGTCACTATACAAGCATGTGAATGGCTGCATAGAGGCTGCCGTACCTATCAGAAATAAACCAGAAACAAACCTCACTGTTGAAATCCTCACCAAAACAAAGTATATAATAGAAGAAGAAAACTCATGGCTAAAATCAAGAAGAACAACTCCCTTAAAGAGACTATCCTGACCTCGTAGTTGGTCGTGCTGGACTTAATCATATCTCTTTTATACAAATAAACAAGAAACTAAGAGGTCTGATTAAGTCCACAAGGTCAACTATGAGGTCAGGATAGTCTCATGGGCTACGGATAATCAGAAGACCTTCTTCAGCTTCTTCAGGAACCTTAAAGGTAACACAACAGTGTGCTGAAATGGTGGTGAATAGTACCACCTGCACCTGTCGGGGTGTTATAGCAAATCTACTGGCTGATAACTTCAGCTCAAACTCCACCTCAGCTCCAGCAGGTAAAATCCCTGCCAACATACATTCCCCAACTATCACAAGGAACCAAGTGCTCACTAAAGCTAAGAACACCGCCTTCATGGGTCCTGACAACATCCTCGTTTGCCTCCTGAAGAGTCTAAAACATGACCATTCAGGACCACTTGAGGCATCTTCAACTACAGCCTCGAAAAAGGCTATATTCCAAGTGAATAGAGGACTGCTACAGTCATTCCATTCTTGAAGGGTGGACCATCAATTGACCCAGAGAAAAATACAGTTGTGTAAAATCTTACCATAACAGTAGATGTCCTTGCCTTCACTGCTGCAGTATTCTTAACATATGGGAGAGTGCCAAAGCTCAAGATGAAACTAGGGAGGGGGAAGGAGCAGGAGAGTTCCTTAAAAAGCCATGAAGAATGACACTAGCAAAGCAAGCCCTAGCTTTAGAGATACCATCCATGTAGTGCTTGGTAAAGGTAAGCACAGACGTCCAGGTAGCTGCTTCAAGAATAGAATTAGTGTTTAAGCCCTTGAAAAAAGCATCAGAAGAACCCACAGCTCTAGTAGAATGAGCCTTGAATGAAGAGGGAAGGCTCTTGCCATGAAAAGTGTAACAAAAATTAATAACCTTAGAAATCCAATAAGAAATAATTTGCTTGGATTTAGCAAGTCCCAAAGATCTAGGATGAAAAGAAACAAATTACTGATCAGGTTTTCTAATAGCCTTAGTCTTATCCAATAAACCTTGAGTTGGCAATGCACATCCAATGTATGCCGCACCCTCTCACTGTCAGTTTGTGGAGAGGGGAAAAAAGTAGGCAGACTAATAGACTGATTTAATGATAGCTCATTAACCACCTTAGGCATAAAAGAAGGGTTAGTCTGCAAGGACACACTGTCCTTATGAAAAATCATAAAAGGAGGACAAACCATAATGGCCTGTAACTCTGACATCCATCTGTCAGTGTAAGAGCTAACAAAAGAACAGTCTTCCAGGAACAATTTTGCAAGGAAGCTGAAACAGCAGGCTCAAAAGGAGCCTGTGTCAACTTCTCCAAAACAAAATTAGCATCCTAGGGAGGAGGAACATTCTTCCTGGGAAGTCTAATATTAAGAACACCTTTAAGAAATAGTTTCACCTCAAATCTAGAAGGGGGAGAAAAAGGCAGACAAGCAGAGAGAGCTGATACGTGGGCCTTAATAGAAGAATAAGCCAAACTAGCACTGAGCAACTCACAAATAAAATAGAACCAAAGGAACATCCACAGCAAGTGGGTCCAGGTTAAGAGAGAGAAACCAAAATGAAAACCTCTTCCATCTGGATAAATTGAATTTCCTAGTAGTAGGTTTCTTGGCCTCCTGCAGGACTTACAGCACATCCTGAGAAAAAAAATGTCTATGAGAAATCAAAATCCTATCACTCATAGTGTCAGTTGAAGCATGGATATGTGGGGATGGATATTAGCTCCTTTGTCTTGTGAGAGTTGAGCCACCCTTTGAGGCAACTTGTGATGATTGTACCTGGCTAAATGCAGAAGAAGAGGGAACCAGTGTTGTCACAGCCAAAAGGGAGTCACTCATAAGATTTTGGGAACATCCTGTTGAATTTTGAACAGGATTTTTGGAATGAGAGGTATTGGAGGGAATGCATAAAGAAACATTCCTTTCCAAGAAAATGAGAGGGTATCTACCTTCCACACCAGAAAACATGGAACTCTGGTATAAAACAGAGGAAGTTGTCTGTTCAGACTGGAGGAAAAAAGATCCACTTGAGGAGTACCACACTGGTGGATAATGTCCAGAAACACATTCTTGTGAAGCATCTATTCATGAGACTGAGTTAAGGCCCTGCTCAGAGTGTCTGCCATAATGTTCTGATCAGAAGGGATATAAACTGCCAGAAGAGTCACTTGATACTTGACAGCAAGATCCAAAACCAGAAGTGCGAACCAGCAAAGATAAGATCTCATTCCTCCCTATTTGCTGATGTACCACATCACTGTGGTATTTTTTGTGAAGACTTTGAGAGGCCCTGGAGAAAAAAGAGGATGAAGGGCCTGAAGAGCCAGCAGAAGAGCTCTCTTCTCTTTGACACTGATATGCTCCTTCTGCTGACAAAACAACCACATCCCCTGAACTTTTAGGAAGCCAAATGTCACCCCATTCTATGTCTGAAGTGTCTGTGAACAATTCCTGAGAGGGAAGAAGGGGATGAAATGGGATCCCTGGATTCAGAGACAATTGCTGAATCCATCAGTGAAGTTCCTGTCTGAGACAAGGAAGAAGAGGAACTACAAAGCCTAGAGGATGTGCATAGGATCATAGGAGATTACTAGGCTATCGACCCAGAGGTAATTTTAAGCCTAGCCATTTCAACCCAATGAAATACCATAGAAATGCTAGTCACTACCCAAGATTGCATTTAGTGATGACTGCCCATAACCATGAGAGTTGTGGGTGCTATCCTGGAAAGACTTTATGGTGCCCCATCCACTCATCCAAGTTCCTTTTGAGCAGTCTGTCATAGAGGTGCTCTGTTTCACATGAATTGGTAGCCTATTCCAAAGATGTGGCAGTCACTGGGAGGTAATTCTGTCCCTCCAGCATGTCCTATTTAAGTAACATGCCATATTTAGGTCCCTGGAATGGGCAACCCTAGTCCTGTTTGATTTATGGATGTGCAGCAATTTCATTAGGCTTGGGTCTTAGATTGCTCTGTAGGCCAGGCATAAGTCTTCACCTAAGAAGTCTATATGATACAGAGTATAGTGAAAGGGACTTTAGTCGGTATGTGTAAGGCACAAGCTGGAGCCCCTAGATCTTCTTTGTTAGAAACCTCTGAGGTCTCTCTAATTGCTGCAGGTGCTTAGTACAGTACATGCCGAATGTGGCATTATACTCAATTATGGGCCAGATAAGTGCCAAGTATAGGGGGTTATAACTTCTTTTGCTCTCGAGGTGATGCCTGTACTAACTGTGTGCTATGTAGAAAGCTTTCCTTATTACAGTAGACATGTGGTGGGTGAAGTTAAGGTCTCAATCAACTTGTGAAACCAGGTCCATTACCACTTTTTGGGTACTTAGAGTATTGTTGTTGATTTGATAGTGTGAAGGGACGTTTTTGTGCCAAAGGGAATGATGATGCATTTCTTTGCATTCAGTTTGAGACTGTGACTAATATACCAGCATTTGGTCTGCATGAGACTCTCCTGGAGTATGCTGACATCATTTGGAAAGTCAATGATTGTACCTAGTTTGCAGTCATCTACAAACTTGGTATGTCACAACCCTTTAAATTTGGCATGAACGTCTGAGAAGTATATACCAAACAGTAGGGGGCTCAGCACTGACCCCTGTGATATCCCAGTGGTAACAGGTCTGCTGGGTGATGTGGAGTCACCCACTTTGATAGTGTGTGTCCGGTTTGTGAGCCAGTTGCAAACCCTTCTTACAACGAAGGTGGTTACATTCAGTTTGCTAACTTTATTGGTAATGATTGCATCTGGGATTGTGTCAGAAGCCTTTGCCAAGTCGAGGTATGCTGTGTGCACAGATCTGCCCTCATCAATAACCCTGGTCATACGTTCAAAAAATCCACCAGATTTCACAGGCAGGATCTGCCCTTCATGAAGCCGAATTGGGTAGGATCCAGGGTTTGGAGGCCACCTATGTCTTTATTTATGATACATTCCATGGCCATACAGATGAGGCTGGTCAGGCTTATGGGTCTGTAATTCCCTGGGTCTGTTGCTAGGCCACCTTTGTGGAGGGGAATTACTGTAACTCTTCTCCATTCTGCAGGAACAAAGCCTGTGGTTAGGCTTTGATTGAAAAGGGTACTTAGTGGTGATGCAAGTTAATGTTTCAGCATGTTTAGAAGGCAGCCTGGGATGTTGTCTCATCCCACAGGGGCTATGATTTTGCCTTGGACAGGACTTTGATGATCTGGTCTTGAGATATGTGGGTGTGGGAGTTTGGGGGAAGGTTTGTTGTATGTTAGGAGGGGATAAGGTAGTGAAATTTTCACCAAACCTATCCTCTATCAGGTTTGCTATCTCTGTGGGGTCAGTGTGTGTGATACCATTGGCCACTAGTTCTGCACATGCTTGGGTCCTACACTTTAGATTACGTACGTAGCTGTAAAAGGCCTTATGGTTATCCTTGGCTGTACTTTGCAAAGTTTATCTCAAAGGAACACTTGGAGGATTTGACAAGTTGTCTTATTTGCCTGTTGAGGCTGAGTAGGGTGCTTTTCCATTGTTGGGGCCTTGCCTTTGTTTTCTTTGACAGCAACTTTTTGCATTTATTGTAAAGTTTGTCGATGCTGGATGTCCAGCATGGCACCTTGTTTTCACTTGGGGCTTGTGGTTTATTTTGTTTTCACTTGCGGCTCTGGCTTTAATTCTTTCTGGTACAGCTGAGTTTATAAATTTATACATTTATACAAGTGATTGTTATCACTTCCAGCTGGGGGTGGGGCTTGGAATGCATTTATACTTTCACCTAGGAGGATATAGTTAGCCTTGGTGAAGTTTTTTGTCTGATTTCACCCTTTGTGAGTTCTGGTGTTAGTGTCAGTTCAAATGTGACTGATTTGTGGTCGGTTTTAACTAAAGAGGGTCCAACAGCTGCAGCAGTGTACCTGTTCGACATGTTGCTAAGGACTGGATCTAGAATGCTTGTTCCTCTTGTCAGGGTATGGACAATTTGTTCCAGGGCATTTGAATTAACAAAGTCAAGGAAATTTTGCACTTGTAAGGGCTAGCATAGGTTTCCCTGTTGATGGTGGGATAATTGAAATCGCCAGTAACCAGTGTGCTCTGTAAAATGTATCCAGTTTGGAAAAGTAGGCTTCATGGGCATCATGACCTATGGAGGGGAACCGATAACTGGCTATGACTTGAATGGGGATCTTACCCGCCATAACCTGAACCTGGAGTAACTCCATGGAGTTGTCCAGTCTAACTAGACAGGAGGTAAATTTATCTCTAATATAGATTGAAACACTGCCTCCTTTGGTTTTCATGCATTCATTTTGTTGTCTAAAGGTGAGGAAGGCATTGAAGCCTTGCTAGGCCGGGATACTCTCTGAGGCCTTAAACCAGGTTTCTGTGACTGCACAGACATCTACATCTTCTAGTGATAGAAGTGCTTTCAGGTAGTGCAGTTTTTGGTTTATGTCCCTAGCATTTAGCAGCATGACCCTTATTTTGTTCTGATTGGTTAATTTCACATCGGTAATGTTGTTTTCGAGACCTTGCCTAAAAAAGGCACTATGGGGGACACAAGAGCCTTTGCCAGCAGCCGAAAGCCTAGAGGTGCCAGGTGCAAAGCAGCAAGGTTTGTTGATGATAGCTTCCCAGGCTAACAGGAACTGGATCCCCTTGGAATGACACCCAAAACTGGGCCAGTTATTGAAATCAATAATTTTTATTTATACTGTGGCATCATTCTAGGTGAGGGTAGTATGTTGATCAAGGTTAGGGACATACCTGCCTGGGACACATACTCAGAGAGCTCAACCATTTCTCTCTTCGTGTAGTCCAGTATGGTACATCTCAGGTCATTCACACCAACATGAACTATGACAGAGTCATAACAATACTTGTTGCTGAGAGGCCTGATTGATTTGACATTCCTGGCACCAGACAAGCAGCTGACCGTCATTCATGAGAGCTGTGGGGACTGTGTTAGCTGTAGCAGTCTTGTGTTTTGAAGGTCCCTGGTGTTTCAGTGAGTTTTTCGAGAGAACCTCTTCGTATGTGGATTTACTTGTTTGAGGCATACTATGTGTATGAGTAGTGGTATGTTTATGATTAGTGTTACTGTGTGTGCATGTAGTGGTGGGTGAGTTGACAACCTTCTCCATGTTAGAGTGAGAAAGAGCATGGATTCTAGATTCTTGGTGTAAATACATCTCTCACATTCTGTACTAGAGTGTTATTTATTTTATTTTTTATTTTACATTTGTTGACCGGGCCAGTCTGGCTGGATATATGTCCATTTTCAGCAGAGGCCCGAGGAGAAAAGCTCCACTATATATACTAGTTAATAAACATAAGAAAAAACAGCACAGTAAGAGACAAATATAAAAAAATCTAAACAAAAAAAAAAGTATTCTAGTGTAGCATAGTGACAGTACAGCAGCAATTGAACAGATATAAAATACAGCTAGGATCGCTAATCCCATATTCTTTGCAGAAGCAGGAATTGCAAATGACGAAAAAAAATAAGAAACAATAGAGTTTGTACAATATTTACACAATTAACAATTATGATAAACATTTGTGCCAGGCAATAGTTATAAGAACCAGATTTGCTCAGCAGGAAGCAACATACAGGTTTAAATAATAGATTAGATGATTTAAATAATAGATGAGATGACAGGTTGCAGTAATATATCTAGTGTAAAGAGAAAGTGATATTATAGGAATAGTAAATATCCAAGTGGATGCTAGGTGATCTACAGAGGAGGAGAAGTACTAGTGAGAGAGACAAGTAGAAGAGATGGATGTATAACAACAGGTAATAGAGAGAACTATAATAAAATTTGGATGCTGTAGTCAGTCAGGATTTGAGCAAGGGCAAAGCCAGTGTGATTTGAAATAGTTCTTTAATTGTTTCTTGAAAAGTTTTGATGAGCCTAAAGTAGTCAGTTCAGTTATTAGTAAAGGGTTGTCCATCTACATCTAGCAATTGCTACACTGCCTCAAGAGACCCAAGTCAGCAAGGATGGCTGGAGAAACTAGAGTAGTGAAACTGTCCATAATGCTAAGTTGAAGACTGATGTCACTAGGGGTGGCTTTCAAAATCAATCAGTGAAGAGCTCAGTGGATGGATATTTTTACATAGTTTTTTTTTAGGAAAAAATTGTTGAATTTAGATGTCCAGCTTTGGTGCACAATTGGGCGGCAGTGCACGGTGCTGCACTATGTGCAAACAAACAGAAACCTGCTAAAATGCAGGGCCTAAATACCAGAAGCTAAAAACTTGAAAAAAAAACTCTAGACTTCAGAAACCACTGAAACTCATGTGAAGTTTGGCCAGAGGGAGCTTCGGAATGGTGGAAGCCATGAAACCCAGAGCTCTCAGAAGTTCCCTGGTGGTAATGGAAGCCAGCGGAAGAAGAGTGGGAAAGAAAGAAATGAGAGTGAAGGCCTTCGGAGGGAGCAGGGAAGCCAGCACTGGCACTGTCTGAATCCTGCAACCCAGGAAAACATGATCCTGAGAGGGAGTCAGAGAAGACTTTTTGAAATGTATAGTGGACCCCAGACCCTAAAGAAGGGAAAGGAAAGGAAATATTTGGATCCCTTGAAGCCTGCGAAAAGCAATCACAAGAGCACCTTTGGGGCAGTAGAAATGCCAAAGGCAAAGCAAAGAACTGAAAATGTATTTATTTATTTCACATTTATTGACTGAGTTAGTTCAGCTGGGCTGAGGCTATTTTTCAGTGGAGACCCCGCTACATAAATATAGTTACATATAGTTATTTATACTTACATATGCATAGATCATACCCACATAGTTACATAAACATAGTACATGTCTACAAACATGTAGTTACCAGGAGTAACAGTTGACCAGTTAGAATAATTGACACTATGAATCTGAATGATTAGTGAGTACACCGGTGCTATACAGAGCAAAAATCCATTAGAGATACAACATTCTTCCTCATCAGTTCAGCTGAATAACTGCCAAGCGTATAATAACTTATAGGAACTGTTGAAGTCAATAGAAATCATGCAAGTACTGAAGGATAGCTGGAAGTAGCAATAGAGATGTAGAGAAACATAAGTGAATAATGAGGGAGAAATAGGTATGGAAGAAAGGTGGGAGGCAGAGGACATAGAGGAATACAGTCAACCAGGGGGATGATTACAGAGACATAGCCATGTATTGATTAGGTGTTTTCTTACAGCATTTCCGAACTGGTGTTTAGGCTTAATATTTCGAATGTCCAGTGGAAGTTTTTTCCAGTACAGAGTGAATTATCTGAAGCTGAGAGAAGAGAAGGATGTGGGGAAGTTCAAACCAGTTTCCTGAGGGCTGAGCACTGATGAAAATGGTAGGGGAGTTCAGCAGTGAATTTGGCCACCTTGTTGTGAGTGGATTCTAGTTTAGAGAGTAGTGTAGTTTGTAAGCTGGTGAGAATTTGAGAACCACAAAGAAGGGTCGGAAGTAGGTAGGTGTGGGTTAAGGCTATTTTGGCTTTACTGGATAAAACTTTATTATTCCTGTAGAGGAGGCCAAGTTTTGGGAGAGTTTTCTTAATATTACTGAGAACGTGCAGGTCAAATTTCAGCTGATCAATGATGACCCCAAGTAGTTTGGTGTGAGGTTCCATTGTGATTGGTGTGTTATTGTGAGACGTGATGGAGAAAGAAGGTTTAAGATGATTCATAGTTTAGGGGATGAAGAGAAGAAGTTCAGTCTTCTTAGGGTTTAGGATTAGGTAGTTCTTGTTGAACCAGTTTCCAATAGACAAAAAGGAGTTCTGAGTTGTCGTATGAAGATCAGAAAGGGTATTGGCTATGGTGATGACTGTAGAGTCATCGGCATATTGTACAAGTGAAGAATGTGGAGTGGCAGTAGATAATTGATTGGTGAAAATGTTAAATACTAGTGGGCCAAGTACTGACCCTTGTGGAACACCCACATTTATAAGAAGTTCTGAAGAGATAGCGGAAAGCAACTTTACAGACTAGAAATTTTTGCTGAGGTAGCTAGAAAACCAGGAGATAGTAAAGGCAGATAGGTTGGGTTCAGAGAGTTTATTTAAGAGGAAGGGGTGAGAGACAGTGTCGAAAGCTTTTGAGAGATTTAGAAAGAGGCAAGAGACCTGTTTGTTCTGGTCTCTGGATTGAGAGATGGTGTTAATGAAGGAAATGAGGTCTGTAGAGGTGCTATGACCAGGGCAAAAGCCATGTTGAGTGGGGGTTATTAGATTCTCTTGTATAAGGTATTGTAGGATTTGTTTATGTATGCATTTCTCCAAGATCTTAGAGAGAGGAGATGGAATTGCAATGGGCCTGTAGTTGGGGATTTTGGTAGAGCTACCTCCTTTATGAATGGGCAAGGTGTAGAACTTTTTCCATATTGCTGGAACTTTGGCCTCGGTAATGGACTGGTTAATGAAGATAGAGATGGGTAAGGTGAGGAAGTTGGCTGCTTTCTGGAGAAGGAGTGGGAGGAGACCATCCGTTGAGGGCGAGCAAGGTTTAAGTTTGAGAAGCAAGGATTTAATATAGTTGGTGGGTACAGTTTTTGGGGAGAAAGCTGAGAAGGTGTAAGAGGGTTTAGGAGGGTTGGGGGTAGGATATTGTCAGTGTTGGAGTTAGAAGAGTTGGTTAGTTTGCTGATAGTGTCTGTAAAGTATGAGTTAAAGTTAGTAGCAATTTGAAGAGGTGTATTTAAGGGGCTAGACTGGGAGGAGGAGGGGTTACCAGGATGAAGGATTTAGCTGATTGTATGCCAGAATTTCTTTGTGTTATTTAGTTGTGACTCAGGAGAGTTGGTGTAATAGTTTTTCTTGTCATTGGTGACTGCTTTCTTAACAAGGCTATGTAGTTGTTTATACTGTTGGAGTTGAGAGGGGAGTTTGGTTTTAGTCCAGAGCTTCCAGGCTTTATCCCTTTGGGCCATTAGAGAGTGGGTGGAGTTATGCCAGGAAGAAAACAAAGAAACAAAAAAAATTCCTGAAAAGAGGATGGATTGGAATATGCAGATAAGTATCCTTGAGATCCAGAGACATCATATAGACCTGAGGGAGCAAGACAGGAAACAGACTCTGAAGGGACAACATCTGAAAGGAAGGCACTTTTAGAAAAGTGTTTAGATGAGAGAGGTCCAAAATAGGTTTCCAAGTGCCCTCTTTCCTGGGCACTAGGAACAGTCTAGAGTAGAACCTTTTCCCCCTTTGAGACACAGGTACCTCTTGAATAGTATCCTAAGTCAAGAGATTTTGAAGAACTTCTGGGAAAAAAGTGAAGTTATTCCTGAGGAGGCTGAAGAATGAGCATAAAAGGAAAATTGTATTTCCACATCATGAAGTACCCCTGACAAATGATTGACAGAACCCAAGAATCCTGAGTGATCTGAAGCCAAACAGGAAGAGAAAGAGAAAGGCAAAGAGAAAGAGGAATGTGGCTGGGATGGAATGGATAGTCATACAGCATCTGATTTGTCTGGAAAGGATGGCGTCAGAGTCCCTGAAAACTGAGGAGCCTTAACAAGAGGAACCCATTTGCCAGTCTTCTTACCTTTAGTAGAAGGGTGGGATTGCCTACGAACAAAGGCAGGCTTAGTGGGGTAATTTCTCTGAAATTTAGGTACAGGAGAAATAAACACATGTTTAAGCTCCTGTAAGGCCTTACCCTTATCCTGAAGGGACTTAAACAAACTAGCAGCATCTTCCCCAAACAAAAGCTTAGAATCCATTATAGCATCCATCAACATAGCCTTAATATCATCAGGTAGAGGCTGAAGCCTAAGCCAAGATTACCTCCTCATCACTGCACCAAAAACAGCAGCCTTAGAAGAGGTATCTGCCGCACCATAACTATATGTACTAAAATGATGAACAATTTGAGAGGAAGTCCCAAGCAAGGAAAGAGCAGATGTTTTACCCTCATAGTCTGGAAAATCAGAAAAAAAGTTGACAAGCCTGAGAAAGAAGAGCCAACACATACCTATAGCCCTAAAAGCTAGGGTAGCAGAAGTGTAAACCTTCTTACCCCACCTTTCCATATCTCTGCTATCCTTGTCAGAAGGCAATAACATGGGCAAAGGAAGCAATTGAGACAGCTTATCACAGGCTACAGACACTACAGAGGGGTCAGCAGCAGACCATTTATATAAAAAATAACAATCCTCAGGCATCTTATAACATCTGTCAGGGTTCTTGGGACCAGGGGCCAGAGAATGAGGCATATGAGAGGCATTGGAAAAAGCTTCCAGCAAAGCAGCCAAACCAGGAGGAAAAACTGCAAGCTTAGGAAATTCCAATGGCAGCAACTCATAGTACCTCTTATGGATATCAGAGACCTGAGCAT
Organism: Protopterus annectens; assembly: GCF_019279795.1. Taxonomy (NCBI): domain Eukaryota; kingdom Metazoa; phylum Chordata; order Ceratodontiformes; family Protopteridae; genus Protopterus; species Protopterus annectens. The sequence goes on from NC_056747.1 coordinate 106,103,065, forward strand.
AACCCCACTTAAAAAAATCAATTATTTTAGAGAGTGTGTCCCCAAAGGATATTTCCTCCAAAAGAACACCAGAACTAATAGATTCTTCCCCCTCTGACCCACAGCCCAAAGGAGAAGGAATTTCAGTAGAATAAATCATGGACTCATCATCAGAATCTGATTCATCCTCGGAAGAATCCATTTCTCTGGGCCTTTTAAGCGGAGTACAGGACAAAAGAGGAGCAGGAACTGAAACTCCTTGAGGAGGCTTTAAAGCAGTAAATAGCCCCTGAGTAAAGGCTTGACAGTCACTTTGTGGATCCCTAGGAGCAGAAGTAACATGTTTATGTTTTGTTTATTTTTTAAGAAAATGACCCCTCCAAAAACCTGAGAAGGCTCAGACCCAGTATGACAGTCGAGAACCACAGTGGGAACTTCTTCCCTAACTAAAAATAGAGACCCCCCCCCCAGGCCCCTCGGAAATAAATGTATTTATTTATTTTTATTTTACCATCAACCATAGTTCCTCCTGAACATCCGAAAGGGACACCTGCAAAGCCTCTTCAGGCATGCTACCAGCTGGATCCCCACTGGCCTCCAACATCGTGGTGGCAGATAAATCCAAAAACAGAGCCAGGCAAGCTCCTGGGTTTGTAACGACCTCAGGAGAAACACCTGACAGAGGCTGGACAGTGGAAGATTCCAGTCTTACCTTTTCACCTTCTTCCCTAATGGCTGACCCTCGGGGCAGAGATTCCTTCCATTGTATCTTTAGCGAGAAGCTTAAGATGCTGGTTCACAAGATACAAGGAAAGGAAAGAAAGTTTACTGCAAAGGATTTTCTGGATGCACGCCTGACAGATTGAACAAGACGTATGGTTGTGAGAAGCTCCTAGACAAAAGACACTTATTGTGGCAGTCTTTTGGGGAATATGTCTCCCACACTGGCATTTACCCTTCCTGGATGACATAAATCCCAAGGAGCACAAAACAAGAAAACTGAAAACAAAAACCCCAATGGGGCAATTATTTGCATCTGCAAAGAAGTCAGCAAACAGGCATATGTAGTCACTGGAGAATGAAAATGTGTTCAACTGGCCAAAAACAGACTCGGGTAAACAGACTGACAGTGAAAAGATAAGTTTGTACTGGCAGCAAAGACGTTCTGACAATGGTAGGCCTGAATGTCACCTTTGTGCCCTATATTACGCAAATAGTGTTTGGGTGATGTTCGGCATACCTTTAAAGCAACAGGAGTCTTTGGTAGACTGGCCAGATGCCAGGCTTCCACAGCAGGGAATCCCATACATTAAGAATACTGCACAGTGATTGTAAATGTATCTACAGACCCATCAGTCTAGCAAGCTTAATATGCAAAGCCATGCAATGAATTATCATGGAAATGATAAACAAGGACATAGGCAACTTAAAGACACTGAACTCATCTCAGTTTGGCTTTGTTAAGGGATGGTTATGCCTCCTTAACCTGGCTGACTTCATTGAGAGGGTCACCAAGGCAATGGATGAGGGTAAAACAATACATACTGTGCATCTTGACCTGGCTAAGGCATTTGATACAATACCCCACTTGGGTATGGTTAACAAGCTCTCTGCTCTGGGTGTAAACACCAAAATAATCTGCTGGATTGTTGGCAGGAGGCAATAAGTGAGGATCAGTAAGACCACCTTCACCAAGACACTGGTCACCAGTGGAGTACCCCAGGGCTCCATGATGGGCCCACTCCTGTCAAGCATCTACTTCTCAAAAGTCAAGGCTAATGTTAAAGAACTCTGACCCATCAGGTTCACAGATGACTGTAAATTGGGAGCTATTATAGATCCCCCCCCAGGCATAAACATCTTGCAAGTGAGTTTAACAGAGACAATTGACTGGTGCCAAAGGTATGGCCAAAAACTCAATGCTAAAACATGCATTATAATACCCTTTGGGAAACTGTCAATGCAAGTTAATTACCCCATTGATAAAATGCCTCTAAGAGTTGACACAGTAGTAGGGGATCTGGGAACATATGTAGACAGGAATTTGACCTTTGACCAAGAGGTAGCTAAGATAATAAGAAAATCATTCTATGTTGCCCAACTTATAGGTAGGGGGTATGGCATCTAGGTCCAAAGAAGTTACAGTATCACTCTGTTCAGACCTTATCAGACCCATCATTGAGTACTATGCCCCCTTTGACATGTATCTAACCTGACACTTGAAACAGTTGGAATGCCCACAAAGGTTTCTCACCAGGAGAATTCAGGGCATGAATACCCTGACCTACATTGATCTCTTAAAGGCTCTGTCCCTGTATTCAGTCTCCTACAGGTTGCTGTGAGGAAATCCTTGCCTGGCTTACAAGGCTTCCTCAGGCCCAGCCCTGATGGATCTATTGCACATACACAAAACAAATAGCACCAAAAACACTAGATCCAGGGAACTGAACTTCACTTGTGACATAAACAGAACATGCTGGAGAGGCAGATATGTGTCCCAAAGAATATCCACACTATAGAATATCCATGTAAAACAGAGTTCATCCTTGACAATTCCAACACTTTGACAATTGGATGGGAAATCATGAATTTACCCCCTACCTGACCCCCATGTCCCTTATGGACAGAGGTCATTAGCAAGAAAAATATTATCTTATCACCTCCCTACAAATCTTTAGCTACCTATCTTCTAACAGGACCATGCCAATATGATACTTGGGACCCAAATGGTTTGGAATGTGTAGTTATGCTTGTAAGTGCCCTAGAGGTCATTAGTCTAGTAACAACCTACGAACCTATAAGAGCATTTTCTCCATGGGCCGAGTAAATACCAAGTTGCTTGATGATCCGTGGCAAATCTGGTCTATCTGAATGCTTACTTAATCTCTTTAATATCACTCTCTCCCTTTGGTATGTCCCTCTGTCCTGGAAAGCAGCCATTGTAATGCCATGACACATGGTTGATCGAATATCGGACCCTGGAAATAACAGACTTATTAGCCTTACTGAATTCATATGCAAAGTTGTGGTAACATATTATCTCATTCACCTGGACATGGATGACAGCTTAACATTGGAACTTCATCGATTCTGATTCAGCAAAGGCAGGTCCAGCCTCTTTAACACCATCCGTTTCTTTGAAGATATCACCAAAGAAGTGGAGAACTGCTTTGCAGTATATACATATACGGACAAAGCCAAGGCCTTTTAAACTATTCCCCACATAAGTATTATTGATAAGCTTATAAAGCTGAATATAAATCCTTACATTTTATAGTTGATAGCTAACTGGATGTTGCGGGTGTTTCTTCTAAAAGCAAAACAACGTTATGAGTGGAGCACCATAGGCCTCACTGTTGAGTCCTCTCCTGCTTCACATTAGTTCTTAGACCTTCATAACAACACTGTAGCATGCATTGAACTATGTTTACAATTGATCCAGGGACAATGGTCTCAAACTAAATGTGAAAAAAAAGTAGAGTAGATCATTTTGGTAAACAAAACTTTATGCTGTATAGGTGACACATCCCTCTAACCAGCCTTTATTATAAGGGTTCTAGGCATTCTTGTTTAAAGGTCCCTATGTTTCAACCATCAAATCTCTGTAGTTATTTGGAAATCATTCTGTATTCCTCAACTGATTTCCAGGGGCATGTTTTCTTGATCCCAAGATGTCTTACTGCTCTTTCACTCATTTGTTGCACATACATTATTATTTCTTATTTATTTATTCATTGACGTTTGATTACTAGGAAAGTCCAACTCAGTAGAAGCCCATTTTTAGCAGAGCCCGGGGAAAAAAAGTCTGAATTATTACAAAATATTTTAAGAAAAACAATTTTCAAAAATAAAACAAAAACATCTGCAGTTTAAATTATTATAACAAATTAGACATAATATAAAAACATTGGTAAAGAATCGAAGCAAGGTATATGGCAATCATTTAACATTTAGAGAAAGTTTAGACAGTATAAAACAAGGCATAGTAATTTGGACTGTATTTTTGATGAAGTCTGATATCCATTGCGTGAAATTGGTAATAAAGAAGTTTTAAAGTTACTGGTGTTTGTTTTGAACTGGTTCCTTGCTGTTTGTTAGCTCCTTTTAACTGGCGGATTTGGTTTTTATTAGTTTTACTTTTCGACTGATGGTCTTTTGGTTATTAGTGTTGTTTGGTCGACGGCCAGAGCCAACAGTGAAGAACTTGTTAACTTGAGTGTATATCCTATTATGACTAGCCAGGAGGATATGCTAAAGAGATTTAATGCTACCCTGATGGAAGTCCAGAGGACTATGATTAATTAACTGCCAAGGTAAAGGACCTGTATTCCAATAACTGGACTGTTAATGTTCACCACCCTCACATTGAATCATTGCCCATAGATGGTTATTCAACCTTAGTAGCACCAGAGAGCCAGATGGTTGATTTTGGAGCTTCTTCACCAGTCAGACAGCACGGTGCTTTACTTACTGACTTTGTCAAAAAATTATCTGATTATTTTGAGACATCTATTGATTATAGAGGAGCAGATGAGCATGATTTGAAAATGAACGTGGGTGAATTAGAGAACTTGAAAATTCATATATGAACAATGACTGGCAAATGATATCATACCTAAAGGGTTGCAGTTTAGCAAGTTTCCAAATGGGATGAATGGTAATGATGACTTTTATCTCACACTGGTTGAATCTTTTTATTAACTCTGCTGGGTTCAGATTTATTCAAATGATTATTAACAATAACAAAAAAGTGATATTTCACTTCATGATGAAATCACTTGTTTAGATATATATATCATTAAAACTATTCCTGCATTATGCATTGAATATGATAACATGTTTACTGTGTTTGACAGATAAGAGACAACTATCGCTTTTAGAAAAAAGAAAAAAAATGCAAGACAAAGTTGGCTATGAGAATAAGAGTACCTTTCCTATTAATGGCAAGCAATGCAATCATGTGGGTGCGAGTAATAATAATATTCACTCCAAAGTTTTACTAATCATACCAAAATGCATAATGCAAACATGGTCTCTTTAAATTTGGAAGGGACCAAAGAGGGTAAAAGATTTTCTTGTACTTCTATTGTATCTGGTTATCTCCAGAACACCATTGGAGAAGGTGAGATTAACAACGTATTGTTTCCTTCTCCGTCGTAAGGAGTAGTTGAACTACCTTATGTACCCAATGAGATCTCTAACAATCCTTTCAGTGACATTTAAAAACTACTCAGACTGAGGTCAGTTCAGTCATCAGACAGATCGAATGAAAGGGAGAGGTTGTAATCAATGGAGAAAGTAAAAATGAACATGAACTACTGTTCTTTGTCATTGAATATTTTTTATGGACAATGCTAGTAGGTTGACAATTGTTAATGTGTCGGAATTTTTGCCTAAATCATTTAATTTGTCTGGTGTTTCTTTTAGTCCCACTCAGTTAAACATTTCACAACTGGGGCTTAATTTTATATCTACTTATAGGTCTAGATGCATTTAGACCCCCTTTTCAGAAATCATAGCAATATTATATTTTCTCGCTTCCATCTTTCTCAATGGAGCCAGTTACTCCACTATCAAGGGCCAGCTAGCTGCAGTCTTAAACTTTCATATTGATGAGAACCATACCTCCCTGATCTCTGTTAAATTGTCTAAGGTCTTCCTGAGAGGTACCTTTCTTCTTAGACCTCCTATTAAAGATCCCACTCTTCCTTGGGATCTTACTGTACTGCTGCAAGCATTAATTCCATTTCATTTGAACCCGCTTCCCAAGTGGACCTAGTTTTTGACTTGGAAAACTGTTTTTCTGGTAGCCATTACCTCACCCAGAGCAGTATCTGAATTCCTGGCTCTATCTTGTCAACCTCCGTATATTGTTTTTCACAAGAACAAGGGTGCTCCGGTTTCCTCCCACATTACAAAGACATGCATCTGGAGCATTTATCCCCAGGCCTTCAATGAAAATTGGCTCGTTCCAAGTCAGACTTTCCCGGTTAAATGTAAAATAAATAATAAATAAATAAATAAATTTGAAAGATGTCCAAAGGCAGTTGTGTTTCTACCTTTGCAGGACCAAATCCCTCAGAAACTCAGACCAATTGTTTGTGTCTTCTTCAAAAGTTAACTTGGGCCAAACTGTATGAAAAGTTACCTTAGCAAGATGGTCGACTAACTACATTTCTGAAGTTGACATCAGGAGGCACATTCCACAAGGTATGTCACTACTTCTTCTGTCTTTCTTTCCAGAGCTTCAGTTGATGACATTTGTACTACTGCCACTTGGTCGTCTATTGTTCATACCTTTATCTCTCATTACAAACTGGGTTTAGTTTTCAGGAATAGAGCAGCTTTCAGTTTTGCTGTTCTCTGGAGTATCCCTTCATGAAAGCCACTCTGGGAACCAAGTAGCTGGGGACTGTGTTTCATCAGTTGATAAATGGCTGTAAAAGAGATCATCAGATATGAACATTGTGAACTCTCTATAATGCTGTATCTGTCTTGTCTGTCTCTGTCCTTCTTCACCTTCCCTCCCACCTTCTGTTTCATGAAAATTCTTCCCTAACCAATTCAAGTGCAGCTTGCACAATTGGATGGGAAACAGGAAGTCCATCCCTGGTTTAGCACCTATGTCTCTAATGGACACAGGTATCCTGTAAATGGTTCATCTCCCAGGCTCATGCTTACACTTATCAAGGGTAGCAGGACTTGTCAGAGATTTGGGATGCATGGCTAGGGTTAAAAAGGCCCTTGTGGTCATTAGCCTAGTAAACACCTATGAACCTATAATTTGATCAGGACATTGATTGAGTTAAAAAAATACCTAAGGAAGTTGAATTTGAATTATGTATCACACAATGTTAAGACTGATGATGGTTTACTTAGAAGGCCGTCCACATGCTACACAATACTCTTAAAGTATTTGAGCAGAGTTGTGAAAATGAGATTAGAGATATCTTGAATAAAAAATGTATGAACAAACACATTAATTTAAATATAGAAGAAAGGGAAGCATTACAACAACTGCGATCAAATCAAGAACTAAGGTTTATGAAAGCAGATAAAGGTGAGGGTTTGGTTGTTATGACACAAAGTGTCAAGGCCATGGATGTTTTATCAAACAAACCTGGTAATTATGTTGAAATTAATTTATGTGACATCAAGAAATGTTACAGGTCTATTGAAGGGCATTTATAAAAGGTATATGGCAATCATTTAATATTTAGAGAATTTTTTTGTAGAGAAATTAAAGGTAAGTTAGTCTAATACAAGTAGGTATTGCAATACGAAGTGAGGGAAAAAAGCTTATGTTATATTTAAAGAGAAAGTCAAGGAAGAAAATTCGATAGCAGTAAGGAAGTAGGTGAAGAAGGGAGAGTAAGGAGGTATAAGGAATAAAAAGGTACTTTTTTACATTTAGGCTTATAATTTATCCTGGTTTTGAGCAAGAACAGAGCCACATTTTAGTTAGGAAGTCTTTCAGAGTGGTTTTGAAAGATGGGAGGGAGGGAGGGAAGATATATACCTGATGGGTCCAGGTAAAGAGTTACAGGACTTGGCAACCTTGTACAAATACAGAAATTGCTCAGCAGATTTGCTAGGTTTGTAGACAGACAAGAGTTTTTGGTCACTTGATGACAATGACTGACTGCGAACATAGTTGTGTAGAATGTTTTTTAGCACTGGACAGGCAGATGGATGCTGGATAATTTTATAGTTGGTAAGAAGTTGTGTACATGTTATCCATTACCGAAGGTAATACTCATTTTGGTATGTATATATGTGTTTATTGATACATATCTGTCAGCTTGAGAGACCTGGGAGATTTCTAACCAAAACGATCAGTGGTCTTTAGACTTTTGGTTATCCAGAGAGAATGGCAGCCCTTTCTCCATATTTCTTATGGAAAGTTATCTGTGTCTATCCTTTTGAGGCATGGGAGACTCAAACCTCCTTAAATTCGTATTGCTTTGCAGATCAAATGGTTCCTCCATTACCTAGTTAAAGAACTCAAAGCTTCATTTCATACATGAATAAGTCATAATGGAACAGCGGATTCCTGTCCCAATGTATCTCCCACCTCTTCACCGAGCTTCCATTACATATCAAGCAGAGCAGCAGGTGTGCCACCTTCAATGCATACATAGAAATGGCTGGCTGGACAGCTGCAAGGTCATCACAATTCTATCTTGGGCTGGAGGGAACTTTTAAATGGCCTGTAATGGTCTGCAGACTGATTGTCTACTACTTTACATATGAACCTATGAATCAATGAAGCTATGAACTGTTAAATGTCAATTTCAAAAACTGTGTGAAACTATTAATGTATCTGTCAAAGGTCTTTAAAGAGTCATTGGTAGGCATTATTACTCTTTCAGATTAGGTTTCTGATTAGGTTCTTTAAAAGAAAGAATTTCATCTGGAATGACTCTGATGTTAAGTAATATGCATCAGTGATTTAGGCTTATATTCACAGAAACAGACTTTTATGGATAACATGAAAGAATATAAAATTGTTGTGCCTGTAATATCTCTACACCTACTCAATGTGAAATGGTTGAATAATGGTATTGCATTAGAAAGTGGATGTTCGTTTGTTATTCTGATGTGTCAAGCATGGTGATTTAATACTTTGCTTTGTTGACCCAGATGGCTTCAGAACTTAATTCATTTATTTTTCTGACAAGCATATTTCATTGATAAAGTAGAATGCATTGAATGTGAAGTTTGTACTGACTTTTGGCTCTCAGTTTATGGCAACAAAAGATGAAAAATATTTATTTAAGGAAAACATGCATTTGATTTACTGATTTTACATAAATTAACTGTACTATGTATTTCTGTAGCTGTCAGTTTGAATGGAGGTACTGTTTTTTTACATTTCTCATGTAAATTACATGATTACCCAATAGCATGACATCAGATAAGACTTTTACACATACCTTGTTAAGAATTTCTCATGAAATGCTGTATGAACGGTTGTTTATATAACAGTGCATACTTGTTTTCTACTTGGCCTGGGTCATGAGCTTCTGGAAAGGGTTCATGGGCATGTCCACCAACCAAATTAATAAATACATTTCAATTAAAAGTAATATTGATGATGCCTATATAAACCTTTGGTAGGTTAAGATTACCTTGAATGTGTGTAGATTTAAATCAGTATTATATTGGGATCAAACTGTTAAAATATAGCACTATATACTTCTATCCTACCCAAACTTTAACCTGTACTGTACCTTGAAGACAGCTGTTGTGATTACCTCATAATAAATCATCAAATAAAATATTTGTACAGCAAAGAAATATACCCAAATGATTCTTTAACAATGTTATATTGACAAAAAGTGGTGGGTGTTCAATGAAACCACAACTAAAATAAATAATTTCTATATCAAACAGATAATGCAATTAAATGCTTCTTCACTACACACAGACACACAGACAGACACACACACACACACACACACACACACACACACACACACACACACACACACACACACACACACACACACACACACACACACACACACACACACACACACACACACACACACACACACACAAGCTCCACTTTTCCACTTTGATGGAAAAAAATCTGCTCTGTGAGGTGTTTAGAAAACACTGGCTAATTCTGAAATCTGACATAAGTGCAGTTTGTTTTAAGTGGTTCACTTATAACATTTGAAAGTAATAATTTAAAAGCGCTAGTAACACACAGTATATTTTGGACCATACCATGATCGCTTTACCAAAAGACAATTTTAAATAAAAGCACTGTGGTATATGTTACTTCATGCATGAAGTCAGATAATTTTTACATTCAGAAGTAAATGTGTGTTAAATTGGAGATATGTTGCTAATTACCAAATGAATGGAGTTATTTACATTGCAACTGGAAGCAAGTAGTTATTTTGCATAGACAAAACTGCCTATAAATTCACTGCATGTGGATGTTCTGTAGCTATTATCCATATACATTAGTTTAATGGGATATCAGAAAGCTATTAATGGACATGGCAGTCAAAACGCTTTACATACCAATAACAATATGGGAAAAAAACATCAAATGACATTTCACATTCTGCAAAAGTTGTAGTGGATCTTAACGAAGGAGAGTTCAACAGCTGTTTTGTTATTTTAAGAATCAAAATAGCAAATTAATATAGTTTGTATTATGTTCATGGCCTAATAAATATTACATTTTTTTTTAAAATTAGCAAATCTGGACAATAAGAGATTAATTAATGTTCATTCCCGTGAGAATGCTGCTTAAGTGATTGTAGATGTGATTGTAGGCTAAATAGGGACAGTTCACAACTAAAATAGAAAGTTTCCTAGTCTTATCTGTAGTCCAAGTGCTCTACTATTGAGCTGTTGAGACATTTCTTAGTTTCATCAGTAGCTTAATGACACAGCAGATGGACTGGTGATCCAGAGGGCCTGGGTATGAGTCTTAGATGAAACTTTTTCATTAATGGTGTGCTTTGAGGCTTTGACCAGGGCCTGTGTTTCCAAAAGTTTCTGACTTGATGTAGAAGTCTGACTGCTGGTTCTGGTAGTTTGTTGATATATTTGGTTGCTTATAAATTTTCTCTCACCTTATATAATGCAATTTTTTTAAGTGGAATCTGTATACTATTAGCTTAACAATCTAGCTTGTTTCCCATGCAAATTAGCTGTGCTTTAACTTAGAACACTGGAACATTGTAAATCCTGTGGGAAGAAAGAGAAGAATAGAATAGAATAAAATGATTTTTTTATTTGACTTTGAAAGAGAACTGAGCGTTAGATGAGCTGCAGAGAAATGAGTTCATACAGAGAGTTCATACAGCTGAGAACAGATGGTAAAGGAGGAGCAGTCATAGTTTTGGACAGTGACTTTTATGATTCAAAAATGCTTGGTATGCTTGAAGACAACAATACTTATGAAATGATTTCCAAGTGTCAATGTCCTGCTGTGTGACAGAACTGTGGTCTATTTACACAGAAAAGCTTATTTTCCATTTGTTAGATGATGCTGATTCTATATTGTAAGGTACTGGGCATTTTTGTACCAGTCTATATGAATGGTATAAGAGCTATTTCTTGTTTGTTACTCTTGAAGCTACTTTATTGTTTATTGTTATACCAAATTCATTTGGAGTTTTGATCAATCGGACTTACTTGACTAGTTGGGCCTCAAATACCATGTATCCATTGATTTAGAATGCTTATTACTGAAACTGATAATGGGAAATAATGTTTTTTATGCGTGCTAATAAATTTTACTGAAAAAAGACTGGTGTCATGATGGCCATTCTCTGTGCAAATAAACTCCACCAACATGGTTATGGCATTATCACAAAAATAACTTTTTCTTCAGGGACATCGGTGTGTTGAATATATTTAATTTCCAGACAGCACTCCCTGGCTGAGACTGAAAAAGGTCCACGGGGATCAGTACTCTACCCCGGTAAACAAATACAAATAAAATAAATAAAATAAAATAAATGCTTTACCAGATCCATGGAATGGATGATGTAGTTTTTATATGGGGAGGTGATAATGTTATGTTCACCGATTTCCTTTCATATTTACATAGCACCACTGAATTATTTTTTCTTGAATCAATTCAAGTAAGTCTATCAATTTTTTTTAGATGTTACTAATGAACAGGGATTAGATGTGAAACTGTGTACTAAAGTGTATAAGAAGGGATGCAAGCATAACAATTATTTGTCTAGGGATAATATGTAGTCTAATTATGTCTATGGAAATGTACTGATAGGACAGTTTATGCATATTTCTTATTTTACTAGTAATGACAGAGATTTTGAGTCTGCTGCTAAAACTATGAAGTGTGACTTTATTGATAAGGACTATTCACTGACCAAAGTTTATGAAAGCTTGGAGTAAGTTAATAGGACTAGAGGGACAAGAGCGGTGCCTTTTTTTGGAGCATCAGATCAAACTCCCACTGCTGCTCAAAAAGTTGAGGAAACATTGCAATTCCCTGTCACTTGTATGAGAGACGCTATTATTAACAGTAATGGGCTTATTTTAATGACAAATAATATGTTAAAGGACTTGACTGGTTCCAGTCCCTCTTTACTTTCAGAAATGATAGAACATTTAAAACATAAATGATGTTAGGAATGTCCTTCTTTAAGTGCAGGTATTATAACTAATAGGGAGGCACTTTCCTATGCCACAATTGCAGCTACAGTTCTTATATTTATAGGAGTGAGAAGTTTGCGCATCCTTGCACAAATACTGAATATACCATTTATTTCTACACTGCTTGTTATTCAAGCAATTTGGTGTACATTGCAATTTGTCAGAATTGTCAATCTTTTTATGTAGCCAAGTCCAATAGAAAACTTAAAGAGAGGATTAGTAACCATGTCTGTGATATCAAAAATGGGAATTTACTGAGTGCTTTAGCTAAACACATACCTGACAGTAGTGAAGCACAAAATGTAAACATTAATGGCACTAAAAGAGAGTAAATTAAATATGAGAGGTGGTGATCTGTTAAAAAAAAATGAACACACAGAAATAAATTGGATAATTAGAATGAATCAAGAATAAAACAAAAATGAAGGTGAAGACTTCGGAGCTGAACTCAGTGAAAATTTATTAAGCGCTTTTCATCCGCTAATAACTGGACTTCTTCAGAATAAAAAAAAACACATACCACCATGCTTATATATACACACTCACAATTAAAACAATTAAATCGACCAATTAATTAATTTGCAAAATAAAACTAGAAACTCCAAGACAAAGTCCACGGCAGCAGATGCAGGACAGCAGCCAAATCTTTTAACTCAAAGAGCACTTTATTTGCGGAAAAATAATAAAATCATCTTCTTCTTCTTTTGGCTTTTCCCGGTTAGGGGTCACCACAGCAGATCGTCTGTCCACTCATGATTGGCAGTGGAGTTTTACAGTGTCGAGTTGCCAGCCCGGCATCCAACCTTCCACAGAAGGCACACACACATGCACACACTCACACCTAGGGACAATTTAGTGTGTTCAATCCACCTACAGCACGTCTTTGGGATGTGGGAGGAAACTGGAGCACACGGAGGAAACCCATACAACCACAGGGAGGACATGCAGACTCCGCACAGAAGGCACCCCAGATGAGAATCGAACCAGAGAACCTTTTGCTGTGAGGCAGCAATGCTAACTGCTGCACCACCGTGGTCGCCCTGTGGAAAAAAATAATAAAATAAGTTCATAAAATAAGTTGACTAGCAGCAATAAATCAAGCGCTTTCATCTCTGTTCATTCAGAGACATTTTCAAGATAAAGCACACAGTCAACAGTCCCTTTTTAAAATTGTAAAAGACAACCCCCTAATTACTCTCCACCAATAAGTTACATTCATCAATTAGAATCTCATAAATTATTCAACAGCTAGATCATTTTTTTTATATGTAAAAAAGTATAGAAACTGCATACTACATTGAAAAAACTGAAAGGAAGCTTAAAAGTAGAATTTACGAACACCTTACATATACATACAGTTTATTTTAAATGTTTGGATGGTGAATGTTTTTATTGCAACATATTTATTTTACGGTTTACAAAGAGAGTGTTATTTATCTTTTATACAGTTTCTGTACTTTAAAAAAAGAATATTAAGCATTTTATGGTTCACAATGAGAGTGCTATTTATCTTTTATACAGTTTCTATACTTTAAAAAAAGAATTATGTAGCTGTTGAATAATTTATGAGATTCTAATTGATGAATGTAACTTATTGGTGGAGAGTAATTAGGGGGATGTCTTTTACTATTTTAAAAAGGGACTGTTGACTTTGTGCTTTATCTTGAAAAAGTCTCTCAATGAACAGTGATGAAAATATTATTTTTCCGTAAATAAAGTGCTCTTTGAGTTAAAAGATTTGGTTGCTGTCCTGTATCTGCTGCCGTGGACAATTAATTAATTACCCAATTAAACAGTTAACAGTCAAGCAACATTTATACAAGACTATGTTAAAGAGCCCATAAGAGATTGGGATAGGGCAACAACCATCGCCTCACTAAAAATACCAGTTTTCACAAGTGAAAAATAAATAAACAAATAGGTGTGTGTGTGTGTGTGTGTGTGTGTGTGTGTGTGTGTGTGTATGTATATATATATATATATATATATATATATATATATATATATATATATATATATTCACACACATTGAATATAAAATACATTCTTTTTCACCATGAAATAAGCTAAACTAAATTCAATTCTAACATTACAAATCCAGATCTATACTAAATAAAATTAGCAGCTTTTAATTTTAACACATTGGACAAAGAAGTAGCCTTCTTTAAACCTGGGTGTTTGGTAGCATTGGTTCTTAATTGCTTTTTAAGCTCCAAAAATTCTAAGAAATCTTCAAGGGGTCCACCTCTCTGCCCTAGGTTTTCCTGGTCAATAACCATAAATCTAAAACCACGGAGAGGGTTTTGTATCAAATGTTTATATAAAGCATTTCTAACATCCTTTTTAGCAATATCATAATTGTGCTGATGGAGCTTCTTTCTAAGCTTAACTTTGTCTTACCTATATAGAATGCAATGCAACATTTGCATTGAGCTAAGCATACCACCCCCCCCTTGTTTCCAAAGTAATATCTGTAGTGCACCTTTATCACCCTAAATCCTTCAACGAACAAAGTGGACCCTTCAATGATAAAATGACACTGCCCACAGTGGTCACACGTAACCATTTTGCCTACTCTATCGTCATTTTCAGTGTTTTCCAACAATGATTTAAAACATACACATCCTTTTTATATACAATAACAGGTTCCACATAAACACTTTCCAAGAACTCTTGATTACTCCCCCCCCCCCCCCCAAATTTTCCATTTGGTTTCAGCTATGGCCCTCAAATCATAAAATTAGCATTCTAGGTGACAACTAGGCTTTTTTTTGTTTTATTCTTGGTTCATATAGTTGCGTTTCATTTTTTGGAGTTAATAATTAGAATGAATGCTACAAAGCCTCTTGGACTGAATGGTTGCTTTACTATAGCTTCAGTATTAAAGGGGAGAAGATTAAAGTTATGATTGGTTTATGTTATATCATGTGACACAATAAGCTCTTTTAAGTGAACTTAGTATATATGGCACTGTGTAGAGTACTGTAAAGCAAGTAAAAGGTATATGCCCTTTTCCCCACTGTAGTGTGATCTTAGATTTAGTATATGTAGTTAGGGGTGTGTGGGGGGTACAGATATTTACTCTGCATCACAAAGTAGGCAAATAGACATGGAAGGAATCAAACCATGTACCCTTGACAACAGGAAGCAGTGAATTAACAACTCAAAGCATTAATCTTCTGTGCTATCTACCAGACATAATGTCTACAATGGACAATACTAACCTGATGCTTTCTCTACTGACATATGGGTGGTTGGTACAGGCCTAGGTCCCATATCCATACCACCCCCAGATATGAGAGACTGTTTCCTCTGCCTGTCAAGTACCAAAAAAAATCTTGTCAACTTTAGTGGGCCACTTCTATGTTGATGGTCCACCCCTTGGGTGAATTGGTCTGTCCAAAGGTTCTCTGTCTTTTCTTTGCATGGAATATCATATCAGAAACCTTTCATCACACCTGTTATAGAGACCACATATGGCCAGCCATAGCATTCACATCCTTCACTGGTCCCTGAAAAATCTGGCCTCAGTTATCTTTGCCTTTGGTACTTTTACCTAGGAAAAGCATGCCATGTGAGAACACAGCTTGCAGTATTACTTCGTTCTCCTGGTGTGGAGCTTTTCCATGTATTCCTCTCCCAAGTGGTTATTCCAGCACCTGTGCACCTATGACCAAAACATGTCACTCATAGAACTAGAAACCCAGCCACCTTCCACCTCATTATCAGTTGCAGTTAGTGCTACGTACAGCCTCCCACCTTTACGTGCTGTACCTCTTAGTATATGACCCTGGAACCCACACTCATTGCATCATGCCATTTCCATGTTTTTCTGTGTTCTTGGTTTAAATGCCACCCCATCACGCAATGGGCAAATGATACAGTGCCAAGCATGTGACAATGATGTTTGTACATTTGACCTGTGCATGCCTATAATGCCATAATGTAGTGTGAAAGTCATGCCATAGTACCAGTGATGCCACTACCACATGCTAGCACCACATTGTAGCCTTAGATCACATGACAAGTGATGCATGAATGTGCACTCATGAGCATGGAGATAACATTTTGCTCCTTGACTAGACCTGTCTGAGAGGTCATGGCTAATTCAGGTAGTAGGTATGCAGGGCTCCAGCTTAGTAAGCAAGGTGAGCAAGATGTCCATGTCCTTCCTGCACAGGAACTTTATGGGAGTGTCTGCCTGGCCATTATGATGGCCACTTTAAAGTGATGCCTGGCATGAGCTGGCTAATGTGGTGAATGATTAAGAACCAAAAAGCGTTGACAACAACCAAAAAGAAGATCCAATCCAGTACCAAGCACTCGGGTGGCAACAGGAGCAATAACGCAAAAAATATGATAAAGCAGATATGCTGAAGTTTATTCCACAAACCACAGAGATGAATAATCCAAAACAGTGCAAAACGGAACTGTATAGTGCACTGAAAGAATACTAAAAACAAGTTGTTACAAACAGATGGTTTAGCGCTTTCATCTGACAAGTGCAGATTTCTTCAGAACCATGTTTTTTCAAACTCATCAGTTTAAATAGCCAACATTTTGGCGCCCAAACCTTAATTACTAATTAAGTCTACATTTCTCCAAATCACAATTCCATCAAGGTGTACTTTACATTAATATTCATACAAAGGTGTTATATATAACAAATGTTACAGATTGTATAATTTAGTGTAATTAGGTAGGATATGTTATGATATAGGTTCCACCATTATGAAAGGTCCATTTGATAGCTTAGTAGTAGATATCTATTAGGGATTATGTATTTTAACTTTTTAAAATTTTAAATACTGTTATTTATTGTGTGATATTATACAATCTGAATATTGAATATTGAATCTGAACAATTCTGAAGAAATCTGCACTTGTCAGATGAAAGCGCTAAACCATCTGTTTGTAACAACTTGTTTTTAGTATTCTTTCAGTGCACTATACAGTTCCGTTTTGCACTGTTTTGGATTATTCATCAATGTGGTGAATGATGCCTTTGACCTCATACATTCTGAGAGCACTGTCATCATAGATTCAGTGACCCAAAGTCACCATGACCTGCTTCACTATTGGGAGAAAGAGATTCAGGACATATAGCCTGAAAACTGCTCTTCATGTATACCTAAGGCTACATCATTTGTTTTGCTGTTGTTGAAGACCAGCAGCTGAGTATGGTTTGGTTTTGCAAAAGGCAGGAGCATGCCTCCCAGCAGTGTGGCATGTATGTTATCTATACCGGTCGATTGTATCAGGGTTATTAGATTCATATTTCCCTCTGCTTTCCATTTGGTAGAGTGATTTTAGTTTACCATTATGTATCTGCTCTGCTGCTCTGACTTGATTTCTGCTCATTCGTTGGCTTGAGTCAGGAAACAATGAAAGAAGAGACTTCATGCAGCTTGTTTGTGGTCAGAATAGACATATTGTAACACAGTCAGCAGCAGAGCCTTGTGCAGTCGCTAGGCAGTGAGTGCTGAAATTACTTTAACAGCACAGTTGTAAGGTTTAATGTTGCATTCATTATTTTTTTGCCCTTTAAATTGTTACTAGACTGCCATGACATACCCTTCTTTATTGCAAGGGAACAACAGGGAAGGAGAGAGAGAGAGAGAGAGAAATGGACCATACTCTCAAGTATACCTCATTATGAAGAATGTTCTTCATTTAGGGTCTTAAAACATTCATGTTCCTTGAAGTTACTCATTGAAAGAATGTGTCACGCATTCAGTATTAGCAATATTTTTACTGATATCCATGGTAAATAGAAATGAATCATACTAATTCATTAAAAGAACTATTGCATAATTAAAAATATCACATTTTAAACATCCTATGAGCTTTCTGGATGAAGTTGGTATTAAGCTGTTAGTGTGTGTTCCACATTATGAAAGGTAGTGTTCCTCATTTTGGAGATGGAAGGTTGAGAGCCATGAGAGGGACAATTTATGACTAAATATATGACTTGGTGGTATAGTGGTGAGCATAGCTGCTTTTCAAGCAGTTGACCCGGGTTCGATTCCTGGCCAATGGAAGAAATCTATGAACCTAATAAAGAGACAGCACTGGGAAAAATTAAATACATCAGATACAAACTATGGTTATTGTAGATGCTATACAAAGATGTTTTAATCAAACAAAACAAAAAATAACTACTCCCTTTGTGTTTATGCCGCGTTTACAGAATATTTGGTAGTTAACAAGTTTGATTTTGTTAGGGTGACCACTGGACTTTGGACCATTGTAGGTTACTGACAAATTTGCTGCTGCTGGTCCTGACTTTTTTATGGATTCTGAGGAAATTATACTTTTAGCTTTTATCTTGTCTTTGTTATAAACTCCTGAATGTCATGGATGCTGTTGGAGACTGTTGATAGGTAAAGTATTTTCATCTTACAGAACTGAAAATGTTTAGGTTGTAATTAAATGTTACTTTTCTGTTTCTTTAAGGAAAACTCCACCGTCCCCTACATTTTAACTCAAGTCTTAGGTTGCCTTTCTCCCTACAATATAATTCCAGCACTGTGTAAGTAGCTGAAACCTGCTTGTACTTTATAAAACTTTAATTTCCTCATTTCCTCACTTTGGTTTCAAAGAAAGGGAAAGACCACCCACTTTTTTAGGCTTAACTTCTTACATAAGTTGCTGAGGAATTTGTCTACACTTGCATGACATACCACAGACACAGAAATTTGTAGTCAGGAAACAAGACAGAGAGGTATGAAACTGTTTTCTATTGTCTTTATTACAGAGAGGAAGAGAACTTACACTGGTTCACATCCACTTCCAATGCAGCCACACCTTTCATAGCAAAACAGAGGAATTTGATTAGTCAATGGTTCAAAGGCAGTTGTCACCTGTTTTGACACATTTACATAAGCATCATCACAGTATTGAAATGCTAAGCTATAATATTTGTTGTTTATATTACTTCACATTTTAAGATGATTGTAGTATCAAAGATATCTGTGACTTTTAGAGAAAAGTCAGAAAATATTTTTTTCTTGTAATTCTTGTAAAGTAATAGCACATTTACCAAAGTGTAGGGGGAGGGGGCTGTCAATTCCTCTTGGACTACAAAAAGATATTTTGAACAAAGGCCTGCAATTAGCAACCATTTTGGTTGCAGCTGTATAATTCCTTAGCATACTGCAAAAAATAAGCTATAAGACAAACACAAATGAGGGCCATTCAAGAAATAAAAGAAACAGTAATGTTATAGACACTATATAAGATGACAGTGACTGACACTTTGTTTGTGTCTTTTGGCTTTTCCCGGTTAGGGGTCGCCACAGCGGAACTCCGGTCCACTAATGATTGGTAGTGGATTTTTACGTACGGGGTTACCAGCCCTGACGCACAACCTTCAACGAAGGCACACCCCATTCACATATGCCTCTACACAGAAGATGCTCTAGCTGAGAATCGAATGGGACAACATCTTGCTATGAGGTGACAACGCTACCGCAGCACCACCACCGCAGTATGACAGTGACTGACACTAATCCCACTAAATGTCAATGGAATGGAAATACTCCATTACTTCCTTATGTGTAACATGACTCATATAAACAGACGTGAAGTGGATTATGGGAAAGAGAAAGGCTTAAAGAAAAATAAGATCATGATATGTCAAGCCCCATTGACAGCCATTTGGCAGAAAACATATTAAAAGGCTATAAGAAGCAGTCAGAGCGATTTTGAGATGTTAAAATAACTAAAAAAGAGAGAGAGAGTGAAAAAATATATTTTTTTAGCTCCAATGTGGAATTTTCCTTTAAATAATTTGCAGTAGTTTGTAGAGCTTCTTATCCTGCCCCCAACACTTTGTGCTTCTTGGTCTGAAGATTGTCACCACCAGTTGTTTGTTGTTGACCCCCAGTTTTTTGACAGCTATGCATTTTCCTTTTTTTCCTTGTTCTAGACCAAATAGTGTACTATACCAAAAATGCATACATGTTTGCAGTGCTATAAATTATAAATGTATGCATCAATGATTAATACATTCAGCACATATGCACATGCATTGGCATGCATGCATGCACAAATACATACACAGAAGCACATACAGAAATATGAGTGAAACTTGATTTTACAGTTGATATATTAGAGAAAGTAGTCACTTAAGAATGCTGTATATATATTTAATTAATTAATTAATCAATTAATGCTTGTTGACCAGGAAAGTCCAAACGGGAACATGCCCTTTTTCAGTGGAGTCCAGGGGGGAAGCCCCAAACAGATTAAAGATTGTTACAAATAGCAAATTATACAATACACGGGCTCATACAGTAGTGGTACGTACAAGGATAAATAGAGATATTTAAGAATTGACAAAACAGATGACTATACAAGAAAAGAATGGAGGGAAGTAGTTATTTTTCTTTGTTTAGATAAGTATGATTAATTAAGATGGAAGTATACTTAGAGTAGGATGCAGTAGAGAAGTTCAGAAAAGAAAGAGAAGAAGGATGAGGCAAAGAGGAATAGACACCTATTAGGACCATAATGGTCTTCATATTTATACTTCATGACTCCCAAGAGGGCAAATGTATACATTATACCATCCCCAGGGGTACAAATGTACTCATCAGTACATTTTGAATGTTATGATTTTTGGACCCTCTGATACAATTTTTGTTAGCCATTTGTTATGATTTTGAAATCTGAGATATTGGGAGGTACGGTTGGATTTTATAGTATATGTGTTTTTTGCCATTGCATCATACCTCTGAAGGCCAGGTTGTGGAGAAGGAAGAGGTGGACCCATGCTCACATCAGTCAGCTACAGCCAATGCTTATAATTCTGGGTTGCCAGTGCCAGGCAATCATACCTCTGAAGGACTGGTTGCAGAAAAGGAGGAGGTGGGCCCGTGCTCACATCAGTCTGCTACAGCCAATGCCTATAATTCTGGGTTGCCAATGCCAGCCAATCATACTTCTGAAGGCCTGGTTGTGGAGAAGGAGGTGGTGGACCCATGCTCACATCAGTCTGCTACAGCCAGTGCCCATAATTCTGGGTTTTCAGTGCCAGCCATGTCTCCCTTTAGCAGGGGACAATGGTTCTCCTGGATGGGTCACTGGTGTCTCTGCTGTGCTTCTCCACAAAAGAAAAGGGTTCATCTCTTAAAAGGTGTGCCAGCAGATGGATGCTTGTCACAGCAGTATGGGCCACCTTTTGACCCCTCATATTGCAACAGGAGCTATCAGCCACCTAGCTAAGTGATGCTGAGTTTATTGCCCTCCAGGTCAGCACAGGAACCAGTCATGTCATGAACACACCCTATCTGTTTGCTGGTGTTCTGCTTCCCTCCCTTTCTTGTGTATCATTCCCCATTCCTTGTTCATTCGCCAACACTTTCTATCATCATTTGTCAACTCACTGCATGCATGTGTCTATCTACTGTCCTCACCACTGTTTGTGAATATACTTCCCTCCTCTGTTTGTGTTTCTGTTCTTTGTCTGTCTGCCACTGCTACCTACTATTCTCTGTCCTACCTACAACTATCCCACCATATATTCCCTCCATAGTTTTTTTTTTGTATCACTTACAAATGGGAGTCATTACCAACAAAAAATATTACCCTTCCCACCACACATTTCACACATTATGGTTATACTTCTGGATTTCTCTCTGTTTGCTGTTCTTCCATTTTCTACTTTCCTATCTACTCCATTTATCCTGCATTTATATAAGAAAGAGGGATGCCACTTTGCTTCAAACACTGCATCTGTTACCGACTGGGCTGTCCTTCTGGCACTGGATTGGTGCTACATGCAACTGTGCATTATTATAGTACACATGTAACAGCATCACGCAGATGCACTTCACTGGCTTGCCTGTGACATCATCACATTGTTACACTGCACATGTAACAGCATCACATAGTTGCACTCCACAGGCTCACCGGTGGCATCATCACATTGTTACATTGCACATGTCATAGGTTCATAGGTTGGTACTGGGCTATCTGCCCAAAGGCATATATTAGCCCAGCCATGTTGTGCGGTATTCACTGCCCCTTTAGTAGTTCCCTAGACCCTTGTACTAGCAGCAAGTACCCTTGGCCCCTATCTAGTAGTGCTGTTGGTGTGATCCCCGGTGTGAACTTTCTGTTACCCATCCACTCATCAAGGTTCCTCTTGAAGAGTGATAGTGAGGGGCTCTGTCTTATGTAGATCAGGGCCCTGTTCCATAGTAAGGGAAGTCTCTGCGAAGGGAATCTATCCCTCCAGCATGTTCTATTCATTGTTGTGTTGAGGTTTATATCCCTAGAGCGTGTAGCTCGAGTAGATTTGGTTTTGCTAAGATGGAGCATGTTCAACAATTCTGGGTTGTACATGGCTCGGTACGTTAGACAGAGATCGCCTCTGAGAAAGCAGTATGCAACAGAGAACAGTCTTAGCTTTTTCAATTGTGCTGCATAGGGCAACTGTTTGAGGCCAGTAATCCTCTTGGTTAGGTACCTCTGTGGTCTTTCCAGCTGCTGGAGATGTCTAGCCAGGTACATTCCAATTGGTGCATTGTACTCAATAATGGGACTGATGAGGAAAGTGTAGAGGGGCACCATTACATCCTTAGATCTTGATGCAAACCCTTTCGTGAACAGATGGGTCACATAGAAGGATTTTCTAACCACTTTGGCAACATGGTTATCAAAGGAAAGCTGACTATCTACTTGGGTCCCTAGATCCCTTATTTCTTCTTCAGATTTCAGGGGATTACCTCCTATGTTGTAGTTTGTGGGTACTCTGTTTTTTCCAAAGGGGATTACTACGCATTTTTTTTGCATTTAGCTTGAGACCATGGCTTTGATTTAGGCCTTTCTGGAGGATCTCCATGTCGGCCGGAGACTCTATTATAGCACCCAGTTTGGAGTCGTCCGCAAACTTAGTCAGAAACAGCTCTTCCATGCTTGCCTGTACTTCTGAGAAGTATATGCCAAACAGGAGGGGTCATATCACACAGCTGCACTTCACTGGCTCACCTAAAAAATCATCACATCATTATATTGTACATATAACAGCATCACACAGTTGCACTCCACTGCCTCACTTGTGACATCATCACATTGTTACATTGCACATATAATAGCATCGCACAGCTGCACTTCACTGGTTCACCTGTGACATCACATTGTTACACTGCACATGTAACAGCATCACATAGCTGCACTTCACTGTCTCAACTGTGCCATCATCACATTGTTGCATTGCACATGTAACAGCATCATACAGATGCACTTCACTGGCTCTCCTACAAAATCATCACATTGTCATATTGTACTTGTAACAGCATCACACAGCTAAACTTCACTGCCTTGCCTGTGACATCATCACATTGTTACATTGCTCATGTAACAGCATCACAGAGCTGCACTTCACAGGCTTGCCTGTGACATCATCACATTGTTACACTGCACATGTAACAGCATCACACAGCTGCACTTCACTGCCTCACCTGTGACATCATCATATTGTTACACTGCACATGTAACAGCATCTCACAGCTGCACTTCACTGGTTCACCTGTGACATCATCATATTGTTACATTGCACATATAACAGCATCACACAGATGCACTTCACGGGCTCACCTACAAAATCATCACATTGTTATATTGTACTTGTAACAGCATCACACAGCTGCACTTCACTGACTCACCTGTGACATCATCACATTGTTACATTGCACATATAACTGCATCAAACAGATGCACTTCACTGGCTCACCTACAAAATCATCACATTGTTATATTGTACTTGTAACAGCATCACAGAGCTGCACTTCACAGGCTTGCCTGTGACATAATAACATTGTTACACTGGACATGTAACAGCATCACACAGCTGCACTTCACTGCCTTGCCTAGGACATCATCACATTGTTACACTGCACATGTAACAGCATCACACAGCAGCATTTCACTGCCTCACCTACGACATCATCACATTGTTACATTACACGTATAACAGCATCACACAGATGCACTTCACTGCCTCACCTATGATATCATCACATTGTTACATTGCACATGTAACAGCATCACACAGATGCACTACACAGGTTCACCTATGACATCATCATGCTGTTACACTGCACATGTAACAGCATCTCATAGCTGCACTCCACAGGCTCATCAGTGGCATCATCACATTGTTACATTGCACATGTCATATCACACAGCTGCACTTCACTGGCTCACCTAATAAAATCATCACATCATTATACTGAACATGTCACAAAGCTGCACTTCACTGTCTCACCTGTGACGACATCACATTGTTACACTGCACATGTAACAGCATCACACAGCTGCACTTCAGTGCCTCAACCATGACATCATCCCATTGTTATATTGCACATATAACAGCATCACACAGATGCACTTCACAGGTTCTCCTGTAACATCATCATACTGTTATTCTGCATATGTAACAGCATCACATAGCTGCACATCATTAGCTCGCCTGTGCCATCATCACATTGCTACACTGCACATGTAACATCATACAGCTGCACTTCACCAGCTCACCTGGAACATCATCTTAATTGCTTTAAAGCAATTAGTCAATGATGTGTGTGTTTACACATGCTGACAAATTAAATACAGTAATGCCAACCTGTCATGAGGTGACACAAATTTATTTAGCAGTATAAAGAAAGAGCAAATGGGAATGTATGAATTTGTTCACAGTCATACATCCTGATGTCTGAGTTTTTTTAAGTATGTGTCTTAGCTGAGAGAGCATTCATGGGGTCCTGCTATACTCTACCACTGTTATACATATGTGTCATGTTCCCATGGCAACATTTTGTCCAGTAGGAGGAGAGAAATAGTTAATAATTTGTAATCTAGGGTTTTAAGAGGGTAGAAGGGCAGGGATTTACATCCTCAGTACCACTCAAGAGTATTTGGAAAGGAGGAAAAAAAGCTCAGTATGACAATTAGTTTAAATGTTTCTACTGCTTGCATTCCTGAAACTTTGCGCCCCCTAACTCTAATCTCTTATTTTATTCTGACTGCAATGAAAGTTATTTTTCATGAAACAGTATTACATCATGCAGCTTTTTGAGGTGCCTGTCTATAAGTTCCTTTGGCATCCATAATTGTGAGCTGTATGAGAAATCTGCCATATTTCTTTGTAAATAAGACCTAACCAAAAAATAAGGCCTAGCATAGTATTCCAGGGTGGTCATGATATAAGCTCTACCCCAAAAATAAGCTTCAGTTAAGATCGTCAACAACACATGACAGACATGTTGAATTATAAAATAATATTACTGACACCTGTTGACTGAGGTTATCGTACTCTGCTCACCATTTTCGGACCATTCAGACACCCGACTTCTTCTCTTTGCAGAAAGTTGTAAGATTCTTTCCCTGGGAGTCCTCCATGATTCTTACTGTAACCCTAATCATCACTCACACTTGACGGTTGAGATCTTTGGCCCATAAACACTGGCAGGTGTACTTTGATCGGTCAAAGTACAGATAACACATGTAAAGCATGTGCACTTGATAAACGGCTGTGGTTGTGTCTTCTCTTCTTAACTGGCACCATTTTGTGGTTGCCACTCCAGCCTCATAAGTCTTCAATTAACCCCCTTCCCTATAGAAGATGAGTGCAAAAAGAAAGAGCTATTCCATCGAGTACAAGAAAGGAATTGTGGAGGACTCCCAGGGAAAGAATCTGACAGCTTTCTGCAAATAGAAGAAGTTAGCTCTCTGAATGATCTGAAAATGGCGTGCAGTGTACGATAACCTCAGTCAACAGGCGAATGAGAGAAATGCTAAGAAGTGCAAGTGTGGATCAGGTCAGCAACCATTATTTCCTGAGTTGGAAGACATCATCTGTGAATGGATTGCTAACAGGAGAGCAAAGGCTTTGGTTGTGCGCAGGACTGATATTCAAGCATTTGCCCTTACAATGGCACCACAGTTAGAAATATCCCCAGAAGAATTCAAAGCATCACAACATTGGCTGGATGGCTTCCTTCAGCAATATGAACTGTCTCTAAGAAGATCAACAATACTGTTCAAGCTTGAAAATACTGAAGTTATTAAATGTGCACTTGCGTTTAAGTCCTTTGTTGATGGCATCGACTTTTCTAAATACCAACTCTCCAGCATGATTGCTATGGATGAAACTGCAGTGTTTATGGGCCAAGGATCTCAAACAATAATTGATCAGAGGGGTGCCTCATCAATCTACATTCCCTCCACTGGTTACGAGAGTGCACATGTTACCTGTATTTTGGCAATTCATCTAGATGGAAAGAAAACCCCACCTCTAATAATTAGTAAGGGCAAGAAAGATAGATAGAATGTGTTTCAGGCATTTACATTCTTGAAACCGAAAAAGCCTGGTGCATACAAGCAGTTATAAGGAAGTGGGTTGATGTAATGCTGCCACTTGTTTTGTGAGATGGTGAAAGAGGTCTGCTAGTCTGGGATTCAGCCAGCACTCACCGTGCTAAAGAAATTAAGAAATTCTTTGCGCGGAGAAGAATAGATCAAATAATGATTCCCGCAGGAATGACTGCCTATCTCCAGACTCTTGATATTGCAATAAACAAGCCATTCAAGGATCATTTGCGCATGGAACTCAATGACTACATTGAAAATAGAATGGAGAGAAATCAGCATGGAAACATTGTAAAGCCTAGCCTGCAAGAGGTCGTGACTTGGATGAAAAATTCATGGGATAAAATCACTGACAGCTGTGTTGCCAATGCACTACGAGCAGGCTACTAGGACAAGCAGTGCTCATTTAAGGAGAGTTCTTTTGCTAGGCATGGCAGACTGGGGCCAATGGTGCTACAGGAAATGGAGTTGCAAGAAATTCGGGCCGAAATTCGGGGGTTGGAGACTTATGACAATGTTCCAGAAGAAGATGACATTGACTGTATCTGAATAACTGTGAAAGCCAAGGTGTAGATATTCTGAAGTTGAAATGTTTGGTGAACTGTTTATGTAGAATTCTCACACAACTGTTAATGCGCTACTTAGAACTGTTTGTCCAATAACAGAAAAGTACGAAATAAATGTCAATTTGTGTACATGAATAAATGTCGATTTTTGTACATGAATAAATGTCGATTTGTGTTCATGAATAAATGTTGATTTTTGTACATGAATAAATGAATAAAGGTAGATTGTTTTACGGTGGCGGTAAATAAGGCATCCCCTGATAATAAGCCCTAATGCATATTTCGGCAGGGGAAAGAGTATAAGCCCCGGTCTTATTTTCAGCGAAATACGGTAGGAAACTGTCTCTGCAGTAACTCAGTTTTTTTTCTGTGCATTTGGTATATCAATGTAATACACCCAAGGCTGCAGTTAAGTCATTTAATGTATCAGAAAAAGGTCTTCCGCCCCTGTTTGGATAACATTTTGTTATTTAAAAAATGAATCTCAAAAGACAGTCATTTTAGACCCTTTGATTTGACAAAAATGTGCTTAGTCATATATCTGTTTTTTTAATATAGAGTCTTTTAAGAGGTCTTTATTTTTTTATGTTTTCTTATATATGCAACTGTTTTAATTAATTTGTGTATATTTATGCTGCTGCTGCTAACAGGAGTGCTATTGTTATTGTGTTGTTGTTGTGTCTTTCGGCTTATCCCGGTCAGGGGTCACCACAGCGGAAGTCCGGTCCGCTAATGTTTGGTAGTGGATTGTTATTGTGTAAATCAGTAAAGTAATACATTTCAGTTTCTATAGCCATATTCTCTCTCTCTCTTATGCTGCTGTTTTAATATATCCACTTTCTCCTTCTTTCTAACAGTCTGCTTAGAAGATGTTCTGTATTTTAACTTATTCAAAATCCTGCCGGTCAAATTACTCTGATGCCATATTAGATATCGTACCTTCATACCAGAATAACAAAAGGCAGTTCCCAGTCTTCTGAATGTGGATTCTTTAATGTGCAACTAAATCATTTTGAAGCATGCATTTCTAGCTTTTTAGAAGATAATGCTCTACAAGAGATGTTTTACAGACTGGCTTAGCATACTCCATCTTTTGTGATCATCTGTTTTTCTCTCATCTTGTTAAATTGCTGCTGAAGACATTTCAAGTCTCTGAAACTTTGTCTTGTCAAACAACTCCGATTCAGACACTAAGATAATGTAGCATTTGGAGCTGTATCACAGATTTACTTAAAAGAAAGGAATTCAGTCATTCAAAGCATTAGAGTGTCTCTTTATTGACTAATAATGATTTTTTTTTCCTGCTGATAATTATTTCTCTCCTAGTAGTTGCATTTGTAACATCCTAGAAGGATGTACTCTCGCTGAAAGACTGAAAACATGAAAACCTGAGCTCATATAGCCATGAGTCGGTCCTTTTATGTTGGTTAATATTCCACATTCTTGTATTATGAAGTAATAGCTACCTGAGCATTTGTGCCACCATAGTTTTTCTAATTTCTTGGCTTTGGTTCAGTGCTTTCTTTTTGGGCATCATAACAGCTTGTGCATTTGAACTACAACCTTTTTCTCCATTGTAGCAGAGCAGCATCCTTTTCAGTCATCTTTTTTCACATCTCTCCTTTTGTCTGGTTCCTTTTACTCATCTATACTCATATCTCCCCAATTCTCTTTTATTTCTTTTAAGATGTGTCATGAAATTCTGCAACCTTCTAATCCACTGCTGTATCTCTTCACTTAGCAACTAGTATCTACCACCATTAATAGTCACCTTATTTATATACCAAGTCAGTTTCCCTATCATTCTCAGGCTGTGCCTTCCAACATGTTGTCACTGTCTTTACATCTCTCTTTGCAAAGCTCCACTGTTTGCTCCAGTCTGTCTCCCGTGTAATCAGTTTTCGGCTAACACTTCTTGCCTAGTTTTGATTCACTTATTACTCCCTTCCTCATTTCCCTTTGTGCTTATCTCATTTTTAAAAATAACACAGATTCTCTTACTGGTATCTACCAGTGATGCAGGAAGGAAAACAAACTTTGTTAGTATTACAGAAAAACAGGCTAGTACCAACAAGAGATGAGACTTGGTTCTGTATTAGTGTGTTCAGGCATGGCAGAGAACAGAGAGAGATGAGAGTGCAGTGGCAACGTACATAAAGGTGGGCATCAGGTGAGAGGTCAAAGAGGAGGAACAATAATATATTAAAAAAGAAAACTAATGTTTTCACAACAAATTTCCTTAGGGACATAAGAAAATTGTGTGTGTGGTGATACTATAATATAAAATACTTAAAGTATATGTAGTTTCCCAAATAACACATATACTTGATAAAGTTTTTAGTAGTTTGAGTTGTTTATGATGAGTTAGACATACCTAGTGTCATAGATGTCATGATTAATCGTTTTAATAAGTTTATAATCACATTAGTTAAAACTAGCTAATCCACAAAGTTATACACAAAAACAAGTACCATAAAAATACATGACATCAGGTATGTCTAACTCATCATAAACAACTCAAACTACTAAAAACTTTATCAAGTATATGTGTCATTTGGGAAACTACGTATACTTTAAGTATTTTATATTATAGTATCACCACACACACAATTTTCTTATGTCCCTAAGGAAATTTGTTGTGAAAACATTAGTTTTCTTTTTTAATATATTATTATTACTATATGCACTATTACATCTTTTTACTGTTATACAATTATAAAAATACATCAAATAT
The DNA here is from genome assembly GCF_019279795.1 of Protopterus annectens. Taxonomy (NCBI): domain Eukaryota; kingdom Metazoa; phylum Chordata; order Ceratodontiformes; family Protopteridae; genus Protopterus; species Protopterus annectens. Next base: position 106,132,876 of record NC_056747.1, read on the forward strand.
TTATATACATTATTATTTTTTAACTATTTTTCATAAACTGTGTTCAATTATGAACATGTTTTATGTAACTTAGAACAATTTTGGGGTCTCTGATGTTTCAACCTTATACACAATGACATATGTAGGCTTCAAACCATGAGCTAACAGTATAATACAACTAGGGTTAAAAAATGTTGAAATTTTAACAGTATTGTATGCTTATTTAACAGTTGTAACATTTAATACACTATATATTATTATATTTTTTATATTTTTTATATCAACAAGTTGACTTGATTTATGTACTTGTGCTGTTTGCATGTTCATAGGGATGTGATGTTTGCTACCTCTAACTGTCATTGTGCCTTTAAATAGTTTTTTAAAATTCATACTATTTTAAACTGTACTAACTGAATTATTGGTTATGACGTAAATGGATGTTAGCCTTTATAATGGTTACGCTGCCAGTGTTTTTTGTTTCTGAAGAAGTCAGCTTATTGTGCTGACGAAAAGCGCTTAAATAAATTTCTTTGACTGCCTTGGGTCGTTCACGGCTTGTTTTTGTTTTCAGGGTCAGAACCTAAGTTAAGTGCACTGGCAATTAAGGTAGTGGAAAGGAGAGGCATACACTAATGGATTGATATACTTTATCACCCTCCAGACACAATGATGGATGAGGAGGAAAGACTGGAGTAGAGATTAAATGAATGAGTAGAAGGAAGAGAATATCCATGGCGAATCTGACTTTACCAGGAATATATTCAGAGATACTGTGGTCTGGGGTGTGGTGGAGGAGTTGTTGAATATTTTAAACTATGGGATTTGGTAATTTTTTAAATCCTTTTGTTTACCAGATAGTTCCATTAGACTTGCGTCCTCTTTTCAGGGAATCCTGAAGTAGTATTTATTCTTTAAAAGAAAATTTGTCCAGGACGTCAGGGGACTTCCCCTACTCTTCGTACAAGTGATCATATGGGGACTTAATTCAGTGTGGCACTTCCTGTCTTCTGTTTTGAGTGCAAAGGTGGCTCAAACAGGCAGGAAGCACGGAGGAGAAGGAGAGCACAGGTATCACTATTGAGGTTGAAACCACTGTTAATCGAACAGCTGTGGAAGCTAGTAGAGTGGAGAAGGAGTCGGAAGATGTGAGAAAGGAGGAGAGTGGCAGCAGTGATACGGACGGAGTGATAGGAGACAAGAAACAGGCAGAAAATAGCACGGTGCTGGATTTGGAGGATATCTTTCAATGGAATCTGTTTTCAATAGGCATTTCTACATCAGCATGTGTTGCTACTACCCTCCAATCAGAAGGGATATAGGATGTCTACTTAAAACAGTTAATAGACCAGAATTTACCAGAGAGTGAAAAGGCAGCATTGTGGGTATTGATAATGGACAGGATTCAGGAAAATGAAAAGTCACAGGAGAAAAAAGAAGAAAAGACACTGTATGCACAGACAGTGAGGGAAGGAGAAAGAAGGGAAGGAAAAAAAGGCAGACATTTAAAGAAAATTTCATGTGAAGATAAGCAGCAAGGCAGGCAAGGAATTAGACAAGTATGAGGTATGGGACAGCATCATAGCACTACTGGGGATAGAACCCAGAGAGGTAAGAGCCTTTATTTGTATTAATATATTTGTATTAATAAGGATGCATTTTGTGACATTTTTTTTGAAGAGGCTCAACATATAGAAACATTTTTAGAACAGTATGATAAAAGAAAAGACATTTATCCTTGGAATTTCTATGTGATACACGCTTTTTATAGAGAAGCCAAGAAGAAAGTGTTTGTGCAGTTTAGAACTGAAATTGAAAGAGAGGATTTAAAAGAACTATATGTAGAGACGTTATACATGTATTGAAAATACATGATAACACAGGCTTATGGACTGGGGTTGGGAATGTGGTGTAATACTGGAAATGCAAGATGAAAACAATTGTACATTTACCAAATATAATTAATATTGATGGAAACAAAGGCATAGTGAGATACTGGGAACAACCCAAGACATGTTTTTTATGTGGCGAGGATGGTCACTTAATTAGTAATTGTGAAAAAAGAAATGTTTTAGATGTGGAAAAAGGGGTCAAAGAGCAAAGAATTGTGAACAAAATGCAAATTAAAGGTCATGCTGCTAAATGCTAGGAGTCTAAACATGAAACTGCACTCATTGCAAGCATTCTTGACCCTGGAAGATGCTGACATTTGGGCAGTCACAAAAACCTGGTTCAAAACAATGGAGAACACCCTAGCCATACCAGGTTACTCATCCTATCATACATTCAGACTCCAAACCGTGGGCAGCAAAGCAACAGGAGGTGGAATTTCAATATATATTAAAGACATACACACCTCCAGGCTCATGAAAGAATATAACACACACGAGTCACTCCAGGTGCAGTTAACCATTGACATGACCCCTATTCAAATCATAGCTAGCTACAGGCCCCAACTTTGACTCAAGATGCCCACTCCACCTATCTGGACCTCTTTGAATCTATCAAAATTCAACCCTTTACCCTGATCCTGGGTGACTTTAAATATCCAACCACAGATTGTAAGAACTACTCATACCAAAACACAAATGCCCAGAGATTCCTTGATTTCATAAATGCAAATGCCTTGGACCAGCTGGTCAACACACCCACAAGAAGTGATAATATTTCGACTTGGTATTAACCAACATGAGTAACCACTGCAGCATTCCTACAGTGTCATCCTCCCTGGTAAGGTCCAACCACAAAGCGGTCACTTTCAAAGTCACAATCTCCCCTGACCCCACCCCCTTGCTAGGGTCAATCATAAAAGCTTCTCCACAGCTGATTATGCCTTCCCTCAGGAGGTTGTAATCAGATTCTCCAAAGCTGATTACAACCTCCTGATGGAAGGTATAAACAGCTTCACAGCCCTTTCCCCCTCCATAGAAACAGGCACAAATGTCCAAACCAACACCAAAGTACCATAAGAGCATTTATATAGCTGCATGGAATCAGGAATACCTGACAGGACAAAATCCTCCTCCTCAAGGAAGAGTAAACTGGTCTGGTGGACATCTGCAATAAATAAACTCTATAATAAAAGGAAATAATTGCTGTCCAGGACCAAGAAGAAGGTGCCTAATTGGAAGCAATCTCTGCTTAGCCTGAACAAGCAAATAAGAGCACTAGTGAAATTCTCCAAACTTCAAGTCCAAACTGGCCACATCTACTAAAGATAATCATAAGACCTTCTTCTCATATGTCCGCAATCTCAAAGGAAGCACTCTGATCTGTTCAGAACTGGTGGGCAAGGACCCCACATACACAAAAACTGAAGATATAGCCAACCTGCTGGCTGACAGGTTCAGTGAAAATTTCACCCTTCTGTTCCCCCATCAGTAAATCAGGACAACCCCAGCACCTGCTCCCCTCCCCTTATCTCTAGGCAGCAAGTCATCACTGCCCTCTCAAAGGCAAAAAATACAGCCTCCATAGGACCCAATAACATCCCAGGCTGCATCCTACATGAACTCAGGCAGGAGCTTGCAGCACCATTAGGCACCCTATTTAACCAAAGTCTGAATACCAGTTTCATCACAGACGAGTGGAGGACAGCCACTGTCATCCCTCTGCACAAAGGTGGAGCATCCACCGATCCAGGAAATTATAGATCCATCAGACTAACTAACCTGATCTCCAAAGCCATGGAACAGATTAACTTGGACCTCATTAACAAGGCCATTAGCAACCTCCAAACACTTGATCCCACACAGTTTGGTTTCTTCAGTGGGAATTCATGCCTGTTAAATTTGGTCAACTTCTTTGAGACAGTCACCAAAGCCATGGATGAGGGGAAGATGGTGCACACCACCTACCTTGACCTGGCCAAAGCCTTCAATACTATTCCCCACTCAGGAATAATAGATAAACTCTCTCAACTAGGCATCAATCTATATGTTACCAGATGGGTAGCAAACTGGCTCACTGATAGAACCCACCTAGTCAATATAAAGGAAGCCACCTCAAGCAGTAGACCTGTAATGAGCTTTGTACCCCAAGGATTGTTCTTGGGGCCTCTGTTGTTTGGGATATACTTTTCTGAGGTAAAGGCCAAAACCAGTGGGCTACGGTTGACCAGGTTTGCAGATGACTGCAAGCTGGGTGCTGTCATCCATTCCCCTAGTGATATGGACATCCTTCAACAGGGTCTCACCCAAACAAATGACTGGTGCCAAAAACATGGCCTCAAACTTAATGACAAAAAATGCATCATCATCCCCCTGGAGGAGAATGATGTCCCCACAATTATTACATTAATAACAAGATTCTAATCATGCAATCAGTTGTGAGGGACTTGGGCATCCAGGTTGAAGACAAACTGAGTTTAGACCACCATATTGCCTCCGTTGTATGAAAAGCTTCCTACGTCCCACCTTATTAGAAAGGGTATTTCATCCAGGGACAAGGAGGTCATAACATCCCTGCATTCTTCCCTTATAAGACCCATTATTATTATACAACACCCCCTTTCAGCATGTACCTCGAAAAGCACATGCAGCAGCTGGAGAGACCACAGAGGTTTCTCACCAGGAGAATCAAGGGCCTCAAACATCTACCCTACACAGATAGGCTAAAAGCCCTGTCCCTCTACTCAGCCTCATGCAGACTCCTCAAAGGTTACCTCTGTATGGCATACAAAGCAATCTGAGATACCGCCTTGATGGGACTGCTGCATGTTCACAAGTCAAGCTCCACTTGATTAACCCACATGCACAGCCTCGACCTGGTCTGTGACATCAACAAGACTTGTTGGTGGGACAGATTTATGTCCCAGAGACTCCCCCATCTGTGGAATAGACTCCCTCTCCACATCAAGCAGAGTACCTCATGAACCCTTTCTAAGAGCAACCTGGATAACTGGATGGGAAGCAGAAAATACACACCTGGGATTCCACGTGTCCCTGCTGGACAGGAGCATCGGGTGCTGACTTGTTGGAACATGGGCTAAATTCAAGGCTAGGCTTGCAAGGGCCTCAGGGCCAATAGCCTGGTAATGTCCTATGATGCTATGAACAAAAATGTACAAAATGTGAAAAAATGGGTCATTCTTTGATGGACTGTACAGAATTAGAGAAACATGAAACAACATTAGTACAGGAACAGCAGAAGGAGAAAATTCATCAGACCTCATAGAGGAAGTGCAAAATGAACACATGAATATATTGAAGTAAAAATGAGTGCAAGTGAGAGTATGACTATTGTAAAAGATAAGGAAACAAATGAGGAAGAAGGAGAAACTAAATTGTTAAAAGTAAAATACAAAAGGTTCCATAGGTAAAAGAGTAAAAGACAAGAAACATCAGTCCAAAACTGTATCTGTAAGAGAAAGCAAAAAAGGAAAAGGATGTAGATAAAATTCATTCACCATAGTGAGAATCTTAGCCATTAATGTCAACAGTATGAAGAATGTTCATCACACGCTAGGAGTGTTACAATGGTGTCTGACATTAGATGTGGATACCATAGCACTTACAGATATTATAGGTTCATAGGTTCATACTAGGCTATCTGCCCTAGGGCATTTACAAGCCTAGCCAGAGTGTGTTTAGCTTTCGCCACCCATTTTAAATTAATTTTGCTATGCCCTTTTTCGAGGTTAGTATACTGTGCCTCTGTCTAACAGTGACACAGAAGTGATACCCGGGGTAAACCTACGATCTCACATCCACTCATCAAGATTCCTCTTGAAGAAAGTCAATGAGGGACTCTGCCTAACCTGGACTGGGATTTTATTCCAGAGTGAAGGGAGCCTCTGGGTTATGAATCTGTCCCTCCAGCATGTCCTATTTATTTCAGTGCTGAGGTTCAAGTCTCTCAAGCGCGTAGCTCGATGGGATTTGGATTTTCTGAGGTGCAGCATGTCCATTAATTCTGAGAAATATATACCGAACAAGAGAGGTCCCAGGACTGAACCTTGTGGGACGCCACTTGTAACTGGTTTGGAGTCTGACATGGCTCCAGCAATTCTAACCATGTGGGTTCTGTCCTTGAGCCAGTTTGCAACCCATCTAGTGACATAGGGGTTTATATTTAAGCTGGTGAGCTTATCTATAATGCCCAAGTGGGGTATTGTATCAAAGGCTTTTGTGAGGTCCAGGTAGGCTGTGTGGACCACCTTCCCCTCGTCAATGGCCTTGGTGACTGTTTCAAAGAAATCGACCAGGTTTAAGAGGCAGGATCTGCCCTTAACAAAGCCAAACTGGGTAGGATCCAGTGTCTGTAGGTCCCCAATATCTTTATTTATGAGGTCCATGATGATCCTTTCCATAGCTTTGCAGACCAAGCTAGTCAGGCTTATGGGGCGATAGTTTCCAGGATCCGTTGAGGCACCACCTTTGTGGAGAGGGACCACTGTTGCTGTACACCACTCTTTGGGTACATATCCTGTAGTAAGGCTGAGATTGAACAGTAGTTTTATGTTTGGGTTTAGCTCTTCTTGGAGTTCATGTAGAACGCAGCCCGGGACACCGTCTGGTCCCATTGATGCTGTGTTTTTTGCTTTGGAGAGGGTGGCTCTTACCTAAGCATCTGAGATGTCAGTGGGGCAGCATTCTGCTGGGATAGATATTTGCCCTTTTGGTGGGGAGAAGTTTGCGCTGAACCTGTCAGCTAGGATGTTGGCAATGTCTGTGGGTTCAGTGTATTTTTTGTCATTTTGGACTAATTCAGAGCATATCTGGTAATTCCCACCCAGGTTTCTAACATAAGTAAAGAAAGCCTTGTGATTATCCTTAGTGTCCTGTGCAATTTTTCTCTCTAAGCTGGCCTTAGACGATTTTATGAGTGCCCGTAGTTTTTTGCTAATACTGATCAGAGATGCCTTCCCTTTTTGGGATTTTGCTCTATCATGTAGTAGCTTTCTCCTTCTATTGTATAGTTTGCTTATGGTTGGGGTCCACCAGACAGGATGTCTGCCTTTGGAGGATTGGGTCTTGGTTTTATTTGGGTTTGCATGATCCATGCATTCCTGAAGGTGTTCATAGAATGTGTTTATAAAGGATTCTGCATTTATAAAGGATCTTATAATAACAATAAATGAAGAAAGACAACAAATACATATTTTATAGGAAAGCAAAGTAATTTGGAATTTAGGTAGTGAAAAATGCTCTGGTATAGTCATCCTATGTAAAGAATTGATAGACATTTTGGATTATATAATAGTACTTACTGGAAGAATAATAATAATAGATATAAGGTGTAAATATCAAATTTATGGAGTAATTACACTTTATGCATATACCTTACAGAAACAAAGGCAAATCATGTTTAGAAAAATAATGGAGCATGTAAATTTAAACATGCAAGTAATTGTATTGGGGGCCTTTATTTCTGATTTAAGACACATACGTAAAGAAGGAGCAGATGCTAAAGTAATTTTAGATATGATTAAATATAACAAAATGTAGTTATGGGAAGATAAGAATTGGACATACAAAAGAAGCAATTTAAGAACTAAAATTGGCTGTCTTATTGTTTCAGACAGCTTGATTATACTACATTATGGGTGTAAAATCTCAGGATTTTCCGATGATTTAGCCATATGGATAGAAAAACAAGAAAGAAGGAATTATATAAAAATAGGTAAAGGAATCAAAAGAATGAATGAATCAGAAATGGATGCGCAGGCAAAAGATCTAATGCTACAGTTACGGCATGATCATATAGAAACGAGAGAATTTTATAAAGGATCAAGTTAGAAAAAATATATAGAAAAGAGGCATTCAAATGGCAGGAATTGAAAAGAGTACAGTATTTTGATGTATATAATGAAATTTGTAACCAAATATTCAGAATTATATAAAGTAATTGGGAAGAGTTTATAGAAAAGAAAGAAAGTTGTATGAAATGAATCAAGATAAGATTAAAAGAAGACCGTTTAAGCAAAGATATCTTTGCATGGAAAGAAAGTAGTAGTAGCACCATACTTAAGTAAAATGGTTAAAGAAAATGCAAGAATAATAAGAGAATTAAAGATGGAAAGGTGGTATAGCAAGTACACAAGAAGAAATGATGAAAACAAAGGATATATAGTAAAGATATTTTCAGTAAGTGACATTACATTAAAAGATAGATGGGAATGAAATAATTTAGCTGAAGATGACGATAAAAGGATGGAAGAAAAGATTACAATGATAGAATTAGAAAATGTACTTAAGGCAGTAAACGTAGAATCAGCTAAAGGGATAGATGGAATCAAATACTTAATGTACAGAAACATGCAAGAATGGCAAAAAGAATTTTCCATAGATGTTGTGAATGAATGGTTTGAAAAAGGTTTAAAACATATGTTTAGGGCAATGAAATCCATATGGAAAAAAGGAGAAGATGTTGATACTTGGTACTAAATAATACAGATTATAAGATTTTCATAAAAATAATAGAAAAAAGAATGGCAAATAAAGTTAAATAAGCTGTTATCTGAGACAATCTTTGGAACTAGAAGTAAAAGAAGTCAAGAAGTATTAATATTAATAAAAGAACTGGAGATGACATTACAAACAGAAGAACAGATAAAAAATATTAATAGGGGATGTAAATAAAACTTTCAACAAAGTTCAGCCCAAAGCATTGTGGAAAATTGTAGAGGAATATAATATAAGCAATTAAATAATAAATGTTCTGAAGGCAGTCTACATGGAAAACAAGATTGGTAGTCAGTGGATGGAAAAGTAAAATTATAAGTCTAAGAAGTGGTATTAAACATGGATGTCCAACCAGTAGTATTTTATCTGGATTAATTATGAATGCAGTGGTCACTGAGATCAATTTGATATTGGAAAAATCTAGATATCAAACACCAGAAGGAATTATGATTCCAGTTATATTTACATATGCAGATGATTTAGTGTTAGCAGTTAAAAATGCAGAATGGATGAAAACAACCATAGGAATGCTTAATAAAAAACTGAAGAGGTTAGGATTGACTATTAATAAAGAAAAAAGCAAAAGATTAGTGTTTGGGAGAAATACATGGTATTAAATTTAATGAAGACGAGATTGAAATCTTAGAGAGAAAGTTTGGGAATGAACAATTAAGAGAGCAGAAATGGAGAGAAATGATAGAATACAAGGTCTCTGCATATTCTGGAGAACATTTAGGCTGTCATACAGGGAAAAAAGTGCTGAAAAGCACTGGAAATATGAGCCACAAAGCATCATAAAAATTATGAAGTCTACATCACGTGGGATCATCCATTACCATTACCAACAATTCAAAACATAGTTGCTAGAAAACCAGATATAGTGGTCCAAGAAAAGAAGACAAGAGTAGCATTGATCATTGAAATCACCACACCCAATGACTACAGTGTCCTGCACACAGAGAGACATAAAGTTATAAAATATCAGGATCTGAAAACAGAAATGAGAGCAATGTGGAAGAAAGATACCCAGATAGTTCCAATAGTAGTAGGAGCAATGGGTCTTATGAAAAAGAGTCTAAAATCTTATTTAGATATGCTACCAATACACGTAACTCCGTACGAACTGCAGAAGGAGTCATTACTGGGCACATTGCAGGTGCTGCGAAGAGCACTTTTGGTTAACATCAAAGAGTGAAACAATACTAATTTCATGAACTCTAATCGTACTTTGACTTAGGCATGGGATCCATTCCCATCATAGTATTAGAAACCCAAACGCTTTGGAGAAATTAAAAAAAAAAAAGGGAAGAAGGCAAGAAGGACTACATAATGAAAGGTATAATAATGTGGCGGGACTGTTACACTGTGGATTGTGCAAATGTTATGGTACTGAAGTGGGTGAAAAACACTGGAAACATGAGCCACAAAGCATCATAGGAAATGATGAAGTCTACATCACATGGGATCACCCATTACCAACAGTTCAAAAGACAGATGCTAGAAAAACAGATATAGTGGCCCATGAAAAGAAGACAAAAGTAGCACTGATCATTGAAATCACCATACCCAGTGACTACAGTGTACTGCATACAGAGAGAGACAAAGTCATAAAATACCAGGATCTGCACGCAGAAACAAGAGCAATGTGGAAGAAAGATACCCAGACAGTTCCAGTAGTAGGGGGAGCAATGGGTCTTATAAAAAAAGAATCTACAATTGTATTTAGATATGTTACCAATCCATGTAACTCCATATGAATTGCAGAAAGATTCATTACTGGGCACATTTCAGGTGCTGCAAACAGCACTTCTGACTCACATCAAAGATTGAAACAATACTAATTTCATGAACTTTAATCATACTTTGACTTAGGAATGGGGTCCATTCCCATCATGGTATTAGAAACCCAAAAGACTTGGAGAAATTAAAAATAAGAAGAAGGCACATTTATGTAACTCTATAATATTAGGTAACATTGCAAATTCAGCTAATGTATGTACAATTCCATTAGCATCAGAAAATGATCTAATGAATGTAATTTTTATATTCGTTTGGGGTCAGAGTTAAAGTGAGTGAAGAGAAGCATTCTTTTATGTAAACAACAAAGAAAGAGGGTTGAGCTTGTTACACCCAATTATATGTGTTTTTTCGCTAAATTTGTATAAAATCTTAGTAAATAGGAACGATAAAAAAAAATTACTAACAAAAGTCATAGAAGGGAAATGTAAAGCAATTTGGGAAGGATGGAATATTTAAAAAGGAGCAAAAAAAGTTTACTGTATGGATATGAAATTATATCAAGAGAAAAAAATTGCTATGGAAAATTGAAATAGGAGAGAGAGAAAAAAATAGAAGGATATGGTATAAAATATAATGGAGAAATTTTATTATGTTTATCTTTGGAAGCATATAAGTGAAGAAAAGATTAAAGCAGTAACAATGAGAATTAATAGATATAAGAAACATGCAGAATGTATAGATTTTTTTGTGGAGACTGTCAATAAGTAAGTTACAGGTTATGGCAAACATGCCATATAAGACAATGAAAGATACAATTGGTTTACATGGTGGTGAATTAGAGACAACTGAATATGTTGTTATAAAGTGTAAAAGAACATTTAAACTGTGGAAGGAAATATATAATAAAGGATGCTTAAAAGAATTGGAGAACATTGAATGTATCGATACAGATATGACTGAATATGGACCTTATAAAAATGTAAAACAAAAAGACATTAAGAAACTGAATGCAAAATTATTTTCTATAATATGGATAACATGGAACAAAAGAGTTAATAAAGTGAATGGAAAATGGTTATCAGAGACTGTGAAGAAATTAAGACTTTGGTTGTGGAAAAAGGAATTGGGAGGGATTAAAAATTGAAGGTTTAATATAAATGTAAGAATCATGTTATAAATATTGTAGAAAAAGTAAATATGTGTTGAAAAAATGTATATAAAATGAGTGTGTGTGTGTGTGTGTGTGTGTGTGTGTGTGTGTGTGTGTGTGTGTGTGTGTGTGTGTGGTATTGGGCGACTTCAACTACCCAAACATAGACTGGGAGCATTACTCTAGCTCCAACACCCTAGCCCAAAGGTTCCTAGAATTTATAAACTCAAATGCTATGGAACAACTTGTTACCACTCCCACAAGAGGGGAAAACATACTGGACCTGATCATCACCAACATGGGGACTCTATGTTCCAGACCAGAAGTGTATCCCTCACTGGTAAGATCAGACCATAAACTAATCTCACTGGATATTCACATCCTGACTCCACCCCCTGCCCTGAAAACCACAGTGAAAAACTTCTCTAAAGCAAATTTCACACTCCTCAAAACCAAGGTGGAATCCTTCAAAGCCCCTGAGCCTGTGGAAAATACTGCCCAGACCACAGAATCCTTTATAAACGCATTCTATGAACACCTTCAGGAATGCATGGATCATGCAATCCCAAATAAAACCAAGACCCAATCCTCCAAAGGCAGACATCCTGTCTGGTGGACCCCAGCCATAAACAAACTATACAAAAGAAGGAGGAAGCTACTACACGATAGAGCAAAATCCCAAAAAGGGAAGGCATCTCTGATCAGTATTAGCAAAAAACTACGGGCACTCATAAAATCGTCTAAGGCCAGCTTAGAGAGAAAAATTGCACAGGACACTAAGGATAATCACAAGGCTTTCTTTAGTTATGTTAGGAACCTGGGTGGGAATTCCCAGATATGTTCAGAATTAGTCCAAAATGACAAAAAATACACCAAACCCACAGACATTGCCAACATCCTAGCTAACAGGTTCAGCGCAAACTTCTCCCCCCTCCCCACCAAAAGGGCAAATATTTATCCCAGCAGAGTGCTGCCCCCCTGACATCTCAGATGCTCAGGTAAGAGCTGCCCTCTCCAAAGCAAAAAACACAGCATCAATGGGACCAGATGGTGTCCAAGGCTGCATCCTACATGAACTCCAAGAAGAGCTACACCCAAACATAAAACTACTGTTCAAGCTCAGCCTTACTACTGGATATGTACCCAAAGAGTGGCATGCAGCAACAGTGGTCCCTCTCCACAAAGGTGGTGCCTCAACGTATCCTGGAAACTATTGTCCCATAAGTCTGACTAGCTTCGTCTGCAAAGCTATGGAAAGGATCATCATGGATCTCATAAATAAAGATATTGGGGACCTACAGACACTGGATCCTACCCAGTTCAGCTTTGTTAAGGGCGGATCCTGCTTTTTAAACCTGGTTGATTTCTTTGAAACAGTCACCAAGGCCATTGATGAGGGGAAGGTGGTCCACACAGCCTACCTGGACCTCGCAAAAGCCTTTGATACAATACCCCACTCGGGCATTATAGATAAACTCACCAGCTTAAATATAAACCCCTATGCCACTAGATGGGTTGCAAACTGGCTCAAGGACAGAACCCACATGGTTAGAATTTCTGGAGCCATATCAGACTCCAAACCAGTTACAAGTGGCGTCCCACAAGGCTCAGTCCTGGGACCTCTCTTGTTCGGTATATATTTCTCGGAGGTACAGGCCAACATGGAAGGACTGTGGCTGACTAAGTTCGCAGATGACTGCAAATTGGGCGCCATAATCGACTCTCCAGCCAACACAAGCATCCTCCAAAAGAGCCTCATAGAAACAGACAACTGTGCCAGAGCCATGGCCTCAAGCTAAACACCAAAAAGTGTATAGTCATCCCCTTTGGCAAAAACAAAGTGCCCACAAATTACCACATAGGTGGTAATCCATTAAGTACAGAAGAAGTAATTAGGGACCTCACGACCCAAGTTGATAGCAATCTCTCATTTGACAACCACGTGGCCAAAGTGGTTAGAAAAACATTTTATATAGCCCACCTAATCATGAAGGGATTCACATCTAGATCAGGGGAGGTCATCGTGCCTCTCTACTCATCCCTTATCAGGCCCATAATTGAGTACAATGCCCCTTTGGGGATGTACCTTACCAGACACCTGCAGCAACTGGAAAGACCCCAAAAGTACCTCACCAAGAGGATCATAGGGCTCAAACAGATGCCATATGCTGCCCGGTTAAAGAAACTCCAGCTCTACTCAGTGGCATACCGCCTGCTCAGAGGCGATCTGTGCCTGACGTATAAAGCCATGTCCAGCCTGGAATTAATGGACATGCTGCACCTCAGAAAATCCAAATCCCATCAAGCTACACACTCAAGAGACTTGAACCTCAGCACTGAAATAAATAGGACATGCTGGAGGGACAGATTCATAACCCAGAGGCTCCCTTCACTCTGGAATAAAATCCCAGTCCAGGTTAGGCAGAGTCCCTCATTGACTCTCTTCAAGCGGAATCTTGATGAGTGGATGGGAGATTGTATGCTTACCCCGGGTATCACTTCTGTGTCACTGTTAGACAGAGGCACAGTATACTAACCTCGAAAAAGGGCATAGCAAAATTAATTTAAAATGGGTGGCAAAAGCCAAACACACTCTGGCTAGGCTTATAAATGCCCTAGGGCAGAAAGCCTAGTATGAACCTATGAACCTATATATATATATATATATATATATATATATATATATATATATATATATATATATATATAGATATATATACATATATATATATATATATATATATATATATATATATATATATATATATATATATATATATATATATATATATATATATATATATATATATATATATACACACATACACACACACACACACACTTTGTAGCTGCTACATGGTGCTGGAAGGTTCCTACGGTAGCAAGGAAGACGCCTAAGGGAAGCAATAGCTTGGAGGAGGAGAAAAAAATCTACAGAGTTTGGAGCTGGAAAGTGGGAATTTGGAAAACAGATTGTTAAATATGGTGAATCAAATGTGGGTAAAGACTCCTATGTGGTGAATGATACAAATGAGCAACATTTAGCTGTCTCCATGGAGAAGGAATAAGTCAGTCTTTCGAAGTGTTGCAGATAACAGAGCTGGCATCAGGATGGCTTCCAGATGATGTTTTGTTAAAAATAATTGAGCAGGATGATCCAGGTGACAGTTCTGCTGTTTCATGGGGTGAGATGGCAGGTAACATTTTTGGAAGTGCTGAGGATCGTAATGTGGAAAAGGAACCAGGTGCTGTGACAGCAGAAAATGCAGCAGTTAAAACTTATGCAGCAGTGACAGGAAGTAAAAGAGGAAAGCAGCAACAAACTGAGAAGTCATCTGGTTTAGTGGCATAACTAAAACCATTTGCAGCAGTGACAGGAAGTAAAAGAGGAAAGCAGCAACAAACTGAGAAGGTATCTAGTTTAGTGGTATAACTAAAACCATATGCAGCAGTGACAGGAAGTACAAGAAGAAAGCAGAAACAAACTGAGACAGTATCTGGTTTAGTGGCATAACTAAAACAATATGCAACAGTGACAGGAAGTAAAAGAGGAAAGCAGAAACAAACTGAGAAGGTATCTGGTTTAGTGGCATAACTAAAACCATATGCAGCAGTGAGAGGAAGTAAAAGAAGAAAGCAGCAACAAACTGCGAAGGTATCTGGCTTAATGGCATAACTAAAACCATATGCAGCAGTGACAGGAAGTAAAATAGGAAAGCAGCAACAAACTGCAAAGGTATCTGGTTTAGTGGCATAACTAAAACCATTTGCAGCAGTGACAAGAAGTAAAAGAGGAAAGCAGCAACAAGCTGCGAAGGTATCTGGTTTAATGTCATAACTAAAACCATATGCAGCAGTGACAGGAAGTAAAAGGGGAAAGCAGCAACAAACTGAGAAGGTATCTAGTTTAGTGGTATAACGAAAACCATATGCAGCAGTGACAGGAAGTAAAAGAAGAAAGCAGAAACAAATTGAGACGGTATCTGGTTGAGTGGCATAAATAAAACAATATGCAACAGTGACAGGAAGTAAAAGAGGAAAGCAGAAACAAACTGAGAAGGTATCTGGTTTAGTGGCATAACTAAAACCATATGCAGCAGGGACAGGAAGGAAAAGAGGAAAGCAGCAACAAACTGAGAAGGTATCTGGTTTAGTGGCATAACTAAAACCATATGCAGCAGTGACAGGAAGTAAAAGAGGAAAGCAGCAACAAACTGAGAAGGTATCTGGTTTAGTGGCATAACTAAAACCATATGCAGCAGTAACAGGAAGTAAAAGAGGAAAGCAGCAACAAACTGAGAAGGTATCTGGTTTAGTGGCATAACTAAAACCATATGCAGCAGTGGCAGGAAGTAAAAGAGGAAAGCAGCAACAAACTGAGAAGGTATCTGGTTTAGTGGCATAACTAAAACCATATGCAGCAGTGACAGGAAGTAAAAGAGGAAAGCAGCAACAAACTGAGAAGGTATCTGGTTTAGTGGCATAACTAAAACCATATGCAGCAGTGACAGGAAGTAAAAGAGGAAAGCCGCAACAAACTGAGAAGGTATCTGGTTTAGTGGCATAACTAAAACCATATGCAGCAGTGACAGGAAGTAAAAGAGGAAAGCAGCAACAAACTGAGAAGGTATCTGGTTTAGTGGCATAACTAAAACCATATGCAGCCGTGACAGGAAGTAAAAAAGGAAAGCAGCAACAAACTGAGAAGGTATCTGGTTTAGTGGCATAACTAAAACCATATGCAGCAATGACAGGAAGTAAAAGAGGAAAGCCGCAACAAACTGAGAAGGAATCTGGTTTAGTGGCATAACTAAAACCATATGCAGCAGTGACAGGAAGTAAAAGAGGAAAGCAGCAACAAACTGAGAAGGTATCTGGTTTAGTGGCATAACTAAAACCATATGCAGCAGTGACAGGAAGTAAAAGAAGAAAGCCCCAACAAACTGAGAAGGTATCTGGTTTAGTGGTATAACTAAAACCATATGCAGCCATGACAGGAAGTAAAAGAGGAAAGCAGAAACAAACTGAGAAGGTATCTGGTTTAGTGGCATAACTAAACCCATATGCAGCAGTGACAGGAAGTAAAAGAGGAAAGCAGCAACAAACTGAGAATGTATCTGGTTTAATGGCATAACTAAAACCATATGCAGCAGTGACAGGAAGTAAAAGAGGAAAGCAGAAACAAACTGAGAAGGTATCTGGTTTAGTGGCATAACTAAAACTATATGCAGCAGTGACAGGAAGTAAAAGAGGAAAGCAGCAACAAACTGAGAAGGTATCTGGTTTAGTGGCATAACTAAAACCATATGAAGCAGTGACAGGAAGTAAAAGAGGAAAGCAGCAACAAACTGAGAAGGTATCTGGTTTAGTGGCATAACTAAAACCATATGCAGCAGTAACAGGAAGTAAAAGAGGAAAGCAGCAACAAACTGAGAAGGTATCTGGTTTAGTGGCATAACTAAAACCATATGCAGCAGTGGCAAGAAGTAAAAGAGGAAAGCAGCAACAAACTGAGAAGGTATCTGGTTTAGTGGCATAACTAAAACCATATGCAGCAGTGACAGGAAGTAAAAGAGGAAAGCAGCAACAAACTGAGAAGGTATCTGGTTTAGTGGCATAACTAAAACCATATGCAGCCATGACAGGAAGTAAAAGAGGAAAGCAGCAACAAACTGAGAAGGTATCTGGTTTAGTGGCATAACTAAAACCATATGCTACAGTCACAGGAAGTAAAAGAGGAAAGCAGCAACAAACTGAGAAGGTATCTGGTTTAGTGGCATAACTAAAACCATATGCAGCAGTGACAGGAAGTAAAAGAGGAAAGCAGCAACAAACTGAGAAGGTATCTGGTTTAGTGGCAAAACTAAAACCATTTGCAGCAGTGACAGGAAGTAAAAGAGGAAAGCAGCAACAAACTGAGAAGGTATCTAGTTTAGTGGTATAACTAAAACCATATGCAGCAGTGACAGGAAGTAAAAGAAGAAAGCAGAAACAAACTGAGACTTTATCTGGTTTAGTGGCATAACTAAAGCAATATGCAACAGTGACAGGAAGTAAAAGAGGAAAGCAGAAACAAACTGAGAAGGTATCTGGTTTAGTGGCATAACTAAAACCATATGCAGCAGTGACAGGAAGTAAAAGAGGAAAGCAGCAACAAACTGCAAAGGTATCTGGTTTAATGTCATAACTAAAACCATATGCAGCAGTGACAGGAAGTAAAAGAAGAAAGCAGCAACAAACTGCGAAGGTATCTGGCTTAATGGCATAACTAAAACCATATGCAGCAGTGACAGGAAGTAAAATAGGAAAGCAGCAACAAACTGCAAAGGTATCTGGTTTAGTGGCATAATTAAAACCATTTGCAGCAGTGACAAGAAGTAAAAGAGGAAAGCAGCAACAAACTGCAAAGGTATCTGGTTTAATGTCATAACTAAAACCATATGCAGCAGTGACAGGAAGTAAAAGAGGAAAGCAGCAACAAACTGAGAAGGTATCTAGTTTAGTGGTATAACTAAAACCATATGCAGCAGTGACAGGAAGTAAAAGAAGAAAGCAGAAACAAACTGAGATGGTATCTGGTTTAGTGGCATAACTAAAACAATATGCAACAGTGGCAGGAAGTAAAAGAGGAAAGCAGAAACAAACTGAGAAGGTATCTGGTTTAGTGGCATAACTAAAACCATATGCAGCAGTGACAGGAAGTAAAAGAGGAAAGCTGCAACAAACTGAGAAGGTATCTGGTTTAGTGGCATAACTAAAACCATATGCAGCAGTGACAGGAAGTAAAAGAGGAAAGCCACAACAAACTGAGAAGTTATCTGGTTTAGTGGCATAACTAAAACCATAAGCAGCAGTGACAGGAAGTAAAAGAGGAAAGCAGCAACAAACTGAGAAGGTATCTGGTTTAGTGGCATAACTAAAACCGTATGCAGCAGTGACAGGAAGTAAAAGAGGAAAGCTGCAACAAACTGAGAAGGTATCTGGTTTAGTGGCATAACTAAAACCATATGCAGCAGTGAAAGGAAGTAAAAGAGGAAAGCTGCAACAAAGTGAGAAGGTATCTGGTTTAGTGGCATAACTAAAACCATATGCAGCAGTGACAGGAAGTAAAAGAGGAAAGCAGCAACAAACTGAGAAGGTATCTGGTTTAGTGGCATAACTAAAACCATATGCAGCAGTGACAGGAAGTAAAAGAGGAAAGCAGCAACAAACTGAGAAGGTATCTGGTTTTGTGGCATAACTAAAACCATATGCAGCCATGACAGGAAGTAAAAGAGGAAAGCAGCAACAAACTGAGAAGGTATCTGGTTTAGTGCCATAACTAAAACCATATGCAGCCGTGACAGGAAGTAAAAGAAAAAAGCAGCAACAAACTGTGAAGGTATCTGGTTTAGTGGCATAACTAAAACCATATGCAGCAATGACAGGAAGTAAAAGAGGAAAGCCGCAACAAACTGAGAAGGTATCTGGTTTAGTGGCATAACTAAAACCATATGCAGCAGTGACAGGAAGTAAAAGAGGAAAGCAGCAACAAACTGAGAAGGTATCTGGTTTAGTGGCATAACTAAAACCATATGCAGCAGTGACAGGAAGTAAAAGAGGAAAGCCACAACAAACTGAGAAGGTATCTGGTTTAGTGGTATAAATAAAACCATATGCAGCCGTGACAGGAAGTAAAAGAGGAAAGCAGAGACAAACTGAGAAGGTATCTGGTTTAGCGGCATAATTAAAACCATATGCAGCAGTGACAGGAAGTAAAAGAGGAAAGCAGCAACAAACTGAGAAGGTATTTGGTTTAGTGGCATAACTAAAACCATATGCAGCAGTGACAGGAAGTAAAAGAGAAAAGCAGAAACAAACTGAGAAGGTATCTGGTTTAGTGGCATAACTAAAACCATATGCAGCAGTGACAGGAAGTAAAAGAGGAAAGCAGCAACAAACTGAGTAGGTATCTGATTTAGTGGCATAACTAAAACCATATGCAGCAGTAACAGGAAGTAAAAGAGGAAAGCAGCAACAAACTGAGAAGGTATTTGGTTTAGTGGCATAACTAAAACCATATGCAGCAGTGGCAGGAAGTAAAAGAGGAAAGCAGCAACAAACTGAGAAGGTATCTGGTTTAGTGGCATAACTAAAACCATATGCAGCAGTGACAGGAAGCAAAAGAGGAAAGCAGAAACAAACTGCGAAGGTATCTGGTTTAATGGCATAACTAAAACCATATGCAGCCATGACAGGAAGTAAAAGAGGAAAGCAGCAACAAACTGAGAAGGTATCTGGTTTAGTGGCATAACTAAAACCTTATGCAGCAGTGACAGGAAATAAAAGAGGAAAGCAGCAACAAACTGAGAAGGTATCTGGTTTTGTGGCATAACTAAAACCATATGCAGCAGTCACAGGAAGTAAAAGAGGAAAGCAGCAACAAACTGAGAAGGTATCTGGTTTAGTGGCATAACTAAAACCATATGCAGCAGTCACAGGAAGTAAAAGAGGAAAGCAGCAACAAACTGAGAAGGTATCTGGTTTAGTGGCATAACTAAAACCATATGCAGCAGTGACAGGAAGTAAAAGAGGAAAGCAGCAACAAACTGAGAAGGTATCTGGTTTAGTGGCATAACTAAAACCATATGCAGCAGTGACAGGAAGTAAAAGAGGAAAGCTGCAACAAACTGAGAAGGTATCTGGCTTAGTGGCATAACTAAAACCATATGCAGCTGTGACAGGAAGTAAAAGAGGAAAGCAGCAACAAACTGAGAAGGTATCTGGTTTAGTGGCATAACTAAAACCATATGCAGCAGTGACAGGAAGTAAAAGAGGAAAGCAGCAACAAACTGTGAAGGTATCTGGTTTAGTGGCATAACTAAAACCATATGCAGCAGTGACAGGAAGTAAAAGAAGAAAGCAGCAACAAACTAAGAAGGTATCTGGTTAGTGGCATAACTAAACCCGTATGCAGCAGTGGCAGGAAGTAAAAGAGGAAAGCAGAAACAAACTGTGAAGGTATCTGGTTTAGTGGCATAACTAAAACCATATGCAGCCATGACAGGAATTAAAAGAGGAAAGCAGCAACAAACTGCGAAGGTATCTGGTTTAGTGGCATAACTAAAACCATATGCAGCAGTGACAGGAAGTAAAAGAGGAAAGCAGCAACAAACTGAGAAGGTATCTGGTTTAGTGGCATAATTAAAACCATATGCAGCAGTGACAGGAAGTAAAAGAGGAAAGCAGCAACAAACTGAGAAGGTATCTGGTTTAGTGGCATAACTAAAACCATATTCAGCCATGACAGGAAGTAAAAGAGGAAAGCAGCAACAAACTGAGAAGGTATCTGGTTTAGTGACATAACTAAAACCATATGCAGCAGTGACAGGAAGTAAAAGAGGAAAGCAGCAACAAACTGCGAAGGTATCTGGTTTAGTGGCATAACTAAAACCATATGCAACAGTGAATCGGCAAAAAAAGGAGAGCAGCAACAAACTGTAATTAAAACTGTTTTTAAAAAGAAAAGAAGGCCAATTATGAGAATACAAACAAACAAAAAAGAAACTGTAATAGACAGCTATTATGCATGAGATAATTTAGTAATTATTCTGGGATTTAAAATAATTTAGTCTTTTATACTTATAGGGACAGAGACTTTTTGTGACTTAACATTTGAAACCAAGGGACCGAAGATTACATTTCTGAAACTATGTAACAAAAAGATCATCATTTATATGTAGAACAATTATTTGTTTTCTGGCAGTAACCTGAATGTAAAGAAATTACTTGTTACTTTGTAGTTTAGAACTGGTAAATTGGAAGAAGATTATGTTAAAATGCATGTAGAGTTTGTATGAAACTGTTGATAACATTGTGAAGATTAGAGAAAAGAGAAACCTATGCAATTGAGGGTGGAGGTTGGAAGCTGTTTTTTAAGTTTTTATTGGATTTTCAATTTGCAAAATCACAACAAAATTTGTGAACATAAATGAAAATAATTCAACTAAACCTCACACACAAAAGAAAAAAATAACTATTTACAGGAGTGTCCATTAACCATCAAGTCATTCAAGTTATTATACATTACATTAAATCTAAAATGCAGTTATTTTTGCATGTCAAGTAGATCTCTACATTTTGTCCATGCATTCTACCCAGAGATAATCCTGGTTGTTCTTGACTTTAAGTATAATGATTTCCAGGTGACAGACTTCAGTTGCAATATTTATTCTTTGAAGGAGGGTGTAGATTTGTTCTTTCAGTTCTGAGTTATAATGTTTCTTGCTATAGATAGTATAGACCATAAAATGTGATATAGGAATAGGAGTGTTAAAAATGATTAGTGATTTAGATAAAAAAATGTATCTTCACAAAAGTCTGTAAGGTGTTAAGACAGTATAGTAAAAAAAAACATGTTGCCAATCTACTTTAAGTTCTTGTTTATATCTCCAACAAACTTGTTTCTGCTTGAACATTAATTCAATTTTATATGGTGTGAAGAAAGATCTTTGCAAAAATTTCCAAGTAAAGAGATTCCATCTAAGAGGTGAAGTTGTATGTTTAGAAATAATTAGAATTAATTTTTTATATTAGAATTAATTTTTTATATCCTTGACTTGGAGGTCTATTATTAATATGGGTAAAATAGTTTCAATAATTGTCATTGCAACTTTTTGTTTCTTTCCTCACAACTCTATATAATTTAAATGACACCCTTTCCCAATGCATTTTGTTACATTAAGAATTTTGAAATGCCCAAAAAATAGTGAAAAACTTGCCAAGTGTTTGTTTTTGTAGTTGATCATAGCCTTTAAGATATTCTGACCAGCCTATATCATGTTGGGGACTTTTCTCAATTAATTAATGATTGTGATACAGTGTAACCAGTGTGAGGGGAAAGGATATACAACAAGCATACAGCAAGAAGATATGTGGCTGAATGCAACTGTGTAAAAAAGGAACATTTTGGGATGGATTATCAAGAACAAACAGTAAATAATGGAAAAAAGGGGAAAGGGAAGTAAACATACATGAGGTAGGACAACAAGAGACTGAGGGAGAGGGTGAACTAGGTGATGAAGATGCTGTAGAATAATAAAAATATGGAGGGAAAAAGGAAGGACAGAGTTAGCATGCAGGAAAAAAGGTCAGGAGAAGGGACTGACACAAATAATCTTCTGAAGTTCTAGGCAGTGAAAAGTCTGATTTGAATGATCAAAGATTATTTGTAGTTAAACCCAGGAAATATTCAAAAGGGGGAAGAGTAAAAACATATTTCCCCTAAACTTAAAAAGAAGCAATTTGAACTTTCAGTAAATGTGGACAGTGTTATTAACATCATAAGATGGACAGGGATACTGGAATGGTATGCTAAATGTGATGTGGATGTTATTATGGTAGAAGATGTAAGATTCCTGACAAATGAAAAAAGACTTTTTACAGAAAAGTTGTAAGGTGGAAATATAATATGGAACTCAGGACATGAAAGTTGTTCTGAACTGGCTGTGTTATGTAAAAAAAAACATTTGAAATACTAGATATAAAATCAGTAAGGATGGCAAGATTAACTATTGTGGATGTGAGGTGGAGATAACCTATTTATAAAATTGTAGTATTGTATGTGCACATAACTAGCAAGTAAAGAGAGCTATTGATCCTGATTCCAAAAGGCTTACTCTAAATGTAAATGACCACTTACACCGAAAGCAGGCTGACAGCAAGTGTTTTGGAATCTGGTCCCCATAATAAGCCTGTTTATAGGTAAGTCGCTTACACTGAGAGCAGGACTTTTAGAATCTGGTCCCCATAATAAGCCTGTTTGTAGGTAAGTCACTTACACTGAGAGCAGGTGTTTTAGAATCTGGTCCCCATAATAAACCTGTTTATAGGTAAGTCGCTTACACTGAGAGCAGGTGTTTTAGAATCTGGTCCCCATAATAAACCTGTTTATAGGTAAGTCGCTTACACTGAGAGCAGGTGTTTTGGAATCTGGTCCCCATAATAAGCCTGTTTATAGGTAAGTCGCTTACACTGAGAGCAGGTCTTTTAGAATCTGGTCCCCATAATAAGCCTGTTTATAGGTAAGTCGCTTACACTGAGAGCAGGTGTTTTAGAATCTGGTCCCCATAATAAACCTGTTTATAGGTAAGTCGCTTACACTGAGAGCAGGTGTTTTAGAATCTGGTCCCCATAATAAACCTGTTTATAGGTAAGTCGCTTACACTGAGAGCAGGTGTTTTGGAATCTGGTCCCCATAATAAGCCTGTTTATAGGTAAGTCGCTTACACTGAGAGCAGGTCTTTTAGAATCTGGTCCCCATAATAAGCCTGTTTATAGGTAAGTTGCTTACACTGAGAGCAGGTGTTTTAGAATCTGGTCCCCATAATAAACCTGTTTATAGGTAAGTCGCTTACACTGAGAGCAGGTGTTTTGGAATCTGGTCCCCATAATAAACCTGTTTATAGGTAAGTTGCTTACACTGAGAGCAGGTCTTTTAGAATCTGGCCCTCTGTTTCAAATATTAGACTGTGTTGGTTTACATAAAAATATAACTGTAGGGGACTTTAGTTGTGATTTAAGGGGAAGACTTAAAAAGAAAGGGAAAGATGTAAAATATAGTAAGTGATAAAATGTGGTAAATTAGCAGTGCAAAGCAAATGTTAAGGGAATTATAGAAGGAGACACATATTTGAAATCAATTTTTTTGTATTATGAAGAGGCATGAGGGCAGCAGATTGTGATACAGTTTTAATGAGTCTGTCAGACCTTTAGTAGTATGGATAGAGGAGATGGAAGAAAGGGAATAAACAGAATAAATGAGAAATTATGGGATGGAACTGTACAGTAAGAATGACTGCAGTTATGAAGGGTCATATAACCTTCAAAAACTGGTCTGAGTGGTGGATTGAATTTAAAAAGAATTATAAAATGTGTTGTTTTAGTAGCAGAATAGTGTAAGGAAGAAAGAGAAACTGAGGCACAGGAACATTTGTAGAATGTACTAGAGAATTTGAAGAATAATAAATGAGAGTTTTGTGATATGGAAAAAGAAATATATAAAACCGATAAAAAAAAGAATGCATTCTTGTTTATGCAGATACCTTGTTTACAGGGGAGGTGGTATATGCATATTTTGGTAAAACAGGAAAGGATCATATTAGTATAATCAGAGAAATTAAATTGTAAAAGGAGAGGTACAAAGAACACAAGAGCAAATTATAAGTATTGTAATACAGCATATGGAAAATAAGAAACAACGGAAAGTAAAGTAATTTCCAGAATGAGGTAAGGAAGAATCTGAAAAAGAAGTTGCTATTAATGAATTAGATGACCTACTTATGAAAGTAAATCTTGATTCACTATCAAGACCATTAATTAATGGACTGGCAAAGAGGGTATTTTGTCAATGTACTGAATGAGTGAATGGGTGAAAGAAGGTTTTTTTTATGAAGAGTTATGTAGTAAGATATTAAAATTTATATGGAAGAAAGATGAAAAGAATGAAATAAAAAAAATGGAGAGCTACCATGCTAAATAACAGATTCTATTTTTTATAGGAATAATACAGGGGAGAATGGAAAGATGAATATTATGGAAGGAAGTATATATGGTATAAAAGGGAAGGGATGTCAAGAACTGTAATCGGTTGTGAGACAAATTGTGGATAATATTATAAGTAAAAGAGATGATGTGAAACTTGTGGATGATATCAGCAACATGTGATACCAGAGGACATGATGTTTTATAGACTGTTATGGAGAAGTATAGGATAGGTAATAGAATTAGGAGAGTGTGTACATCAGCATATCAGAATAATAGTGGGAGTGTGTTAGTGAATGGGTGGCTGAGTAATGAAATATGTACAAAATGTGGTATAAGACAAGGATGTCCCATTTGTGGAATATGATTTGCATTGGTGATGAATGAGACAGTGAGCGAAGAAGATTATAAAATGTGAAATATGTTAGACTTGATGCAAAGGAGGTGGTGATACTGATTGTTTTGGCATATGTGGGTGGCATAGTTTTAGCTGCTAAGAACGAAATATAAATGAGAGAAATGCTGGTTTGTCTGAATGGATGTTTAAAGGAAATGGAAATGACCTTGAATAAAGATAAAAGTAAGAGTTTGGGTGATGTCGTAAATTTTTCAATGAATGAAGTGTATTTGTTAGGAATAAAATTTGGGAAATTTGATGTAGTTATAATGCAATAGGAAGCACTTATTAAAGAAATGTGTTTTATATGGAGAACATTTAGATTACCATTCAGGGAAAAGGTTTATCTGCTGAATTTGATATTAATGGGAAAATAGCATATATTCCAAATGTTTACATGATCCCACTGAAATATGAAGAGGAAATTGTGCAACTGCTGTTTTCTTTCATATGGGTTCAAGATGAAATGCAGTCAAAAGAGATGTGTTATATATGAGTGAAAATAAAGTGGGGTTAGAGTTATATTTGGGTCTACTTTATATCGCTGAAAGCTTAAAATCTTGAGCGCTCACATGAGTGAATATGCAGGTATTCAAAATGGCTATTGTGGGGTACTGCACCCCCCACACACCCCCACTAAATATATATTCCAACTCTGAGATCACACTACAGTGAGAAATGGGCAAATATCCCAATCTCCACTGTACTGCAATCCAAAAAAATGATTATCGAATTTCTGTATTTTAGCTCATGTGAGCGCTCGAGATTTTAAATTTTCAGCGATCTAAAGTAGACCCTTATATTCTGTGTCTTTAAACTTATATTGAAACATTCATAATATTAAGTTCTCAGTCTCTTCCTTTACTGACTTTAATATTCTATACAAGTACAAAACATTTTTAATGGTGATTTAGTTATATTTGTTTACCAGGGTAGTGCACTGCTCAGTATTGGTTACAAAGAAAGTGGGGGGGAGCCATGGTGAGTGGGAGTGGAGGGCAAAATGAGTAGAACAGTGTGCAGATACTATTAAAAAGAGGGAGAAGGAGGTTCAGAGAGGAATGGCTACCCATAGGGCACATAAAGCATAGGGACCAGGTAAGCTGCTCCCAAAATCATCAAAAATCTAGCCAAGGTGCTGGCCCTTGACTGAGACATTTTAACAAACTATTTCTTAGTGCAGATGTACCCTGGAGCTTGAGGATAGCAAGTATCATACTTATGTATAAAGTAGGAATGGTGGAGCCATAAAAAATCTTGTGAACTCTTATGTTTTCTAACATAACAGCAATATTAGAGAAATTCATCATGATATTTTCTTTGAGTTACAAATGAACTTGGCAGGAGAGTAATAGTAGTTGAATCCTGCTTCTACCTCCATTGCTTATGTTGTAACTGATCCTCATGGTCTTCAGTGGACTAAAGGAGCAGGCTTAAAAGTGGGACATACCATTTCCTAGAGTATGCTCAATAAACTTGGACAGCTCCATTTCCTGATTGATGCAAGCAATAATACTAGACAGGATGGGAGTTGCAGGGGAAATAACAGATATTTTATATATTTGTTGTCGGGATACACAGTACAAGCTATTACATCTCTCACACCCACAGAGAAACATGTGCACGCACACACACACACACATACACACACACACACACACACACACACACACACACACACACACACACACACACACACACACACACACAAAATGTAGCCACTTTGTTGACTATATATAGCTCAGATGTCTGATTGTTATAAAATGAATGAGTTATTACATAAACAGTAGGCATTTTAATGTATTCATAGGTTGGTACTAGACTATCGGCCCTAGGGCCTATACAAGCCTAGCCATAACAATTCCCTGGCTATTTCTTCCCACAATATTTACTTCCCTGGACCTCTGTTTAGCAGGGTGACTGATGTGATCCTTGGGGTGAATTTCCTATCTCCCATCCAATCATCAAGGTTCCTTTTGAATAGGGCCAAAGAGGCGCTCTGCTTGACATGTATGGGCAGTCTATTCCAGAGTCTGTGGAGTCTCTGGGTCGGGAACCTATCCCTTTTGCATGTTTTGTTCATTGTGATGACAAGGTTTATATCCCTGGAGCGTGTGGCTCTGAGGGACTGGGATTTCTTTAAGTGTAGCATGTCCAACAGCTCTGGGTTTGACATGGCCTTGTATGTTAAACAGAGATTGCCTCTGAGTAGACAATATGTGACAGAGTATAGCTGGAGTTTTTTTAGAAGGTCAGTATAGGGCATCTGCTTTAGGCCTGTGATTCTTTTAGTGAGGTATTTCTGTGGCCTTTCCAGTTGTTGCAGATGTCTTGAGAGGTACATACCAAACGCGGCATTGTATTCTATAATGGGTCTAATGAGGGATGAGTACAGTGAGAAAATGACCTCCTTTTTTCTGGATGAAAAACCATTAGTGATAAGGTGTGCCACATAGAAGGATTTCCTGACTGTTATGGCGATGTGTTTATCGAAGGTGAGACCATTGTCCACCTGTGTCCCTAAGTCTCGTATCACACTTTTGGTGTTTAGTGTACTACCACCTATGTGGTAATTCACGAGTTCATGTTTTTTCCCCAAAGGGGATAACTATACATTTCTTGGCATTGAGCTTGAGCCCATGGCTCTGGCACTAAGCATCTGTTTCTGTAAGGCCCTTTTGTAGAATATCCACATCATTTGGGGATTCAATAATGGCTCCCATTTTGCAGTCATTTGCAAACTATGTTAGCCAGAGTCCCTTAGTGTTGGCCTGTACTTCAGAGAAGTAGATGCCAAACAAAAGTGGTCCCAGGACTGAACCCTGAGGTACTCCACTTGTCACTTGTCTGGAACTGGATTTGGAGTTGGCTACTTTTACAGTGTGGATTCTGTCAGTAAGCCAGTTGGCAACCCATCGAGTGATGTAGGGTTAATGCCCAGCTTAGTAAGTTTATCTATGATTCCAGAGTGGGGGATGGTGTCGAAGGCCTTGGCATGGTCCAAATAGGCTCTGTGGATTGCCTCGACAACTCTGGAGACTGATTCAAAGAAGTCAGTCAGGTTCAGGAAACAAGATCGGCCCTTCACGAACCCAAACTGGGTGGGGTGCAGTGTTTGAAGGTTGCCAATGTCTTTGTTTATAAGGGCCATGATAATACATTCCATGGCCTTGCAGATCAGGCTCGTCAGACTGATGGGGCGGTAGTTCCCAGGATCCAAGGTGGCTCCCCCCTTGTGGAGTGGGATAACTGTAGCTGTGCGCCACTCAGTGGGCATGAAGCCTGAGGTGAGGCTATGATTAAACATGACACTTAGGTGAGGTGCCAATTCATTTTGTAATTCATGTAGTACACAGCCCAGGATTTCGTCTGGTCCTATGGATGCTGTATTCTTAGCTTTGGAGAGTGCATTTTTTACCTGTGTGGCCATTATTACCAGAATTTGGCAATCTTTCAGCATTGAGATGGGCCCTTTAGGGGGTGAGAGGGGGGTGAAGTTGGCACTGAATCGATCTGCCAGGATATTGGCAATATCCTTGGGATCGGTATATTTAATGCCATTCTTTTGTAGTTGAGAGCCGATATGAGCATTGCTACTTAGATTCTTGACATAGCTATAGAATGTCTTGTGGTTGTCTTTGGAATCTTTGGCAATTTTATTTTCATTTTATTATTGCTGTCAGATACATACACTGCAAACCATTAGAAAAATTCTGCTCATGTGCACGCACACACACACACACACACACACACACACACACACACACACACACACACACACACACACACACACACACACACACACACACACACGTCTTCAGCATGGGCGCTGGAACCATAGAGCGAGGGGGGGGGCACCCCCCACACACTTTTGCATCCAACCATACTTACATTTACAAATTCTGAGATCACACTACAGTGAAGGAAAGGGTAAATTTCCTGATCTCCACTGTAGTGCAATCTCTGTTCAGCTGACAGCTGCATCAATAAATATAAATCTGCAGCGGGGTAAAGCTGAAACACCTGGAGAGAGCGAGAACCTTTGATAAGTTGTCCAAGTGTGGCTTCCATATGGTGGCTTGTAACTCATTTCTGAAGAGAGTTATGATGTCCGAAACTCCAGTGTTTTCTGTCTTTGAGCTTTATGTCATAACGATAATTTTATGAAAAACATGCCAAAATACAAAGTATGGACATTCTGCAAAAATCTGTACAGTTAAGAGGTGTGGTTACAGGTTCTGGTAATCGGTTATTAGATAATCCTGTAATTTATGAAGCTGCTTTTTAGTAATGCTTGTATGTTTGGGTCTATACACGTATGGGTATACAAAAAAGTTAGAAAAGCACTCTGATAGCCATTTCCACCAGAAATGTACGTTTATTCACAAACACAGCTTAGGATATACAATTGTGAATAAACATACATTTCTGGTGGAAATGGCTATCCGAGTGCTTTTCTAACTTTTTGGTCTGTCTCGCTGGACCAATTGCATGACTCATAAATTTACGGGTTGCAAAGATCCTATCAAGTACTGCATGCACTCCCACTGCCCCAGAGAAGTCTTTAAAAAATACTTAAATTATTATTTTGGATAAGTATTTTGAACAGCAGTAGTGGTCGGAACTGCACCTTTTTATTAACTAGTTTCTAGTGGGAAGGAGATCAGGGTTGGATGGATGATGCTTGCCATTCAAATGATTGGAGGAGTAGAATAAGTGCTCATTTTACAGTTTAGCTTAAATCAGGAAAAATAAAAATGCAAAATGCGGTTTCAGGCGAAAATAGTGGATGTGGGCTGCTTGAATCATTTTACCTGTGAGTTCTGAATTTAGACTGTCATGTCTGTTTATTCCAGTCAAGAGTGTGTGAGGCATGATAAAGTAAAGGACTTTGTAGATCATAAAAAGTAAATACTGTTTTATTAGCAGATGACTGGCATTGGGGCATGCACATATCAGCATTAAAAAAAAACTTTGTCTGGGTATAAATCCAATTTTAAATACTTTAACTGGTTTTCATGGTCTTTTTAGTAAATTGCTTTATCTTTTTTTCTTAATTTGAGGTAATGCTGTTGCCATATTTGTGTGTGCACTAGAGGCAACATTTATGATTTAATAGGAGTACAGAGTCCTACAAAATGCTGTCACTGGACGCTGTAGTAAATTCTTATGAGATGCAAAATACATTTGCTTTAGTAAGAGCCAGAGGGAAAACTGTAATTCTACAGCTTGTATGGAAAGACGATACCTAGAGCCCCTTACAGTGAGAGTGCCAAAGATAGGAGTCTCTGAAAAACTTTTTTTATAATGCCGTATACCTTATAATGATAACACTTATGTATTAGCTCCCAGTTTATTTTCGCTAAATTAGGGTGTATTGTGACAGTTTTATTCTGCCGAGCCTCCCGTTGTCACCCTACTTTAAAAATACCTTCCATGGTCAGACTTCAGCTTTTTCTCATTCAGTCTCCTTGGCATTTAATTATTTTTGCCTTTTTGTGACACTCTCATGGTTGTTTTCATTTCCCTGGGGAGAGAAACACCAGGTTATATTTTAATATATTAAACAAACCTTGCTACATTTTCCAGAATTCAATGTTTAGTGTAAACAGTTATTTACTGTAATTGTAAAATATTTTGGAAGCACATAATAAGCTGATAAGCATCCTTAGCTGTTCGTGTGTGCTTGTGTGTATTTTTGACCGGATGACAGTCCATTGGAGAAAGCTTTACAATAATACTGTGCACTCTGTCATGTTTTGAATTAACATTTACCAGCTTCCATTGATACAGAGATCGTGTTCTTATTTTTTTTAAGTTGTAAACCTGTCTCCAAGAAGAAGGCATCACTGTTTGAGCACTACACTTCCTTGCTTATGGGTATACTCTCATCCAGTTAGGAACAAATCTCAACAGAAATAAAGTATACGGCTCAGAAAGCTCCTGCCTGGTGCCCTGCAGAGTTCTACAGCAGCAGAGAGACAAAAGAGAGACTTTGGAGTGATTAAGTATCATTTTTCTGCATTTACTTGCTGCCTTTAGCTAATTCCGCCTAAAACACCGATTTTCTAGAGTTTCTGTGATTTAAAAAGTTTGTTTCAGCTACATATTGTACTTATTTTACTGCCTGCACTTTAACAAAGTCATTTTTGTGTTTAAATTACCTGTTTAACTGTTGTAGGCTACAAACTCAAGTGTGATCACCATTTCTGTGATTTAAAGTATTTTTTGATTGTATCTGCTTTATTTTCTGAAAAAAACAAAAAAAAAAAAACAAAAAATAAAAAAATACTTGTTTTCCTGCCTTTCTGAGCTAGTATAGTCCAGTTATCAGGTTAGTGTTGAATTCAGGGCTGTGTTACAAGTTTCTGTGTTTGCCCAAACCTTACTTGGATAAAAGGAAGTTTCTCTGTTCACTGTGAGAGAGGGAGCTTTGAGCAGCCTATCTGTCCCTAGAGGAGTGGTTCCAGCCCAGAAATTAGTAGTTTATTGGCCATTTTGGGCAAATTTCTCTTTCATTTTCCCTGCTATAAAACCCGCATTTGCAAGGTTTTTGTGCTAGTATACAGCTCAGCAAGCTCCTGCCTGGTGCCCTGCAGAGTTCTACAGCAGCAGAGAGACAAGAGAGAGACTTTGGAGTGATTAAGTATCATTATTCTGCATTTTCTTGCTGCCTTTAGCTAATTCTGCCTAAAATGCCAATTTTCTAGAGTTTCTGTGATTTAAAAAGCTTATTTCAGCTACATATTGTACTTATTTTACTGCCTGCACTTTAACAAAGTCATTATTGTGTTTAAATTACCTGTTTAAATATTGTAGGTACACACTCAAGTGTGATAGCCATTTCTGTGCATTTAACGTGTTTTTTTGATTATATCTGCTTTATTTTCTGAAAAAAACAAAAAATATACTTGTTTTCCCACCTTTCTAAGCTAGTATAGTCCAGTTTTCAGGTTAGTGCTGAATTCAGGGCTGTGTTACAAGTTTCTGTGTTTGTCCATACCTTACTTGGATAGAAAAATGTTTCTCAGTTCGCTGTGAGAGAGGAAGCTTTGAACAGCCTATGTGTCTCTGTAGGAGTGGTTTCAGCCCAGAAATTAGTATTTTATTGGCCATTTTGGGCAAATTTCTATCTTGTTCATTTCCCTGCTATAAAACCCGCATTTGCAACGTTTTTGTGCTAGTATACAGCTCAGCAAGCTCCTCCCTGGTGCCCTGCAGAGTTTTACAGCAGCAGAGAGAGAGAAAAGAGAAACTTTGGAGTGATTAAGTATCATTTTTCTGCATTTCCTTGCTGCCTTTAGCTAATTCTGCCTAAAACGCCGCTTT
Organism: Protopterus annectens; assembly: GCF_019279795.1. Lineage (NCBI taxonomy): Eukaryota > Metazoa > Chordata > Ceratodontiformes > Protopteridae > Protopterus > Protopterus annectens. The sequence continues at coordinate 106,165,394 of NC_056747.1, forward strand.
TTTAGAGTTTCTGTGATTTAAAAAGCTTGTTTCAGCTACATATTGTACTTATTTTACTGGCTGCACTTTAACAAAGATGTTTTTGTATTTAAATTACCTGTTTAACTGTTGTAGGTAGACACTCAAGTGTGATTGCCATTTCTGTGCATTTAAAGTGTTTTTTGATTGTATCTGCTTTATTTTCTGAAAAAAAACAAAAAATGTACTTGTGGTCCTGCCTTTCTAAGCTAGTATAGTCCAGTTATCAGGTTAGTGCTGAATTCAGGGCTGTGTTACAAGTTTCTGTGTTTGCCCATACCTTACTTAGAAGGAAGTTTCTCTGTTCACTGTGAGAGAGGGAGCTTTGAGGAGCCTATCTGTCCCTGGAGGAGTAGTTTCAGCCCAGAAATTAGTAGTTTATTGGCCATTTTGGGTTAATTTCTATCTCTTTCATTTCCCTGCTATAAAACCTGCATTTGCGCACCGGGCAGCACCGGTTAGCTAGGGTATAACTACTCCTGGCTCCACAAAGTCTACTCTTCAATTTTTCCCTTGGAACTAGACAAACTTTCAACTTAAGCACTCAAACTATTCACTTCTCATACTGGCACTTGCTCAAAACTGATAGCAAGCACTAATAAACCTTAGCCCTAGACCACCCCTATACTGTAGAGAAGGACAAGGCTCTCTATTCGACTTTACCAGCCAATCAGTAAAACAGTTCACTGTACCTATCCAGGCATGTCCAAAGAGCAGTTTCAGGTGTACTCGCTGGACCAACTGGTGAATCTGGGCATTTTGAGGCAATGTTACAATTGCCTCATGTAGGCAGACAACCCTCTCCTCCTTACACCAAACACTAATACATGCGAGAGATGCAATTATACAGCCAAACTGGAGGCTAAGCTCTCTCAACCCAAGACTGGACCAGGCAGTCAAGAGGAGAAGGGAATTACTTGCATTGCACCACAAGTCTCACATAGACCTATGAAACTAGCACCAGCAAAAAACACATATAAATACACGAAAACATACTCTGAGACTTTAAATAAAAATCTGCAAAAGCAACAGAGACCTCCAAAGCAGACATCCAAGCAACCTCCACCCCACAACACAAATCATGAAACATATACTTCACAAAACCAGTGTGCCACACAATCACAGTCCTTAAGGCAAAATAACATACCTAACACACTAGTAATAGGTGACTCTATAGTCAGGCACACTGACATCCCACTCACTAGGCTGAACAAGGAGAAGGTTACTGTTAGCTGCCTGTCGGGTGCCAGGATCCGCCACATAACACAAGCACTCAGGTCACTCCAGAACAAGTACAAATATGGCTCTGTCATTGTCCATGTCATTGTGAATGACCTGAGCCTTACCTCACTGGACTACATGAAAAGAGACATGGAGGAGCTCTCTGATCACGTAGCCCAGGCTGGTATGACCCTGACCCTGAGTAGCATCCTGCCCTCACCAAGAATGATACCATGGTATAGAGAAATAAATTATCAATTTCAACAATTGTCTAAGCTTCTGGTGTCATTCAAAGGGGATCCAGTGTCTGTCAGCCTGGCATAACATGCTCGACAAGCCACACTGCTTCACTAGAGATGGCTTGCACCTGTCACCCTTAGGCTTTTGAATACTGGCCAAGGCTCTTGCCACCCCCATAGTGCCTTTTTAGGCAAGGCTCAAAAGACAAACCCACTGCCATAAATAGCACAAGTAACAAAAAACTGAGGGTAATGCTACTCAATGTCAGAAGTCTAAACCTCAAAATGCATGCATTCAAGACACTCCTCAGTATGGAGAAAATTTATATATGTGCAGTAACAGAAACCTGGTTTAAGGCTCCAGAGAGCACCCCAGCACTATCAGGCTACAACTCATACCATACATTTCAGCCACAAAACCCGGACTGAAATACAAAAGGTGGGGGCGTATCCATATTCATCAAGGATACCCACACCTCCAGGTTAGTGGCACAGCACGATGCTTCAGAGATCATCCACGTGCAACTAACAATGGGCAAAACTGCTATTCAAATTATAGCTTGCTACAGATCACCCACCATGTCCCAGGACCCCCACTCCGCATTCCTGGAAACACTGGGAAACATAAAGGTACTACCAAACACCCTGATATTGGGTGATTTCAATTACCCAAACATTTACTGGGAGAACTACTCAAGTACAAACTCCCTTGCCCAACATTTCCTAGAATTTATAAACTCAAGCACCCTAGATCAACTGGTTAACACCCCCACCAGAAGTGACAACATATTGGACCTGGTCATCACCAACATGGGCAACCGGTGTTCCACACCGGAGGTCAACCCCTTGCTGGTTAGATCTGACCATAAACTAATCACTCTGGATATCCACATTCCGCCACCACCCCTGGTCAAAGAAACAACCGTGAAAAACTTTTCAAAAGCAAACTTCACTTTACTTAAGACCGAGGTGGGAAGCCCCCATGCTAAAGGATAATGCTGTCCAAGCTGCAAAATCCTTTACTAATGCACTCTACAGGCACCTGCAAGAATGCATGAATCGTGCTATCCCAAACAAAGCCAAGACTCACTCCTCCAAGAATAGGAAACCAGTCTGGTGGACCCCTACCATAAACAAGCTATACAATAGAATAAGGAAACTAGTACAGAAAAGAGTAAAATCCCAAGAAGGGAAGATATCCCTGATCAGTATCAGCAAGAAACTACGTTCCCTCATAAAAATCATCCAAGGCTAGCTTCGAAAGAAAAATTGACATGGACTCCAAAAATAACCACAAGGCATTCTTTAGCTATGTCAAGAATCTAAGTGGCAATTCTCAGATCTGCTCGGAGATAGTGCAGAATGGCACAAAATACACTGAACCGACCGATATAGCCAACATCCTGGCAGACAGGTTCAGTGCAAACTTCACCCCCCTCTCACCCCCAAAAGGGCCCATAACTATACCAGATGAATGTAGTGCCCCTGAAATCACAGACACTCAGGTTATAACAGCCCTCTCAATAGCCAAAAACACAGCATCAATGGGACCGAACAGTGTCCCAGGCTGCGTTCTACATGAGCTCAAAGATGAACTAACCCCTCACCTAAACACACTGTTTAAACTCAGCCTCTCTACAGGCTACATATCCACAGGGTGGTGCACAGCAATGGTTATTCCACTCCACAAAGGTGGAGCCACAATGGACCCCAGGAACTATCGCCCTATAAGCCTGACTAGCTTGGTCTGCAAAACTATGTAGTGCATCATCATGGATCTCATTAACAGAGACATTGGAAACCTCCAAACACTGGACTCTACCCAGTTTGGCTTTGTTAAGGGCAGATCATGCCTCATAAACCTGGTGGACTTCTTTGAGACAGTTACCAAGGCTCTAGACAAGGGGAAGGATGTCCACACAGCCTACCTAGACCTTGCAAAGGCCTTCAACACCATTCCCCACTCAGGTATTATAGACAAGCTCACCAGCCTGAACATAAACCCCTACATCACGAGCTGGGTTGCCAACTGGCTCATGGATAAAACCCACATGGTAAGAGTTGCAGGAGTTAGGTCTGACTCTAAACCAATTACAAGTGGCATTCCTCAGGGCTCAATCCAAGGACCCCTCCTGTTCAGCATATACTTCTCAGGGGTACAGGCATGCACAGGAGGACTATGGTTGACCAAGTTCACAGACGACTGCAAACTAGGGGCTATAATTGACTTTCCGTCTGACACAGGCATCCTCCAAAAGGGTCTCACTGAGACAGATACCTGGTGTCAAAACCATGGCCTTAAGCTAAATGCCAAAATGTGCATAGTCATCCCCATTGGAAAAAACAAAGTAGCCACAAACTACCACATAGGTGGTAGCCCCCTAAATATGGAAGACGTAATAAGGGATCTGGGGACCTAAGTAGATAGTAACCTCGCCTTTGATAATCACATTGTCAAAGTGATTAGAAAATCCTTCTATGTTGCCCACCTAATCACAAAAGGATTTGCATCCAGATCAAAAGAGGTCATTGGGCCCCTCTATGCATCACTCATCAGACCCATCATAGAGTACAATTCCCCATTTGGGATGTACCTTACAAGACACCTGCAACAACTGGAAAGACCATAGAAGTACCTCACCAACTGGCAGGTTCGTGGTACGGCGATGGGAGCATCTTTTGCTCCCATTTACGCTGACCTGTTTATGGGTTTTTTGGAGGAACAGTTAATATATGATGATAATCACAATATATTTTTGGACCAGCTTGATATTTGGAGACAATATTTGGACGATTGTTGGATGGTGTGGCGGGGGGACCACCAATATGTGCATGAATTCATACAATACCTTAATGATAACAAGTGGGGTATTCAGTTTACAATGCACATTGAATATCAACAAATAACATTTTTGGATGTTATTATAACTAGACAAGGAGGGTCATACACTGGAATCACAAGTATATAGAAAATTTCCAGAATATAACACCTTGTTACATGCCTCAAGCTATCATCCTCGCCACATCATCAACAATATTCCTAAGTCTCAATAGCTACGTATTAAACGTATTTGTTCCTCTGAACAAACTTTGAAAGCCTGCCAGGAAGATTTAACCCATAGGATACACACTAGGGGATATCATCAGGATCCTATTATTCGAACTTTACATGAGGATGATCAAATAGACAGGTGCCAATTGTTACAATATAAGGATAGAACTATTCGGACTGATAATCATTCTTCACAGCCAGTTAGGCTAGTCGCTACCTTTGGGACCGATACTAATAGATTTAAAAGTATCATAAATCATCATTGGGACATTTTGTTAGCCCAAGATAAATTGAGTGAATTGTTGAACCCCAGATGTCTATTTTCATACAGTAGGGGCAGAACTATAAATTCCTATTTGACCCATTATAAACATTACTGTCCACCTATTAGCCAACAAAAAACCCTATTTGTTGATATACTGTCTGGATGTGTTTCTTGTGGTCATTGTAGTGCTTGCACACATGTATTTCATACTAAGGAATTTACTAGCTGTAATACGTCCAAAATTTATGAGATAAGCTGTTTTGGAAATTGCAGCAGTGATTGGATAGTTTATTTGGCCACTTGGTTTTGTTCTTCATTTTATATTGGACAAACATCCAGACCTTTCAGACACAGAATTAGTGAACATTTAAGTGAAATCAAAAACAAAAAGGTTTCCAATGCCCTTACATAAAACTGCTAAATTCACCTTTACTGTAATAGATAAAATTCATATGAACAAGTCATGTAAAGTTTCATGGCATAATTTATTGAATCAAAGAGAATCTGCTTGGATTATTAGGCTAGGTGCTTTATTCAAACCAGGCTTGAATGAGTTAAGCTAGTCCTGGTTTAGATTAATTGATGGATTATTTTAACTCAGTGAGATATATAAGCAGCACCAAGGGTTTGTCCCATTGAATAAATTTTTGTTGCACTGAAGAAGGCTATAACCTTTTAGCCAAAACCGGTTTGCTTTATTGTATTTATGGGTTTTGCTACATTAAATTACTAAATATTTTTACCTTTCCCATGTGCTGGATACTTTTTTGGATTTAATAGAAGTGTATGATACACCTAAGTAAAGGCAAGGGTTTATGAGTAATGAATTATTAATACTAAGGAACTGGTGTTCCTACAATAATGTTTTATCCTGTGCTTGTTTGGAGGCTGATTCCAGCAAAAAACAAGGCCTTCATGGCAGTTAAAGGCTAGCCTGGAAAAAAAAGTGATTTGATGGTGTTACATTAAAAGACTTTCAACAAAAGACATGTGTAAAAGGATTACTTTACCTAAACACTGTTGGCATTTTGTGAAAGTAAATTTGAGGTAAGATGCTGTTCTTAAAAGTAAAACCCTCTATAGGGTAAACATAGTTAATTGTGTGAAAAAGGTGCTGATTCTAAAATGTTAAATCCTCTGGTAGAATAAAGGGGTTCATTGTCGTGTAAGGCAAGAAATAGGATGTTAATTCCAAAAGGTTAAATTCTGACAAAAAGGGTAGTTCATTATTGCATAAAGCAAGACAAATGCATTTACCAAAAAAGGTTATACCCTCTGACAGGAAAAATGGGAGCTTATTGCTAAGTAAAGCAAGAAAATTTAGTTACTTCTAATTGGTTTAACCCTGGGTACCAGCGGTACAGTAACAATGACCTTACTGGACTTAACCAACACATCCAGGAGCTGGAACAGGAATATAAAAGGAAGGAAAGTCTTGTGAATGTAGTAGAAGAAGAAAGAATGTTCACTATTGGATGATCAGTGCATTGCTAAGCTGATCCAAGGAAAGAAAAGTCATTTTGTAGAGGAAACTCAGTACCTGAGTCAGCAACTGGGGCACAGGCTGTGGAACAAACCCAGAGTTTCTACCAGCCTGAGGTTATAGGTAATGTATCCAAACACAGAACCAACAAGTGGAAAATTCTAGAAACTAGAATGTTAATGCATGTCTAAAGTATCAGAGATGAAAAGACAGGTTAATCTGATTAATCAAGAAATGCAATGAATTAGAGAACTAATAATCATCACACACCACCCTAAATACACCCTAAATAAAAATATGCATGATAATTAGATGCCTCTATCCATACATAATGAGCTTAAGACTACCTTGAGTGTAGCCTATAGGCAAATAACAGTGTCACGTGAGATAAAACTTTAAAATGTCATTGAGAAACTGAAGCTCAGAAAAAGGAACTGGATACTATACATGAATGCTGTAAGTCAAGGTTTGCCCCAGCACAAGGAAAGAAAAAAAATCAAACTGCCTTAGAGTAAACAAGACAACTGATGAAACCCGAGGGAAAGATTTTTGTCTCTGTGACCTATACATAGTGTCAAGCAATCACAGTACTATGTCGATTTGGAAGCTGAACATACTGGCAAATGTCACCAAATCTGGATTGATATAAACCATTTTTCAAGGAATTTGTTATCAGCCAAGATGGGATCTGTTTAACCAATGATGCTCATTTCCACAGGTCCCACCTGATGCGGAACGATGCACTATAATTCCTCCTAGTGAGTTCTGTGGGGCATGTTGTGCTACAGTTTTAGGCATCCACAATTGCCTTGAGTGGGTTAAGCCACACTCCTTTATTATAAAAGGGATGAGGGTCAGAAAGGATGATGGAGGGAGAAATGTAAGGGAGGAGGGTCAAAAGGGTGATGGAGGGAGAAATGTAAGGATGATGGAGGGAGAAATGTAAGGGAGGAGGGTCAAAAGGGTGATGGAAGGAGAAATGTAAGGATGATGGAGGGAGAAATGTAAGGGAAGAGGGTCAAAAGGGTGATGGAGGGAGAAATGTAAGGATGATGGAGGGAGAAATGTAAGGGAGGAGGGTCAAAAGGGTGATGGAGGGAGAAATGTAAGGATGATGGAGGGAGAAATGTAAGGGAAGAGGGTCAAAAGGGTGCTGGAGGGAGAAATGTAAGGATAATGGAGGGAGAAATGTAAGGGAAGAGGGTCAAAAGGGTGATGGAGGGAGAAATGTAAGGATGATGGAGGGAGAAATGTAAGGGAAGAGGGTCAAAAGGGTGATGGAGGGAAAAATGTAAGGATGATGGAGGGAGAAATGTAAGGGAGGAGGGTCAAAAGGGTGATGGAGGGAGAAATGTAAGGATGATGGAGGGAGAAATGTAAGGGAAGAGGGTCAAAAGGGTGATGGAGGAAGAAATGTAAGGATGATGGAGGGAGAAATGTAAGGGAGGAGGGTCAAAAGGGTGATGGAAGGAGAAATGTAAGGATGATGGAGGGAGAAATGTAAGGGAGGAGGGTCAAAAGGGTGATGGAGGGAGAAATGTAAGGATGATGGAGGAAGAAATGTAAGGGAAGAGGGTCAAAAGGGTGATGGAGGGAGAAATGCAAGGATGATGGAGGGAGAAATGTAAGGGAGTAGGGTCAAAAGGGTGATGGATAGAGAAATGTAAGGGAAGAGGGTCAAAAGGGTGATGGGGGAGAAATGTAAGGGAGGAGGGTCAAAAGGGTGATGGAGGGAGAAATGTAAGGATGATGGAGGGAGAAATGTAAGGGAGGAAGGTCAAAAGGGTGATGGAGGGAGAAATGTAAGGATGATGGAGGGAGAAATGTAAGGGAAGAGGGTCAAAAGGGTGATGGAGGGAGAAATGTAAGGATGATGGAGGGAGAAATGTAAGGGAGGGGGGTCAAAAGGGTGATGGAGGGAGAAATGTAAGGATGATGGAGGGAGAAATGTAAGGGAGGAGGGTCAAAAGGGTGCTGGAGGGAGAAATGTAAGGATGATGGAGGGAGAAATGTAAGGGAGGAGGGTCAAAAGGGTGATGGAGGGAGAAATGTAAGGATGATGGAGAGAGAAATGTAAGGGAAGAGGGTCAAAAGGGTGGTGGAGGGAGAAATGTAAGGATGATGGAGGGCGAAATGTAAGGGAGGAGGGTCAAAAGGGTGATGGAAGGAGAAATGTAAGGATGATGGAGGGAGAAATGTAAGGGAGGAGGGTCAAAAGGGTGCTGGAGGGAGAAATGTAAGGATGATGGAGGGAGAAATGTAAGGGAGGAGGGTCAAAAGGGTGATGGAGGGAGAAATGTCGACCTTTCTGGCAGAAAAAGGAAGAACAGTATAAAGATACACAGGCAGGGGCCTACAGAACATGACAGATCAGTGACTGGCCTCTCAAGTGGGATAGGAACTGAACTATAACTTGCTTATCTGGACTGAATTTTGGGTCATTTACCTACTGAATTGTGAGTACCTTACATAATGTGCTTAAAATGGTATGGTGATATGACAAGAAACCTGCAGTGCACAAAGTCACTTAAATAAATCACTCTGAAATCACACAATGAAGATCCAAAGTGATTGCTAATATTTGTGTGTGTGTGTGTGTGTGTGTGTGTGTGTGTGTGTGTGTGTGTGTGTGTGTGAGTGTGTGTGTGTGTGCGTGTATGTAGATGGTTAATAGCTGAAGTAATTACAGAAGAAAACATCTCAGTGAGTTTTAGTATCTGTGTGTGTGTGTGTGTGTGTGTGTGTGTGTGTGTGTGTGTGTGTGTGTGTGTGTGTGTGCGTGTGTGAGAGAGAGAGAGAGAAAGGCTCTCTCTTTCTCTTTATATATATATATATATATATATATATATATATATATATATATATATATAACTTACTCTGACTGAACAAATTACAATATAAAAACAGTAATGTGCTTTCTTTAATTTATAATCTTTAGTTTTGCCTATATATTATAATGTAAGATTTCAACAAAATATAGTAGAAAAGAAGGCAATGTGCCTTTTTCCTATAATCCTAAATTTTAGCAAGATGCTACAATTTCTATGCATGACAAAATGGCCTTTTCCCTTCTGTGCAAAACTTTAATGTATAGAGCAACAAGAATCGATGTACTTAGAGCTACAGGCCACTAAGCACTCTAAGTGCCAATAAAATGCAGCCTTAACAAAGACCGATTTTTGTTGTCGTTGCTGTTAACACGTAATGGTCTCTCAGTATGCTGGAAAGTAAGGTCATACAGTTACTGAGAATGTCAGTACAAGAATAACGACTGAACACGCTGTTATATAGAATCTTCTAGCTGCAGAAATAAATGAGAAATAGAACATTAAGTGTTTATAGGTTCTTCAATGGGCAAGTCAAATATATTTGATAGACAGCACATGATACTCCATTTAACACTATGTGCAAGTTCTTCTAAGTTCAGAACTTGTGTAATAGAGGTTTATTTGTAAAGCAGTGCACAGTATTCAATTATATTTCTGTAGTGAAATTGTTATAGCTGAAAAGATGACGAATTGTGCATAAACGGTAGGGTGGGGCCAGCAGGTTATCTCTGTGCTTTATGTATTAAATCATCCAACGACTGGATTAAACATGAAGCAATACATATTTCTAAGCTTCAGATTTTTGTGTGTGTTCTTCTGTTGTTATAGCAACTATTGTGTGTGTTAAGTAGTAGACAAAGGGAAACATTTGATTCTCCATAGGTTGTTATATATGCTGCTGAAGGAACAAACATATTTGCAGGCAATACTTGTTTTTACCCTTTTGAATTAATTTATAAGGCACAAAAGTATGGATAAACAACACATGCATTTTGTTTATTATTTGTTTATTTATTTGTCTTTGTTTATAGGAAAATTTGAGTGGGTAATACCCATTTTCAGCAGAGGCCTGGGGAGAAAAGCTCCATTTGCTTACATTGCATTTTATTAAGTTCCAGGTAAACACAGAGCAGTTACATTTCTATTTACATTTATACAGAAACAGTAGTGACGTTTATACATTCTAAGATTTTACAGAAGTGGAAATTACTAAAGAGAAAGCCCATGTGCAACTTAGTGGATTGTACAGGCAGCAGTTATGTATAAAAACTGTTTTGTCATTTCAGTGAGAGGTTGATTGTATTCTGTTTCAGGAGCATATATGGAGAGTATCATACAGTGAACACAAAGTCTCAGCCTTGTGATGAGCATGTGCAGGACCAAAATTGGTTAAGATGTTGTTTAAGCAGTGGTTTTAATCTATTGATTTTTGTCAGAGAGTTTTATTTGTGTGGGGGTACTATTCCAGAGTTTAGCAATGTACTGGGAGTAGAGCGAGTCTCCTGCAACATTATTTGACTTATTTTTAAACAATAAGAATTTGTTACTAGAGCGGAGGTCCATTGCTGGATAGTAGGTCAGTAATAAGTTATATAGTGCAGGACATTTTTCGGGATAATGAATGAGTTTGTGTTCTGTAGTTAATTATGAATATGTCAGGTAGTTGAATAGTTCAAGCCAGTTTAATTGTTTTAATCTATGAGGGAAATTGGTGTCAATTTAGCTATTTTATAGTAGCAGGAGTCAAGTTTCTTTCTTTTGAGTATTGTTTAAGTTTGTTAGAATAGAAGCGGCATATAAGAGAGCTGGCAGTACAAAAGATGTTACTTGTTATCACAGTAGATATAAACGTATTTCATTACAGCCATTTCATTCATTTATTTGGCTCTCACAGTTGCAGGAACAAATATTTTGGGACAGATGAAAATGCATTTAATTGTTTGTCATCTGTATGAGTGGAATGGTCCAGTGATGTTTCTTCAGCCATGATATGAGCTTTAGTTTACCCACCTGCTTATCCTTGAATTAGTTTATTATGGCTGGAGAGTCCAATATGTGTGTGTGGACAGTATATACAGGACATCAAACAGCTCAGCACCTGGAATTATTGTAAGTGAAATCTCCTAGTAACAAGAACAAATATACAGCCACATACCACTGCTCTACCGGACAACTTAAATTTTCACAGGGAATCTAGGAGGGATGAAAAATTCTGAGAAAACAATACAATATAACAAGATTCCAAAACCAAATATGAAACATTAAGTTACTACACTATAGTAATGAATGATTGTTTAAAATGTGAAGGTTATTTTGTTAAGTAAAGAGGAGAGACATAGCAAAAATATAAATGTAGATTAAAGATATGTCAGTAATATACAATTCCACGGTGGTGCAGCGGTAGCATTGTTGCCTCACAGCAAGAGGTTCTCCCGTTCGATTCTCGGCTTGGGTTGGGAGTGCCTTCTGTGTGGAGTCTGCATGTCCTCCCCACGGTCGAGTGGGTGTTTGAAAGACATGCGTTGAATGGGCATGCCTTCGTTGAAGGTTGGGCACCGGGCTGGCAACTCGACATCATAAAAACCAACTGCCAATCATTAGCGGACTGGAGTTCCGCTGTGGCGACCCCTAACCGGGAAAAGCCGAAAGCAAACAACATGAGGTCATTTTGACTGCACAGTTGGTTAAGCATCACAACATTTAGGGCAATCTTGAGTTTTTTTGTTGTAAAGAGTTTTGCTTAGGTTTTTGAAAATGGAGAGGTAAGTGAATTGCCTTTGTTTTGAGTGGCAATGAGTTTAATGTATGTTTGCTAGAAAAAAAAAGAGGTGGAGTTCTGGCCAAATCTAGACGTTTGAGAATTTCAATGAGTTCTTTATTACGGAGTGCAATCTTTTGGTTTGATTTGTGACAAATAAAGAGTTGAGGGCTGGACAGTTATTGTTGTAGTGGATTTTATCAGTGAAAGTGAGAAGAATGACACTGAGTTTATTTATTTAAAAAATCCAGTTTAGTGTAATGAAAATTTTGCAGCTGAGCATTATTTACTGGTTGTACAGCAATTTTGCCAATTTTGTAGTTAGCAGATCCTTATTTCAGTGATACAGACATATTCAGGCCACCAGTAACTGGAAAACCATAGGAAAAGTTTAGGAAATAGGTAGTGGGTTTGATATGGTAACCTTGGAAGAGAGAGAACAACATTTTATATGCTATAGGAGGCATGTTCTATGGAAAGGAACACCTGGACTTGAAAATTCTGTGTATGTAATTTTATACTCATATGAACAAATATGTCTTATTTCTTGTGCATAATTTAATACTTTATCATTATTTACATAAAGTTTTACAGTTACAACTGCTATGCTATGCCAGTCAATGAATATAATACAGCAGACCACCCTAGTCTGCACAGTCTATATGTGTGGGCAATATAAAAAGAGAAGAAAAATCACCCAGGAACTTAGACGCTCATTGGAGAAATGTTCCTGTAAAGATAATAAATAAAAGAAGACATGGCTTCATACTTCAAAACATTGTATGTAGATCCTCACATCAATATAACTGTATTGTATTTAAGCCAGTTTGTTCTTGAATGTGTGAAAATATGTGAGCAAAAGCTAGCTGTGCACATAAGGTCATGTGTATATAGCCTTTATAATCAAAGAAACAAATATATTTGCAAAAAGCTTAATATAACAATTTTTTATTCAAAATGCTGCTATTGCAAGGGCAGTGGTATGTAAAACTATGAGTTTGGATCAACATATAAAGTTTGCATCTTGAATGTTTATCTGAAGCAGTTAAAATAGGTAATATTTTATGGCATGCATAATTGTTGTATTTGGTTTCCTTCCACTGCCAGATATCCAGCATATCTGTGCACAGCTCTTATTTCTTGATATAATTGGTCAATTATAATTTAATTTTATGAACACAACTCAAAACAATCTTTATTAAAATGTTTAATATTGCCATTAACATGAGTAGCTGACAGAATTAAATAAAACTACACCTGTTTTTAAATCAACAACCAGGAGTAGTTCTGACAAACTGTCAGGAATATGACCTCACAAACATGGCTTAACACAAAGATGGGTTCCTCATTTAAATCTTCATATGTTGCACATGCTTGGACATTTTTCCGATTCCACTCATAAGCTTTTATGAGTAATTGGCTGCTTAAAATCACTTGTCAGCCAATAAGCTGGCTTCACTGCTCTGCTTTCCTATCAAAGGTTGTGCGATATTGACATGAGCTTTATGTTAGATAAGAAACATACCTTTATATGCTAGTAAGCTTATACATTTCAAAGAGTTGAATTTGTAATATAAACCCCATGAAGTCTAGACCTTAGCTTGTTGCTGTGTGATATGTATTAAGCCTCCTGACATTCAGTGATGTCAAAGTGAAGAAAGTATTCTTTAGAACTAATGAGATATATCGAAAGGATTGAAGGAACATGGTTGCTTCCAGCAGCCTGCATGTTTGGGAGTACATATGTATAATTCTCAAAGTATGGATAACCTACAACCACTAGCATTTCTTTCACTACAAGGAACTTTGAAAACTGAAAGCTTTGGATCTAGAAATGTGATGTATTTCTCATTGTAGATTAGCTGAAACATCTGAGAAGCTCCAGTGTGCTGAATCCCATCATGCTTCTAGAGAAAAGCCATAATGTATTTAATAACTTTTACCTTAGTTAATGAAGGAAAGGACAAATAACATTACTTAGACATTTCTGAATTATTGCCATCCCACAAATAATTTGCCATTCATTAGACATTTATTTCTTTAAAACAAAACAATGTTGTACACACAATACAGATATATACTTGAAGAATAGAGTAAAACAATGTAGAGTTAGTGAACAGTATAATTCTGTAATAAGAGGCAGAATAGTCAGTTGTGTAAAAATTATGAAACAAGGGTCAAGCTTTTAAGAGAGATCACCTGACCTTATCAAAAGATGTAGATGTGTGTGGAGTAAGTGAAATGACTCAGGGTCATTAAAACTGGTGACTGATTAAATAAATGTGTGTAAAAGTATTTGTAAATTAAGGCAAACAATGAAAAATAAAGTTAGAATATATTTCAAAAGCAATTAATATGAAATAGAGAGCCATGGCACAATATAAAGTAGAAAAAAATGTCCAATATTGAGTCAAGAGAAAGCATTATATCACTGGCATTCAAGTTCTCAGTATACTATAAGGATAGAAAGAAACTATACCCAGCTCTTAATCAAGTTTGCAAAATCTGTGCTGTAAAAGTCATCTTGCTCAAATGTATTACCTGGAAAACACATTTTCAGAGTAATTTGCATATTATGGTTGCTACTGAAGTGTGGGGACACTTTCTCAAATAGCTTTATACTGGTTTTATAAAAAAGTAACATCTGTACAACAAAACAGTAAATATGGTAAAAAAACAAGAAAATAATTTAAATAATAATATGTGTAAAAGATAACATATAGCTGCTTATAATATCAAAGATCAGAAAAATAAGCAGTTTAACAATTGTTCCAAAGGAAAAATAAATCTCTCAGCAGGCAAGCTGTGTCCAAATTTGAATCATAACTAGTATGTCTATAAAATTGTATCTTTTTACGATACAAAAAGGATTTACTTAATAATTAGTTGAAGAATATAGTACATGTATTTTTCCAAATATAAAACTGACTTTTAAATTTTCCTTTGCAGTTTTTTTATCATTGATGGCAGGAACGTGTACACAGATGCAGATTGCAACAATGATTCAGTGGTTATATAATATTTGACCAAGGCAGTGGCTACAGTTAAGAGAAAAGTGTAAAGACTCAGTTCTGTGAAGTAAGAAAATACATCCAAGAAAGTGAAATACAGTGCCAGATTATGGACAAATGGAATCCTAGGCAGGACAAAGGACTACCCAGCAGTACCATTATCCCATTATCTGGGTGGTTCTCCCCAATTACCATAAAACACTGTTCAGGCCTATCAGAATGTGTACTATTTTGTTCTTTACTTTTACAATGATTACAGAGATCTAGTTTTAACTTAAAAACATGTATTTAAAAATGTGCAGCAAAAACAATGAAAGCCATTTGATGAACGAAACAAAACACTCACATTCAAAACATTCAGAATGAACAACAGTAAAATTTTCTTCTTTTGAAAGATGTATCTGGTGACCATTATACATGCTGAGACTCAGTGTTGAATAGCATGCAGTGATGCACTAATTAGCAGTTACCTGATGGGTAGAGGAATTTAAACGACAAATGCATAAGGCACTTGCTAACAGCCTCGGCAGCTCAATGAACACAAGTGTCCCATTTCAGAGGCAGCCCAGGAGCACTATCTTGTGAAGTGACTTGGTCAGTCTCTCACCCAAATGAATGAAGGCTAAGGAAATGAAACCCTGGACTGCAGAAAGCAGCTCATTAACAGCTCATAGCCTTACTCATCTGTACTAAATACCAGACAAACTGTTGTAGTCCAACACAGTGTATTTCTTGGTGGTGCACTTGCAAAAAAAAAAGTTTAAATGCATTTCAGTTAATATTTTAACATTAAACCCATAGACCTTATACTGCCCAGCTTATTCACAGCAAAATAATGTCAACAGACAGCAAAACAAGGAAACCAAGGTTTGTACCAGGTCTACATTATATAGTCGAAGCTTTAGGTAATCAAATACCTAAACCTTGACACCTAAACAGCGAAAGCTGTAAACATTGAACGGCCACTTCCGCAAATTCTTTCATATGGAAATAATTCACTTGTCTGGAGAAAAAAACATTTTAAACCCTAATTGAGTGCAGGGCTTTGCCCCCCCCCCCAACATGTGGAGGGCTACGCTCTCCACACCTCCCCAACTAAATATACTAACTGAGAGATCACTCTACAGTGGAGAAAAGGGCAGGTTCCCGATAACAGCCAAGCGAATTCTTTCAATACGAAAGAATTAGCGGAAGTGGCCATTTGATATTTCGTTGTTTAGGTGTTAATCTTTAGGTATTTGATTACCTAAAGTTTTGATCACCTAATATAGACCCTTTATACCCAAAGAATGTAGTTAATACAATGATACTCCTGTTTATTACAATCAGCTCCTCCCTTTAAACCATAACTTTTAGAAGAAGAAACTAAGTACTTATATACACACACACACATACTCACACACACATATGCAGGTGTGGCCATCAGTTACCACTCCTTGTATGGCCCCATACATTCAGGTGTTTGCTTATGGTCAAATGAATGAGCAAATATATAAATAATGATACAGAAGTATATTTCTGCTTGCTTTGAGAACCATGCAGTGAAACCCATTGCACCCTCATGCCTTCCCAACCCCTTAGTTCAAGAATCAAAGCCAAAAGGAACAGATTTCAAACATTTCTGTTATATACTTAGAAGGTTTTGAAGAACCCACTAGCTTGCCTGCCCAGATGTCTATCCTACTCAAATGAGTGATGATTTAGGACTAAGTGAAAATGACCCAAAGGGAAAGCTAAAGACCCTTAGCTGAATTTATTGAACCTTAATTACTCCTTAGAAGTGAATCCTCTTCTCCAGAGGAAAAAAAGCAAACAAAGGCTGTTTCCTTCAAATCTCTTTGTTAGTCAATGTATGAGTACTTATACACATCTTCAAAAGTTAGAAATGTAGCTTGGAAGGTATGCGAACACACACACACACACACACACACACAGGCACATGCACGCATAGACAGGCACACACACACACGCATGCACATGCACACACACACAAGCACGTGCATACACTCACTCAAACACTCACACCAATGCTACCCCACAAACTTTAAATATTAGACTCTAAAAATTCATTTCCACAGTACAACTTCTGGATAAAACAAAAATAACACGCTGCACAAAATCAAAAACTGGTGTCCTATCAGCACTTGCAAAATGAAAATACTGCTCTTTGAGAAGCCTTGCTCTCATTGGCTCTATATTTGAATCAGCCATGTTTGATCAAAAAGAGAGAAACTTCCCACAGCTAGAGTAGCCACAGCAACTGTTGGCAGCCAAGTAGTAATAGTAGGTACTTGAGTGGTAATTTTGGTGTGAGACAGCTTCTTTTTTTTGTAACATTTATAAGCCCAGTCGGCCAGCACTAGGGCATGTTGTGCTAGATCCAGCCCTGGGAAAACAGGTGTGTGAAGCAGAATCCCAGAGAAACATATTTAGAATTAATGGAGAAGTGGAGTTTAAATTAGTTCCTGATGACGTATGCAAAATCGTGTCAGAAAATACCCTAAAACTTTGCTGATATTTTGTTCTCAAGTGAAAGAGTATGCACTTTGTTAACTTATCCTGGCTACTGGGTGGCACTATTAGGTTAGAAACTGTTATGTTAGTACAACAACAATAAATTGCTTTCTTTTCATGAAGTCTTTTTTTGCTGTGTTGCATGTGAAAAGCTAAACATATTTTCACATATGAAAGCAAAGACTGCGTGTATTCAGAATCAGTCATGTAATGCATATAGAAATTTATAGCACAGAAACATCTCAGGTATGATCCAAAGCCATACGAAAAAGATCCAGCATGGTTATGCTGATTTATTTACAGACTTAGGAAATTTGCAAGGAGAACATTACATACAAATAAATCATAGTGCTGTTTCACTTATACTGATAAGTATTTGTAACACTCAGAAGTAAAACTGAACAGAAGATAAATGGAATGGAATTTCTAGGTGTCATTTAGTAGAAATCAGAACAAACACCATGAGTGAATAGTACCAAAAAAAAAGATAGCACTTGCATGTGTATTCATCCCGAAGATATGAATAAAGTGATTAAGATAGTATTACTATTTACCTACAGTTGAAGAAGTGTTCCCAAGAGTAATACTTGCAACATTTTTCTCAGTGCAAAATGTAAATCAGGGATTCTGGTGAATAAAATTAGATAAGTCAAATTCCAAACTATGTATGTATATGTTTAATAAGCTGCATGGAGATAGTGTTCCTGAAACTATTATTTGACATTTCATCAGCAACAAAGGTATTGTGGAGAGCTTCTGCCCATGTAATTGACGACTAGGATGGTGTAGTAAACATTTCAGGTGATCTGTTAATCTGGGGTCAGACCCAAGAAGAGGTTGACAAGGGACTGATATCACTGACGAATAAGACAGAATAATTGCAAGATAATAATTTGAATAGAAACGTAAAATCATAGTGACAAGCCTAAATATATGGTTGACATTCTAATGTCAGTGAGTCTAAAAGATGATCTTGAAATGCCAAAGTTGGAAAATAAACAGACAATCCAGACATTTCTAGGACTGATGCAGTATCTTGCAAAGTGTGTAGCTAACATGCCTGAGATAACAATGCATATAAGAAAGCTGTAGACTACAAATGCAGAAATGAATAACCTCTCTGCAGTCTCTCACCCAAACAGTATTTAACAGTGTTGAAAATTGGTTTATGTAACAATGCCTCCTCCTGAACCCCAAAAAAACAAAGTTATTACTCTTTGCTCCAACTCATAAATCACCTCAACTGCACTTCACATTAACCTCCAACAATGCTACCAACATAGCCCCAGATGCTTCGACTCATCTTCTAGGAGTAATAATAGATAATAACCTTACTTTTGATGATCATATTAACTCAACTATAAAGACAGTCAACAAAAAACTAGGCACTCTTTACAGAATCAAACCTTTTCTTTCCCCTTCAGCCAGAATAACTATTGCCCAGACCCACCTTATGTCTACCCTGTTCTATGCTTCAGCAATATATACCAATCTATCAAAAAACAATCTCACCAAACTTTCCACCAGTTACAATAACATAGCCAGATTTGTCACTGGCACCACCTTTAGAACTCACCACTATCTTAACCTAAAACAACTGGGATGGCTAGAACTACAGAACCAAGTACTTTATCAACAAATTGTTATCACCCAAAAAATCCTTTACCACCCAAAAAATACCCCTATCCTCACTAACCTGATTTCACCCTACAAAAATCTTGCTATGCTACGCTCATCGAATAAGCTTCTAGCTTCCTCTATTAAATCAAATAACAAAGCAGGAGATTCACTTTTCACCAACACGGTAGGGAAAATCTGGAACCAGCTTCCTACTGAACTTTCCTCCCTTGCTTCCACTATTCTGTTTAAAAAGCATCTGAAAGAATATCTTACAACTCACTGGCTATGTCCCTGCTCCAACCCAGACTGATATCTCTTTCACCTCCTGCTCTCTATATACTTTTCTACTCTTCTGTCTTATCTCACCTAAAAAAAAATTTTTTTTCATGTTTTTGGTTTACTGTATTTAATCTTAGCTTAAAGCTACTAACCTACTCTGTAAACATTTTTTTTCTACCTATCTAGCTAATGCACTATGTAGCTAATGTACTGTAATTCCACTTGACTATTACTATATATTGTATTATTTACTCTCTGCAGAGGCTTGGAGCTTTTCTCCCCGGGCCTCTACTGAAAATGGACATGTATCCAGTTAGACTAGCCCGGTCAACACATGTAAAATAAATAAAATAAATAAATAAATAAATAATAAACATAAACATTTTGAGGTATTAAACTAATTGCAGACACTGCAACACTAAAGTAATGTAATGTGAAGAAGAGTTGTGTTACAAATACATGAGAGTCATAATGGTATAGGTGTTATGACTCTACATGAGCATAGACCAGTTGTCTCTGGGTAGACAGAAGAGATATGCTCAGACAAAAGCAACTGTCAGCAACAGTGGAAAATATGAGAAATTCCACATATATGTCTATGATAAAGAAGGTCACTTGGAAACAGGCCACAAACCCTTGGAAATATATTTAAAATATCCTTGGATAAAGCATCTCAGAGACCGCAGAATATGTTGCTTAGTCTACATAAGTATGATCATTGATATGTAGACCAGTCAGACAGCTACTCATAACAGACATGTTGAGAAGAGTAACTTGACCAGGAAATGATGAATAAGTAGTGGAAGAAAATCTAAGTGGTTCTTTGGTTGATACCCTAGTTACTGATATCAGAAGTGAATGTAAAAGACTGTTAGATGTGCGCCCATACTGATTTTGGATTGCAACTACTTTAAGGTGTTACACTGAAATGGTGGCTCTAGCAGAAGTCATCAGCAAGGAAAGAATTCCATCCTTATTTTTCTTTCAAGGAAAAAATATTTATATCCAAGTCTGATGTCCAAATCAGTCAAAGTAACAGTTCCCTATCAAATAAATATCTCCGACAATGTACAGAATGATTAAGTGCAAAGAAATAGCACAGGATCTATTGTTTCAGACAAGAATATCATCTCATACAGAGAAGGTAGTTTACAAGTGTATCACCTGGGCTGCACATTACAGCCACAATCCAAACAATCCAAAGGAAGAGATGCTAACATACAGTGCTAACATACAGTGTTACAGATAATCCATGGAGAACAAAGGGTGCACTTTTGTCCTAGCTATGTGTAAAGTACCATTCCAAGTTCCTAGAAGTAAAAACATGAACAAACACTACAAGTGCAACTGTGATTAGACTGTATATTTTGAAACAAGGGTATGCAGTGTTCCAGCATCTGAGAATGGTCCACAGTATGCAAGTCAGGATTTCAGAAGATGTGAATTCAGACGTGAAACATCCAGTCAGTACTACCCATAATCTAACTGGAAATGGAGATAAATGTCCAAACAGTGGAGAATTTCATGAGGAAGAGCTGTAACAAATGTTATGAGGACTGTACTTTTGCAATTCTAGAATATAGAAATGATCCATTGCAAGGATTCAAGCCTTTAATCAGATCAGCTATTGATAAACAAATGGTTAAAAAGCAGTTTGCCTATTTCATGTACATTACTGATTCCTGAAAGTCAACAAAAATTAAAAGAAAAGTTATTAGGAAATCAGCAGAATCAGAAATGTTAAAAAAGAACTGAAAATACTATAAGACTTGCATATTAGAGGCAAAGGCTGAAATTAAAAATAGCAAGACATAGGCAACAGGGTTTCTGTAGCCACAATTAGTCCAAAGTTAAAATGCCAGAATTTCAAGGACATAAAATAGCCACATAAATGCAGATAAAATTAAGTATTATAAAACTCAGTAACTTGCAGACAAGTCCTTCTCTGGACAGAAAATAATCAGAAGACGTACTTTCATTTAAATGGGGAGAACAACCAATAGCATTATGTAGTAATTAAAACACTTCTAGCATAAAATATAAAACATAAAACATCTGGTAGGAACATTTTTCATGAAAGACAGTTTACTAAAACTTCAATTTTAATTTTGCAGTACTTCCATTTCTCAAACACAGTTACAATGAAAATGTAGAATTAAGAAACAGAGACTCAATTAACCTGCTAAACATAAATTTATTTGCTATTATGACTCTTTTAGGAGATGCAGGTTACTATAGCCCACCCCCCCAATTTATTCTTCTGTCCTATTTCTAAAACCTGAAACAAAAACAATTATAAGCATGTGAAACTGCTTTACTAAAGTACTATAACTAACTATATCCACTATTGAAGTCATTCACACATCCCCGTATTCAGCTTCTAAACAGTCACCCTGTTTTCCCCACATGAAACTAAAACAAATCTGAAAACTTGCCAGATAAGCGAGGCCACTAGAATAATAGCCCACATAAATATTTAGCTAATCATTCTTATTTGTTTCAGTATGAAGAATCAAGTGTTCTTAACATACACAAAACCTACATGAACCACATTTAAAAGCACCTGCTAAACCACCCCAACTATTGTTATTTCCAAACAGAAGATGTTATTAAATTCTGTGTTTTGTATGTAAACTGCGGGAAATGTAACTGCACAGCACATGTACTGAACCCTTATCACATTGCATTAAAGGCTGAGGTCAGACAGGCCTGTTAAGATTACCCAGTATTTTGTAATTCATAGAAATGTTAACAGCAATGAGGAAAGACCTCATTATCAGCTCATTTATATGTCTGTAAGTCACAAATAACTACCACAAAGTGGAGATCATCAGTTCCCACAGTAGTTAACTGCAGTGGCACCATTGTATAGGCAAAAGCATACCTCGCCCCTCAACCAGTCTCCCACTTAGACAAGTACACATTAACACACACACATATGCACAGACGTACACACACACACACACACACACACACACACACACACACACACACACACACACACACACACACACACAATACTAGACATGTACACGCACACACACACACGCATACCACAGTCCTCATAGCTGATCTCTCTCTTCCTGGAACAAGGCTGTCACTGAAAGTTGCAATCCCACATTGCATGGTCATATCCCCAATATCTAATGGTTCTCTTAACCATATAATCATCTACTGTGAGAAGTGCTGTTACAGCAGAAAAGTACTATTCCCAGAACCTAGTGTTTCTAGAATCCCCCAATCCTCATTGCAGTTTCAGCACCCTTAAAACACAAGAGTGGTATTCTTAGTGTCTAGTGTTTCACACATCCACTGATCCCCATACTGTAGAGTTGTATCCACCATGTCTAGTGTTTCCCTATTGCCCAATCCCCAGAGTGGTTTAAGTGTCATTAAAGCACAAGAGTTGTATCCACCATGTCTAGTGTTTCCCTATCACCTGATCCCCGTATTGCTTTTAAGTGTTGTTAATGCAGAAATGTAGTATCCCTGGTGTCTAGTGTTTCACCCATATTCCGATCCTCAGAGTGGTTTGAGTGTTGTTAAGGCACAACAGTAGTATCCCTGGTGTCTAGTGTTTTGCTCATGCCCCAATCCCCAGAGTGGTTTAAGTGGTTTAAGTGTCGTTAAGGCACAAGAGTTGTATCCACCATGTCTAGTGTTTCCCTATCACCTGATCCCCGTAGTGGTTTAAGTGTTGTTAAGGCAGAAATGTAGTATCCCTGGTGTCTAGTGTTTCGCCCATGCCCCGATCCTCAGAGTGGTTTAAGTGTCGTTAAGACACAAGAATAGTATCCACCATGTCTAGTGTTCCCCCCATTCACCGATCCCCATAATGGTTTAGAATGGTATTCCTCATGTCTAGTGTTTCCCCACCTCCCTGATCCCCATACTGTTTAACAGTCAATGAGGCACAAGAGTTGTATCTCTGGTGTATAGTGGTTCCACCATCCACTGATCCCCATAGTGGTTTAAGTGGCATTAAGGCCCAAGAGTAGTATCCCTCATGTCTAGTGGTTCCCCATCCCCCAATCCCCATAGAATTTAAGTGCCATTAAGGCAAAACAGTAGTATCCCAGATGTCTATTGGTTCTCTGATCCCCACTTCCCATGCAGTTCAAGTGCCATTAAGGCACAAGAGTCATATCCCTGGTGTCTAATGTCCCCCTCACCCCCCCCCCCAATCACCTTTAATGATTTAAGCACCTTTAAGAAACAAGTCTTATGATGTAATCCCTGGTGGCTAGTAGTCACCCTAGTCCCATAGTACAGTTATCCCTGGTGGCTAGTGGTCCACCCACCCAGTGTTGTGGACTATGCTTGATAATCTAGGAGTTTGTGGACATATGACAATCAGGAAGCAAAATGAACTGGAAGTTCCTTTGTGTTTTTCAATATGACAACCAGCCAAACCCACACATACATACATACACACACGCACCACATCAACACATACCTTCCCCCAACATGCACACACATACATACTTATACATGCAGCCACTTGCATATATTCACTCAAACACTACCTTACCCTGCAAAAATAAAAGCAGTGCTTCTTCCACAATGGCTGACAACAGCCTTTTAGCCATATTCATTACTGCAGTGTTGTAGAAGCAATCATGCTAATCCACATGGCTGAGTGAGTCTATAAATCACTGGTGCATAAATGCCTTATTAGGTGGTTTTCATGGGGGGGTGGGGTGGAGATCACTAGGTTAATTAGCATATATCTTTCACTAGGACTGCCTTATTTGCATGTCTCATGACCTCAGAGACATGGTGCCACACTTCTTTGTGCTACAATACTGTATTAGGTCTGTCTCTGAATTTCATAAGTTCAGCATGAGGAGTATTCCTTGTATACACCGGATGGTAACCTTTTTAAACTCCCCCTAGAGTGTTCTAATAACTCTTAATAGCTTCCACTTGCTTAGGTAATGTACTTACTGCAATATAAATTGATTTACATTCAGCAGTTCTAGAGTTTCCGTTTTTACATTTATTTAGACTGGATCTTCATAATAATGAGCACAACTTAAAGGTTTTCCATGTCCTCTGTTACATTAAGCATATATTCATTGACAATATCAGCAAGATGTCGCCAAGAAATAAATCTAACCATTGATTTTTCTAAATAAGTTCTACCCTCAACATAATCATAAGTATTCCTAAGTCCTCTCATGTACCAGCTACAAGAAACATTTAATCATAAGAATTCCTAACTACTCTCATGTACTGGCTACAGGGAACATTTAATCCTAAGAATTCCTAAGTACTCTCATTTACTGGCTATGGGGAATGTTTATTCATAAGTATTCCTAAGTCCTCTCATGTACCAGCTACAGGAAACATTTAATCATAAATATTCCTAACTACCCTCATGCACTGGCTACAGGGAACATTTAATCATAAGTATTCCTAACTACCCTCATGCACTGGCTACAGGGAACATTTAATCATAAGTATTCCTAAGTACTCACATGTACTGGCTACGGGGAACATTTAATCCTAAGAATTCCTAAGTACTCTCATGTACTAACAACGGGGAACATTTAATCATAAATATTCCTAAGTCCTCTCATGTACCAGCTACAGGAAACATTTAATCATAAGTATTCCTAACTACCCTCATGCACTGGCTACAGGGAACATTTAATCATAAGTATTCCTAAGTACTCACATGTACTGGCTACGGGGAACATTTAATGATAAGGATTCCTAAGTACTCTCATGTACTGGCTACAGGGAACATTTAATCATAAGTATTCCTAAGTACTCACATGTACTGGCTACGGGGAACATTTAATGATAAGGATTCCTAAGTACTCTCATGTACTGGCTACAGGGAACATTTAATCACAAGTATTCTGAACTACCCTCATGTACTGGCTACAGGGAACATTTAATCATAAGTATTCTGAACTATCCACATGTACTGGCTACACAGAACATTTATAGGTTCATAGGTAGGTACTAGGCTATCTACCCGAAGGCAATTATAAGCCTAGCCAGAATGTATTGGCTTTTGCCGCCCCCTTAGATTAGTTCCCTGTGCCTCTGTCCAGCAGAGCCATTGAAGTGATCCCTGGGTAAACTTTCTGTTTCCCATACACATGTCAAGGTTTCTCTTGAAGAGGGTTAGTGAGGAGCTCTGCCTAATGTGGATTGGAATCTTGTTCCAGAGCATGAGAAGTCTCTGGGACAGGAATCTATCCCTCCAACATGTCATATTTATTGTTATGGTGAGGTTTAGATCCCTGGAGCGTGTGGCCCGAGGGGATATGGTTTTCTTTAGATGGAGCATGTCCATCAATTCCGGGTTAGACATGGCCTTGTATGTCAGGCAGAGATCACCTCTGAGTAGGTGGTATGCAACCAAGTACAGCTGGAGTTTCTTCAGTCGAGCTGCATAGGGCATCTGCTTGAGGCCAGTGTTCCTCTTGGTGAAGTACTTCTGTGGTCTTTCCAGTTGTTACAGGTGTCTTGTAAGGTACATCCCAAATGGGGCATTGTACTCTATGATGGGTCTGATGAGTGATGCATAGAGGGGCCCAATGACGTCTTTCGATCTGGATGCAAACCCTTTTGTGATTAGGTGGGCCACATAGAAGGATTTTCTAACCACTTTGGCAATGTGATAATCAAAGTAGAGGTTACTATCTACTTGTGTCCCCAGATCCCTTATTATGTCCTCCGTATTTCGGGGGCTACCACCTGTGTGGTAGTTTGTGGGTACTTTTTTTTTCCAAAGGGGATGACTATTCACTTTTTGGCATTTAGCTTGAGGCCATAGTTTTGACACCAGGTATCTGTCTCAGTGAGACCCTTTTGGAGGATGTCTGTGTCAGCTGGAGAGTCAATTATAGCCCTTAGTTTGCAGTCGTCTGTGAACTTGGTCAGCCATAGTCCTTCTGTGCTTGCCTGTACCTCTGAGAAGTATATGCCAAACAGGAGGGGTCCTAGGACTGAGCCCTGGGGAACACCACTTGTAACCGGTTTAGAGTCAGACCTAGCTCCTGCAACTCTTACCATGTGGTTTCTGTCCATGAGCCAGTTGGCAACCCATCTCGTGATGTAGGGGTTTATGTTCAGGCTGGTGAGCTTGTCTATAATACCTGAGTGGGGAATGGTGTTGAAGGCCTTTGCAAGGTCTAAGTAGGCTGTGTGGACCACCTTTCCCTCATCTATAGCCTTGGTAACTGTCTCAAATAAGTCCACCAGGTTTAGGAGGCATGATCTGCCCTTAACAAAGCCGAACTGGGTAGGGTCCAGTGTTTGGAGGTTTCCAATGTCTCTGTTAATGAGATCCATGATGATGCACTCCATAGCTTTGCAGACCAAGCTAGTCAGGCTTATAGGGCAATAGTTCCTAGGGTCCGCTGTGGCTCCACCTTTGTGGAGCGGAATAACCGTTGCTGTGCACCACTCTGTGGGCACATAGCCTGTGGAGAGTCTGAGTTTAACCAGTGTGTTTAGGTGAGGGGTTAGTTCATCTTTGAGCTTGTGTAGGATGCAGCCTGGGACATCGTCTGGTCCCACTGATGCTGTGTTTTTGGCTTTGGAGAGGGCTGTTAACCTGAGTGTCTGTTATTTCAGGGGCACTACATTCTTCTGTTATAGTTATGGGTCCTTTTGGGGGTGAGAGGAGGGTGAAGTTTGCACTGAACCTGTCTGTCAGGATGTTGCCTATATCGGTCGGTTCATTGTATTTTGTGCCATTCTGCACTAACTCCGAGCAGATCTGAGAATTGCCACTTAGATTCATGACATAGCTAAAGAATGCCTTGTGGTTGTCTTTGGAGACCATAGAAATTTTTCTTTCGAAGCTAGCCTTGGATGATTTTATGAAGGAATGTAGCTTCTTGCTGATACTCATCAGGGATGTCTTCCCTTCTTGGGATTTTACTCTTTTCTGTACTAGTTTCTTCCTTCTATTGTATAGCTTGTTTATGGCAGGGGTCCTCCAGACTGGTTTCCTTTTCTTGGAGGAGTGAGTCTTGGGTTTGTGTGGGATAGCACAATCCATGCATTCTTGTAGGTGCCCGTAGAGTGCATTAGTAAAGGATTTTGCAGCTTGAACAGCGTTATCCTTTAGCATGGGGGCTTTGAAACTTCCCAACTCGGTCTTATGTAATGTGAAGTTTGCTTTTAAAAAGTTTTTCACGGTGGTTTCTTTGACTGGGGTGGTGGCAGAATGTGGATATCCAGAGTGATTTGTTTATGGTCAGATCTAACCAGCATTGCGTTGACCACCGGTGTGGAACACTGGTCGTCAATGTTGGTGATGACCAGGTCCAATATGTTGTCACCTCTGGTGGGGGTGTTGACCAGTTGATCCAGGGACTTTGAGTTTATACATTCTAGGAAATGTTGGGCAAGGGAGTTTGCACTTGAGTAGTTCTCCCAGTTAATGTATGGGTAATTGAAATCACCCAATATCAGGTTGTTTGGTTGGACCTTTATGTTTCCCAGTGTTTCCAGAAATGCGGAGTGGCGGTCCTGGGACATGGTGGGTGATCTGTAGCAAGATATAATTTGAATAGCAGTTTTTCCCATTGTTAGTTGCACATAAATGATCTCTGAAGCAAGGTGCTGTGCCACTAACTTGGAGGTGTGGGTATCCTTGATGAATATGGATACTCCCCCACCTTTTGTATTTTGGTCCGGGTTTTGTGGCCAAAATATATGGTATGAGTTGTAGCCTGGTAGTGCTGGGGTGCTATCTGGAGCCTTAAACCAGGTTTCTGTTACTGCACTTATATCGATTTTCTCCATACTGAGGAGTGCCTCGAGTGCGTGCATTTTGAGGTTTAGACTTCTGGCATTGAGTAGCATTACCCTCAGTTTTTTGTTACTTGTGCTATTTACGACAGTGGGTTTGTCTTTTGAGCCTTGCCTAAAAAAGGCACTATGGGGGTGGCAAGAGCCTTGGCCAGTATTTGAATGCCTAAGGGTGACAGGTTTAAGCCATCTCTAGCAAAGCAGTGTGGCTTGTTGAGCATGTCATCCCAGGCTGACAGACACTGGATCCCCTTTGAATGACACCAGAAGCTTAGCCAATTGTTGAAATTGATAATTTTTTCTCTATACCATGGTATCATTCTTGGTGAGGGCAGGATGCTACTCAGGGTCAGGGTCATACTGGCCTGGGCTACGTGATCAGAGTGCTCCTCCATGTCTCTTTTCATGTAGTCCAGGGAGGTACAGCTCAGGTCATTCACACCAACATGGACAATGACAGAGTCATATTTGTACCTGTTCTGGAATGACCTGAGCACTTGTGTTATGTGGCAGATCCTGGCACCTGACAGGCAGCTAACAGTAACCTTCTCCTTGTTCAGCCTAGTGAGTGGGATATCAGTGTGCCTGACTATAGACTCACATATTACAAGTGTGTTGGGTATGTTATTTTGACTTAAGGGCTGTGATTGTGTGGCACACTGGTTTTCTGAAGTATGTTTCATGGTTTGTGTTGGGGGGTGAAGGTTGCTTGGATGTCTGCTTTGGAGGTCTCTGTTGCTTCTACAGATTTTTATTTAGAGCCTCCAAGTATGTTTTCTTGTATTTATGTGTGTTTTTTGCCGGTGCTGGTTTCATAGGTCTATGTGAGACTGGTGGTGTGATGCAAGTAATTCCCTTCTCCTCTTGACTGCTTGGTCCAGTCTTGGGTTGAGAGAGCTTAGCCTCCAGTTTGGCTGTATAATTGCATCTCTCACATGTATTAGTGTTTGATGGAAGGAGGAGAGGGTTGTCTGTGTACATGAGGCAATTGTAACATTGCCTAAAATTGCCCAGATTCAAAAGTTGGACCGGAGACTACACCTGGAACTGCCCTTTGGACATGCCTGGCTAGGTACAGTGAACTGTATTTCTGATTGGCTGGTAAGGTCGAATAGAGAGCCTTGTCCTTTTCTACAGTATAGGGGGGGTCTAGTGCTAAGGTTTATTAGTGCTTGCTATGAGTTCTGAGCAAGTGCTGGTATGAGAAGTGAATGGTTTGAGTGCTTAAGT
This sequence comes from Protopterus annectens, assembly GCF_019279795.1. Classification (NCBI taxonomy): domain Eukaryota; kingdom Metazoa; phylum Chordata; order Ceratodontiformes; family Protopteridae; genus Protopterus; species Protopterus annectens. The sequence goes on from NC_056747.1 coordinate 106,194,693, forward strand.
TGAAAGTTTGTCTAGTTCCAAGGGGAAAAATTGAACAGCAGACTTTGTGGAGCCGGGAATAGTTATACCCTAGCTAATCACGCAAATGCAGGTTTTATAGCAGCAAAATGAAAGAGATAGAAATTAGCCCAAAATGGCCAATAAACTACTAATTTCTGGGCTGAAACCACTCCTCCATAGACAGATAGGCTGCCCAAAGCTCCCTCTCTCACAGTGAACAGAAAAGCTTCCTTCTATCCAAGTAAGGTATGGGCAAACACAGAAACTTGTAACACAGCCCTGAATTCAGCACTAACCTGAAAATTGGATTATACTAGCATAGAAAGGTGGGAAAAACAAGTATATGTTTTGTTTTTTTTTTTCAGAAAATAAAGCAGATACAATTAAAAGAAATTTAAATGCACAGAAATGGCTATCACACTTGAGTGTGTAGCCTACAACAGTTAAGCAGGTAATTTAAACACAAAAATGACTTTGTTAAAGTGTACACAGTAAAATAAGTACAATATGTAGCTGAAGCAAGCTTTTTAAATCACAGAAACTCTAGAAAATCTGTGTTTTAGGCGGAATTAGCTAAAGGCAGCAAGAAAATGCAGAAAAATTATACTTAATCACTCCAAAGTCTCTCTTTTGTCTCTCTGCTGCTGTAGACCTCTGCAGGGCACCAGGCAGGAGCTTGCTGAGCTGTATACTAGTGCAAAAACCTTGTAGGTTTTATAGCAGGGGAATGAAAGAGATAGAAATTAGCCCAAAATGGCCAATAAACTACTAATTCTGGGCTGAAACCACTCCTCCAGGGACAGATAGGCTTCTCAAAGCTCCCTCTCTCACAGTGAGCATAGAAACTTCCTTCTATCCAAGTAAGGTAGGGGCAAATACAGAAACTTGTAACACAGCCCTGAATTCAGCACTTACCTGAAAACTGGACTATACTGGCACAGAAATGCGGGAAAACAAGTATATTTTTTTTTTTTTTTTTTTCAGAAAATAAAGCAGATACAATCAAAAAAACACTTTAAATGCACAGAAATGGCAATCACACTTGAGTGTGTAGCCTACAACAGTTAAACAGGTAATTTAAGCACAAAAACACTTTGTTAAAGTTCAGGCAGTAAAATAAGTACAATATGTAGCTGAAACAAGCTTTTTAAATCACAGAAACTCTAGAAATCCAGCGTTTCAGGCGGAATTAGCTAAACACAGCAAGAAAATGCAGAAAAATGATACTTAATCACTCCAAAGTCTCTCTTTTGTCTCTCTGCTGCTGTAGAACTCTGCAGGACATCAGGCAGGAGCTTTCTGAGCTGTATAAGTATTCCTAAGTGCTCTCATGTACTGGCTATGAGGAACATTCTGTCTATACACACTGAGCAGAGTGGATAAGTTGTTGACCACAGCTGTTAGCTGAGATATACAAGTATCCTGTTTTTTTTTCGATTATTTATACAGATTGTTTTTAACAATTAATATATAGCACTTTTATTATCTGCTTTTTAGTCTTTGAGTGTATTTTATTGCTATTAACTAATCTGCACAAGTAACTGATTTGTCTACAGTTAAAAGCATTCTGTATCTTTACAAATCTTTGCTTTCTCTAGTGCTACTGTCTGTAGCCTTTTGTCCTCACCCTCCCTCCCAGTTGGTGTTCATCTCTTATACTTGGTGGATTTGCAGTTGCCCGCCCCTACTGTAAATCTGATCTGTGACACTCCTCCCAGTCTAGTGTTATTAGCTCATTGCCTTAATATTGCTACAACTCAAGTGCTCTATGTTGCACTGCATCTGAAGTGTTTGTGTGTTTTAGCTGCTTTTCTGTATATATAGACTTCTCTATTTCTTTAACTAAATTAGCTCTGCAAAGTTGTTTTATTGCATTCCTGCCTGTATTTCTGAGTTTTTTGCACTTTTAAAGTTTGTTTTTGCATAGTTTAACTGGTAGGCTACACACTCCAGTGCGCCAAATTAAAGCATTTACTGTTTTTCTGTACCTAATTTCTGCTACTTTGTATAAAAAAAAAAAAAATAAATAAATAAAATAAAAAATAAAAAAATCCTTGTTTCCCGCCTTTACTAAACTAGAATAGTCCAGTCTTCAGGTATTGCTGATCTCTGGGCTGTGTCATAGTTCCTGTGTTGCCCATATCCTTATTTTCTATGGATAAGAGGAAGCTTCTTTGTTCACCAGTGAGAGTGGGGAGCTCTGAGCAGCCTATCTGTCCCTTGAGGAGTGGTTCCAGCCCAGTGACCTGTAGCTTATTGGCCATTTTGGGCCATTTCCTATCTCTTTCTAACCCCTTGCTTTAAAGCCAGCTTTAGCGCTTGTAATTTAAAGTTTGTCCTGTTTGTTGCATTTACCTGTTGAGGCTACACACTCAAGTGTGCTAGCCTGTGTTACATATTTATTGCATTTTTCTGCTGTTTGTTGTAAAAAAAAAAAAAAATTATCCTTTTTTCCCATCTTTCCTGACCTAGAGTAGTCCAAATACAGGCTTTGCTGTATTCTGGACTTTTGGAAAGTTCCTCTGTTGCCCATTTCCTTTCTTGGATAAAGGGAGGCTTCTTTGTTCACCAGTGGCAGTGGGGAGCTTGGAGCAGCTTATCTATCCCTGGAGGAGTGTTCCCAGCACAAGAATCTGGTAGTCTATTGGCCGTTTTGGGCCAATTTTTAGCTTTTTCAAGTCCCCCTGTATAAAACCCACTTTGGTGCGGTATTTGCACTTGTTACTACTCAGCCAAGCTCCTTGTGGTCCTGAAGAGTGGTGCTAGCAGCAGAGAGGCTAAAAGAGTGACTGCTAACCTGATAAAAGTGTTTGTTTTCCTGCTACTACCTGGGCGACTGTCCGATCTAGCAGAACTGCAAGTATTTCTGCTTCTTGAACTGTTTTAAACTGTTTAAAGTTGTTTTTGCACCTGCACTTTTAAAGTTTGTCCTGTTTGTTGCTTTTACTTGTTGAGGCTACACACTCAAGTGTGCTAGCCTGTGTTACATATTTATTGTATTTTCCTGCTGTTTGTTGCAAAAACAAAAAAAAAATTATCCTTGTTTCCCGTCTTTCCTGACGCAGAGTAGTCCAAATACAGGCTTTGCTGTATTCTGGACTTTTGGAAAGTTCCTGTGTTGCCCATTTCCTTTCTTGGATAAAGGGAGGCTTCTTTGTTCACCAGTGGCAGTGGGGAGCTTGGAGCAGCCTATCTATCCCTGGTGGAGTGTTCTCAGCACAAGAATCTGGTAGTCTATTGGCTGTTTTGGGCCAATTTCTAGCTCTTTCAAGTCCCCCTGTATAAAACCCGCTTTAGCGCAGCTTTGCACAATTTTGCACATAGCGCAGCATCGGACAGCACCGCTTAATTGGGTTTAAACCATTCTCGGCTCCACAAAGTCTGCTCTTCACTTTTTCCCTTAGAACTGATCTAGTTCTCATAATAAACACCTTATTCCCACTCTAAAGCTTGGCACTTGCTCACTAAAGCAATTATATAAGTCAGCACTAAAAAATTAAAAGCACTACACCCTCACAAACTCCCCTTGAGTACTTTGTTCCCCATTGGCCCTTTTTTTCAATTATAAAGTAATTCCCAATACTATTCTAGCATGTCCAAAGGTCAGTTGTCAATCTCCTCTCCAGTCCAGCTGGTGAATCTGGGAATCTTGAGGCAATGTTACAACTGCCTCATGTACACAGACAACCCTCTCCTCCTCCCAACAAATTCCAACACGTGAGAGATGCAACCATATAGCCAAACTGGAGGCTAAGCTCTCTCAACTCAGTACTGGCGTAACCAGTCAGGAGGAGAAGGAAACCACACTCACTACAATTCCAGTCTCACATAGACCTACCACGACAGCAAACCAAACACATAAACATACAAAAACATACTCGGAGGCTCTAAATAAAAATCTGCCTAAGCAGCAGAGACCTCCAAAGCAGACACCCAAGCAACCGCTACCCCAATACAAAACACATACAACACATAGCTCACAAAGCCAGTGTGCTGAACAGTCACAGCCCTTAAGGCTAAACAACACACCTGATACACTTGTAATAGGTTACTCTATCGTCAGGCACACTGACGTCCTGCTCACCAGGCTGAACAAGGAGAAGCTCGCGGTGAGCTGCCTGTCGGGTGCTAGGATCCGCCACATAACACAAGCACTCAGGTCACTCCAAGGCAAGTACAAATATGACTCAGTCATTGTCCATGCTGGTGTGAATGACCTGAGTCATACTTCCCTGGACTACATGAAAAGAGACATAGAGGAGCTCTCTGAGCATGTAGCCCAGGCCGGTATGACCCTGACCTTGAGTAGCATCTTACCCTCACCAAGAATGATGCCACAATATGAAGACAAGATGATCAATTTCAACAATTGGCTTAAGTATTGGTGTCATTCAAAGGGGATCCAATGCCTGTCTGCCTGGGATGACATGCTCGACAAGCCACGATGCTTCGCTAGGGACGGCTTGCATCTGTCACCCCTGGGCTTTTGGATATTGGCAAAGGCTCTTGCCACCCCCCATAGTGTTTTTTTTAGGCAAGGCTCAAAAGACAAACCCACCTCCATAGGTATCACAAGGGATAAAAAACTAAGAGTAATGCTACTCAACGCCAGAAGTCTAAACCTCAAGATGCACGCACTCGAAACTCTCCTTAGCATGGAGAACACTGATATCTGTGCAGTAACAGAAACCTGGTTCAAGGCTCCAGAGAGCAACCCAGCACTACCAGGTTATACCTCATACCATGTTTTTCGGCCCCAAAACTTGGACCGGACCACAAAAGGAGGGGGAGTATCAATATTCGTCAAAGGTACCCACACCTCCAGGTTGGTGGCACAGCACGAAGCATCAGAGACTATCCATGTGCAACTAACATTGGGTAAAACTGCCTTCCAGTTTATAGCCTGCTACAGACCACCCTCCCAAACCCAGGAACCCCACTTGGCCTTCCTGAGATCATTGGAAACTATGAAGGTCACTCCAAACACCATTATATTGGGCGACTTCAACTACCCTAATATAGACTGGGAGCATTACTCTAGCTCCAACACCCTAGCCCAAAGGTTCCTAGAATTTATAAACTTAAATTCTATGGAAAAACTTGTTGCCTCTCCCACAAGAGGGGAAAACATACTGGACCTGATCATTACCAACATGGGGACTCTATGCTCCAGACCAGAAGTGTATCCCTCACTGGTAAGATCAGACCATAAACTAATCTCACTAGATATTCACATCCCGACCCCAACCCCTGCCCAGAAAACCACAGTGAAAAACTTCTCTAAAGCAAATTTCACACTCCTCAAAACCGAGGTGGAATACTTCAAAGCCCCCAGGCCTGTGGAAAATACGGCCCAGACCGCAGAATCCTACTACATGATAGAGCAAAATCCCAAAAAGGGAAGGCATCTCTGATCAGTATTAGCAAAAAACTACGGGCACTCATAAAATCGTCTAAGGCCAGCTTCAAGAGAAAAATTGCACAGGACACTAAGGATAATCACAAGGCTTTCTTTAGTTATGTTAGGAACCTCGGTGGGAATTCCCAGATATGCTCAGAATTAGTCCAAAATGACAAAAAATACACCGAACCCACAGACATTGCCAACATCCTAGCTGACAGGTTCAGCACAAACTCCCCCCCCCCCCTTCCCCAGCAAAAGGGCAAATATCTATCCCAGCAGAGTGCTTCCCCCCTGACATCTCAGATGCTCAGGTAAGAGCCACCCTCTCCAAAGCAAAAAACACAGCATCAATGGGACCAGACAGTGTCCCGGGCTGCGTCCTACATGAACTCCAAGAAGAACTAAAACCCAAACATAAAACTAATTTTCAAACTCAGCCTTACTACAGGATATGTACCCAAAGAGTGGTGTACAGCAACAGTGGTCCCTCGCCACAAAGGTGGTGCCTCAACGGATCTTGGAAACTATCGCCCCATAAGCTTAACTAGCTTGGTCTGCAAAGCTATGGAAAGGATCATCATGGACCTCATAAATAAAGATATTAGGGACCTACAGACACTGGATCCTACCCAGCTCGGCTTTGTTAAGGGCAGATCCTGCCTTTTAAACCTGGTCGATTTCTTTGAAACAGTCAACAAGGCCATTGACGAGGGTGGAAGGTGGTCCACACAGCCTATTTGGACCTTGCAAAAGCCTTCGATACAATACCCCACTCGGGCATTATAGATAAGCTCACCAGCTTAAATATAAACCCCTATGTCACTAGATGGGTTGCAAACTGGCTCAAGGACAGAACCCACATGGTTAGAATTGCTGGAGCCATGTCAAACTCCAAACCAGTTACAAGTGGCATCCCACAAGGCTCAGTCCTGGTACCTCTCTTGTTCTGTATATATTTCTCAGAGATACAGGCTAACACGGAAGGACTGTGGCTGACCAAGTTCGCAGATGACTGCAAACTGGGCGCCATAATAGACTCTCCAGCTGACACAAGCATCCTACAAAAGGCCTCATGGAAACAGACAACTGGTGCCAGAGCCATGGCCTCAAGCTAAATGCCAAAAAGTGTATAGTCATGCTCTTTGGCAAAATTAAAGTGCCCACAAATTACCACATAGGTGGTAATCCATTAAATACAGAAGAAGTAATTAGGGACCTGGGGACCCAAGTTGATAGCAATCTGTCATTTGACAACCACGTGGCCAAAGTGGTTAGAAAAACATTTTATATAGCCCACCTAATCATGAAGGGATTCACATCTAGATCAGGGGAGGTCATCGTGCCTCTTTACTCATCCCTCATCAGGCCCATAATTGAGTACAATGCCCCTTTTGGGATATACCTTACCAGACACCTGCAGCAACTGGAAAGACCCCAAAAGTACCTCACCAAGAGGATCAAAGAGCTCAAACAGATGCCATATGCTGCCCGGTTAAAGAAACTCCAGCTCTACTCAGTGGCATACCGCCTGCTCAGAGGCGATCTGTACCTGACGTATAAAGCCATGTCTAACCCGGATTTAATGGACATGCTGCACCTCAGAAAATCCAAATCCCATCGAGCTACGCGCTCGAGAAACTTGAACCTCAGCACTGAAATAAATAGGACATGCTGGAGGGACAGATTCATAACTCAGAGGCTCCCTTCACTCTGGAATAAAATCCCAGTCCAGGTTAGGCAGAGTCCCTCATTGACTCTCTTCAAGAGGAATCTTGATGAGTGGATGGGAGATAATAGGTTTACCCCGGGTATCACTTCTGTGTCACTGTTAGACAGAGGCACAGTATACTAACCTCAAAAAAAGGCATAGCAAAATTCATTTAAAATGGGTGGCGAAAGCCAAGCACACTTTGGCTAGGCTTATAAATGCCCTAGGGCAGATAGCCTAGTATGAACCTATAACTATTCCTAAGTACTCTCATGTACTGGCTACAGAGAACATTTAATCATAAGGATTCCTAAGTACTCTTATTTACTGGATATGGGGAACATTTAATCATAAGTATTCCTAAGTACTCACACATACTGGCAATGGGGAACATTTAATTATAAGCATTCCTAAGTACTCTCATGTACTGGCTACAGGGAACATTTAATCATAAGTATTCCAAAGTGCTCCCATGTACTAGCTGTGCAGAACATTTAATCATAAGGATTCCTAACTACTCTTATGTACTGGCGATGGGGAACATTTAATCATAAGTATTCCTAAGTACTCTTATTTACTGGCTATGGGGAACATTTAATGGTAAGTATTCCTAAGTACTGTTATGTACTGACTATAGGGAACATTTAAAAGTATTTCTAACTGCCCTCGTGTACTGGCTACAGGGAGTGTTTATTCATAAGTATTCCTAAGTGCTCACATGTACTGGCTACGGGGAACATTTAATCATAAGTATTCCTAAGTACTCACGTGTACTGGCTACGGGGAACTTTTAATCATAAGTATTACTAAGTACTTTTATGTACTGGCTACAGGAAATGTTTATTCATAAGTATTCCTAAGTACTCTTATGTACTGGCTGCGGGGAACATTTAATCATAAGTATTCCTAACTACCCTCATGTACTGGCTACAGGAAATGTTTATTCATAAGTATTCCTAGGTACTCACATGTATTGGCTACAGGGAACATTTAATCATAAGAATTCCTAAGTACTCCCATGTATGCCTATGCAGAATATTTAATCATAAGGATTCCTAAGTACTCTCTTGTACTGGCTACGGGAAACATTTAATCTTAAGTATTCCTAAGTGCTCTCATGTACTGGCTACAAGGGGGATTTATCTTCAGTTTATAAACGTCAGAACGTTTATGATGTTCAAGTGTTTTGATGATACTAGCGTTCCAAAAATAGCTCTAATCAAATTTCTACTAATTGTGTCCCTAATAAATACAACATCCAGAAAACTAAATTCTTTCATTTGATATATTAATGTCAGTTTAATGGCACATATACAGAGTGGAGCAGAATGCTTAAGTCCTGCAACCAGCCTGCACATTTACTAAGAACCATCATCTGTGTAACTTTCGGAGTACTTTAGAACAACATAAAGTGACACAAAAATAACCACAGCTATCCTTTTCATGTGAAAATGATAATTATTTCCAAAGAAAGATATGTCATTATGTTATGTTATGTAGAATAGACTCTACTAAAGTTATTAATGCTTGGCAGAAAATACCCACCAAAGAAGATCAGCTGAAAATGAGCTACATTATTACTTACATGATTATTTAGTCATATTTAATACTGCTATATTAATAATAAATATCATAAGTAATAGATGTGACATCATCTACAGATAATAACAAAGACATTTCTTCCAGAATACTGGAACTATAATACCAGTAGTTTAGGAGTTAACATAGAGGATTAAGGCTCTGCTCTGTTAAACTATAATACAAGTAGTTTAGGAGTTAACATAGAGGATTAAGGCTCTGCTCTGTTAATGAGCTGCTTCTTATAGCAAAAAGGAACAAGATTTAATTCATTTCACCTTCATTTGTCTAGTGTCAGGTTTTGGGCAATACACTTAACTATACAGAACTTCCAGGTTGACCCTGAAGAGTGGCATTTGTGTCCAATGAACTTACCCATTTAGATAGTATATAATTAAGTATTCCTGCAAAGTTCTATCCAATAAATCCAGAACTCTTGGTTCAGACTAAAGGTTGAAATGAGGGTATCTCTACATCCTTGAGTTTTTGGCAGCCCATATAAAACTGTTCACACTTAATCCTCCACATCCGTTTACACATACAACGCCTCAGAGATACTAGCATTGGTAAATAAATGTTTTATTATGCATTAATATTGACCATGTGCAGGACTCAAGATAGATATAGCTTTACTGTGCTATCATCATTTCAATTTAACACTATTTTTACAATACTCAGTGTCCATAACTACCTTTGCATTGCCTTTATATCCTTTCTTAATAGCAAAATCAGCTCTAGAGCATAAACTATCTAGGACGTGATTCTGTTCTCTCACTCAAATTATTAGGATATTTCTGAGATAGGGAATCCCACAGTATAGATGCTACAACTGAAAAAGAAAACTGTGGTCATTTTGGTGACGTTTATTATGAGGGTCACATAAGGAGGGGGATTGGTGTGTACAGTTTGAGGATGGTAAGTTGCTTCACTTTCTGAGAGTCTGCTATGGAGGAAAGAGAATGGTTCTGTTTTTGTTAGTTTTAGCAAGAAGTATCCATAGAGAAGACCACATGTTTGTTGAACTAGACATCATTTAGCTTTTGAGTGGACAGAAAAGTGTTTTCTTTTTGGGTCTAATCTGATAAAGCAACATATTTTAATTTTAAATATCATTAGCCTAGTCTAGTTGTCCTTGAGGACATTTTAAGCCTGGCCAATTTCACTTTTTGTGCTCGACCTAACTTGTCCTATTTGATTATAGATTGGCCTTGTCCATGCCATGGTCAATAGTTGCATAATACACCTAATAAGAATAACTGGGATCATACCATAGATAATCTGAGAAGGCATATGTATGGGATAAAGCTTTTGTGAGCTGCCTCTGTACATTGGTAGTACATGGGGCAGTCCTGGGGTAAATTTTCTGTTTCCCATCTATAGATCCAAATTGTGAGTGAATATGGACAGGGATAAACTTTGTTTTATGTGAATGTGGAGTCTGTTCCAGAACAGTGATATCCTCTGTGAGATGTACCAAACCATTCTGTTGATGATGCAGAAGAGGTTTATCTCCCTAGACTGAGTACGTCTGATGCCATTTTGCCATTTGATTTGCTGCTACACAGTAAACTGACAATATTGGGTCAGAGAATGCCTTGTATGCCAGACACAGGACACTTCTTAATCATCTGTAGGATACCGAGTATAGTGACATAGCTTTGAGTTGGTCCACAGTTGTTTAGGCCTTGCATCTTTTTTGTAAGGTATCTCTGTGGGCATTCCATTTGGTGTATGTATGTATCTGGACAGATACATGCCAAAGGGGGCATTATATTCAGTGATTTGCCTAATGAGGGCTGAGTACAGGAGGACAACATCATTCCTAGATCTAGACACAATCCATTTGTTTTTAAGCTGTGCAATATAGAATGTTTTTTTACAACAATGGGCACATGTTGGTCAAAAGTTAGGACACTGTCCATATAAGTTCCCAAAATCCAAACAACTGACTCTGCTCTCAGGGACATATTGGTAGCATGCTATTTTCCTTGGATAGATGACTTCCTGAAAAATACAATGATACATTTTTTTCCAGTCTATGATTTTGGCACCAGTTATTTATTTGGGACAAACCTTTCTGTAAGCAGGCAAAGCCATTTGGGGATTCAATTACTGATCCTAGCTTGCACTCATCTGCAAACTGAGTCAACCAGAGCCCTATAGAAGAAGATGCAAAACAGCATCTTAGGATCACCTTAGGAATAAGTCTTAAGGAGGTCATCTTACATAGCTTGTTTTAGTACAGAGAGCTTTGGACTTGAGGATCATCTTAGGAATAAGTCTTAAGGAGGCCATCTTACATAGCTTGTTTTATTACAGAGAGCTTTGGACTTGAGGATCACCTTAGAAATAAGTCTTAAGGAGGTAATCTTACATAGCTTGTTTTATTACAGAGAGCTTTGGACTTGACGATCATCTTAGGAATAAGTCTTAAGGAGGTCATCTTACTTAGCTTGTTTTATTACAGAGAGCTTTGGACTTGACGATCATCTTAGGAATAAGTCTTAAGTAGGTCATCTTACATAGCTTGTTTTATTACAGAGAGCTTTGGACTTGAGGATCATCTTAGGAATAAGTCTTAAAGAGGTCATCTTACATAGCTTGTTTTATTACAGAGAGCTTTGGACTTGAGGATCATCTTAGGAATAAGTCTTAAGGAGGTCATCTTACATAGCTTGTTTTATTACAGAGAGCCTTGAACTTGAGGATCATCTTAGGAATAAGTCTTAAGGAGGTTATCTTACATAGTTTGTTTTATTACAGAGAGCTTTGGACTTGAGGATCATCTTAGGAATAAGTCTTAAGGAGGTCATCTTACATAGCTTGTTTTATTACAGAGAGCTTTGGACTTGAGGATCATCTTATGAATAAGTCTTAAGGAGGTTATCTTGCATAGTTTGTTTTATTACAGAGAGCTTTGGACATGAGGATCATCTTAGGAATAAGTCTTAAGGAGGTCATCTTACATAGTTTGTTTTATTACAGGGAGCTTTGGACTTGGGACACCATTTGGCATAATGGTTAATGTCTTTGCCTCCCATGCACAAGGCACAACCTTAACCACTGGCCAATGTCTGTTTGGAGTTTGTATGTTCTTCCTGTGTCTCTGTGGGGTTCCTCCTACCTCAAAAAAAAAAAAAAAAAAAAAAAAAAAACATTCTGGGTGTTTCCATCTCAAACTCACCAATGAACGGAGCTGTGGACAGTATCACAGACTCTACATGGTGCCCTATAAGGGGAAAAGTTATATAGGTCAACTGCTTTGGCCATCTATTGTGGTGTGCAGTATCCTCAAGATAGGAGAATATAGATCACGGACTGCACGCCGTGGCAGAGCTAGCCACTCGACAGTGTAAAATATAGCTCAAGGTGATTCACTCATGTTGAAACTTGATCTAAAAAGAACCATGTCATCAGCCAAAGAATGAATGTTTTTCAGTTATATTGTGGCAAGCTAATTTATCAATAATGGCAAGAAAAGAAGGACAAACATTAAAACTTTCTGGCACTCCTTGGGTGAATAGAGAGTACTCTGAGAACCAATTTTGTCAAAGAACTATTTACTGGAAATGTAGTATTTGAACCTGTGTGTAGCTGTACTACTGAGACCTGAAGACATAATTTACTAAGTCAAAAGCTTTGGTTGGGTCTATAAAGGCTGCTCCAGTTAGGTGATCTTTGTAAATATCTAATAAAGTATTATCAGGAAGGTTCCAGATGGCATCAGTGCTCCTGCCTGTCTAAAACCATGTTGATGTTGTAAGAGCTGTGTATTTGTGATAGTAAGTAATTATTTGGAAATAGACTAGTATTTTCAATGATCTTGCCAAAGGTGGAAACAACTGAAATGGGTTTTGAACTTTTAGAATTGGCAATACAAGTGTGTGTGTGTGTGTTTTTTTAGGGGATTAAGGTAATTACGTTTGCAAAGGTAGATAACTCAGGGCTGTAGACTGCCATAGGCTATGGGATCATCAAGTTTTAATTGCAATCATTGTAGTACACAACAAAAAGAACCAGGTTAAGAATTCTATAATATCGAACCCACTTCCCAGCATCTTACTCTTACATTTATGGTTTATTGATTGAGCTATGTTTGCCCTAACCATATGAACATTCTTCAGGTACTACAGTCATTTTCTTATTATCAGCACATATTGCATTGTGATGTTATTTTTGTTGTGTTCATAAACTATGTAATAGTAACTTTCTCCATGGACCTCTGCCGAAAATGGGTCAGACACCCCCAGTAAACAAAAGCGATAGATAGCTGTTCTTCTATTTCTTTGGATTTGATATTATTAGGGTAGAATGAGTGTACTTGTTACCTCACAGCAAGAGGTTCTCCCGTTCGATTCTCGGCTTGGCTTGGGAGTGCCTTCTGTGTGGAATCTGCATGTCCTCCCCGTGGTTGGGTAGCATTCGAAAGACATGCATGCGTAAATGGGCGTGCCTTCTTTGAGGGTTGGGCATCAAGCTGGCACCTCGGCGTTTCGTAAAAAATCTACTACCAATCATTAGCGGGCCGGAGTTCCGCTGTGGCGACCCCTTACCGGGAAAAAGCCGAAAGACAAACAACAACAAGGGTAGAATGAGTGTAGAAAGGAGAATTTTAAGGTAGGCTACAGGAGCCAGAGGTAGTTGATGAAGTATAAATGTAGTTTGTGAATTCTTTTCACAGGTCTGGGAGGAGAAGGGATGTTTGGGGGGTATACAAAGAGATGGCTATGTTGGAAATAGTTTTAGTGTTGCTGGCCTTTGAGTTGTTATTATAATTCCAGAGTACTTTATGAGTTGGAAAGAAGGAATATTTGTTCAAATTTGGGATAGCTGTTTTTGTGTTTTCTGATGGCTTTTTTAGTTAGGTTTCTTAGCTAATTAAATCTACTGTGGTGAGTGCCATTTTGCAAAGCCTTTCTGAAATACCAGGCTGGGTGAGATTTTGTGAAAACAGGGTCCACCTTGTAAAGATACTCACCAAGACTTCAGGATGAATTAATTTTCAACACTACTACTCTTCGTTGCTTGCTGACTTTTCATCTCTCCATTCGGACCCCTTCTGCTGTATATAAACAATTATGTTAATTATAATACTTGCACAATTATAAACTTGTGTAATATGATGATAGGAACACCTAAGCTCAGGGCTCACAAGTCAATTGCCTTGGTAAAGTACAGCTAACATGCTTATATATACACCATATGATTTAAATTTGATGATTGCCTTTCAGATTTAAAAAAATTCCCAGTGATCTAAAGCAGTGGAAGCATACAAAAATGACAGATATGCAAAAAACAAAAACTAGTTAAAGCTTTTAAGAATTTCATTACTGTAGTTTGTTGCACTATGCATCCTTCCTTGGGTCTGCTTTATTTGATCAAAAATAAATAAATGTTCTCTGTCATTGTCACAAAAAAGCACCAACTTAAATGGGTCTATATCACATAGTCGAAGTTTTATAACTTCGAACACAGAATGTTCGAACCATTCCATTTGAAGTTACAAAATTTTGACTAGTGATTAAAAAAAAGATGTAAAAACAAAATAAACTGTTGTAAGCAAAAACAAAATAAACTGTTGTAAGCAGGCGGGCAAGCCCCCATGCACCCCCACCCCCCGCTACTTAAATATACCAACTCTGAGATTGCACCACATTGAAATGAATAGAAATATCCCCTTACGGAGATTTCCATTTAAACACTCAAACTTGTACAAGTTCGAATGGTCGTGACCATATGGGGTTCAAACTTGTACAACTTGACTATGTGATAGGAACCCACTTAAATACACAAACGTTTGAGACATGCAGTCAAGTAAGGGTGGTTTTCAAGAAAAAGGACACGATAGCAATTTCAGTGGCACAGCAAGTAGCACAGTCATCTCTGGTATAAAAGACTGCAGCTTCTATTCCCACACCTGGTAGACTGATTTCTGAAACTGCAGTGTAGCATAAGTGTGGTGCTGCACTTTGGAGTGTGCCTTTCTTAGGATGAGATGTTAAACCGAGGTCCCATCTGCTTGAGTTGTTGGTAGCTCAGATGGATGTAAAAAATCCCACGGCACCTATCAAAAAAAGTAAATTTTCTTTATTGTATACAATATATGTGTTACTTTCATTAGCTTACATTTTATATTTTAACATCATGTGACTTTATACATTTAATTATTTCCCCCAACTTTTTTCTACAACCATAAACTTATTTTTTTCAAAATTTCAGCTAATACTCATTTTTCCATTCTATTTTATTTCATTAAATCTTTCATTCCATATAACCCACAAAACGTAGAATATTTTTTTATCAGTTTCTTTTGCTTCTTCTGTCTTTTTACAACCATGATATCCATATTCTATCATAGTCATATTTATATTTTTACAATTTTATCATCAATGAATATGTTAATTTATTCTAACTTTTCCCAGATTTTTGTAATTCTTATACAATTCAAGAACACGTGTTCTGTTGTCTCAATTTCACCACAATAGTTACATATTCTTTCTTGAATTCTTTTTTTGGCATGTTTGCTTTAAAGGGTAATTTACTTATCATTAATCTCCACATAAAATCTTTGCATTCATACATTTTTTTGCTCCATACAAGCCTGGTTGTAATAGCACTTCTTTTTTTTGTTATCTATTTTTTTTTCCATTGATAGATATAATAACATTCCCTCATTATATTTTCATATAATTTTTCTTGTCTTTTTCCACATTTTCAATTTTTAATTTCCATAGTAATATCTTATTTTGATATTCTTTAATCTCATTATTAATAACAGTCTTACATATTTTTCTATGTCTTAAAGTTGTCCAAAATTGTTCGTATTTATATTTCATTATATTATTCACTATATTTCTACTTTTTTTCTTTTAATCCCTTCAATGCTTTATACACATCAAATGAAGCCACATGTACTATAAGATTTACTAATCCTAATCCTCCCTCTTTTTCTTGAACATACAAGATTCCTCTTCTCACTGGGTGAAATCTTGATTCCCATATAAATGAGAATATAGTCACTAACAATTATTTTTCATATTTAGTTAAGATCACATATACTCCTGCCAAATAGGCAATCTTATCAAATAAAATAGAATTTATTAAACACACCCTTTTTCTATAGGATAACCTGTACATCTTCCAAAATCTACACATTTCTCTCAATGTTTGCAACAATCTCTCCAATTGTATCTCCTTTTTCATATTAATTCCAATGTTATTCATAAAATGTCCTCTTCTTCTTCATTAAACTTAATACTTTCTAACTCATTCAATGATCCAAATCCTTAACATTTATCCTTGTCTGTGCTCAAACCAAGCATTTTTAAGTATTTGTTTAATTTCATAGTTCCTATTTCCATCCATTTCTTGTCTTTAGTAATTAAAAGTAATCATCTGTATAAGTAAGAATCACTGGGATATAAATACTCTCCATTATCCTATATCTTGCTATTTCCATATTTTCATTCATTGCTTTTACAATGACATTCATTACTAACATGAATAAAACACTACTTGCTGGATGGCCTTGTCTTATGCCACATTCTGTTCTTATTTCTTTACTTAACCATCCAGTTAGCATTATTTTAATTGTATTAGTTTCATATACTGATCTAATAACTTGTTTTATTTTGTCACTAAGATTATAATCCTTTAATATACCCCATAATTTGTTATACTTTATTTTATCAAATGCTTTATTTACATCCCCAGTTAATACTTTGACTTCTACTTTTTATTATCTATTACTTCTCTTAACATCCATAATAAATCCTGGCTTCCTTTTCCTTTTTTCCCCAAAATCATAGGTTCCGTAAATGTACCCATAGCTTTAGTTATCCTTTTCCCTATTATTCTTATAAATATTTTATAATCTGTATTATTTAATATTATTGGTCTCCAATTCCTAATAACCTCTTTCTTCCCTTTTTTCCATACAAAATTCATAGCTCTTATACAGGTCCTGTTTTTCTTTCTCCCTTTTTCTAACCATTCATTTAGAACCTTTATAAAACAACTTTTGCCAATTTTTCATATAGTAACATGTATGATACTCAATTCCATCTAAGCCCATTGCCTTTTCCTTGTCTAAGTCTTTTAAAACTTCATCAACTTCTATATTTATATTTCTTTCCATACTCTCATTCTCATCTTCACTTAACTTATTTTCTTCCCATATTTGTTTCTCTTGTATGTCTTTTTTCTTAAATTTATTTTCTGTTACTTTGTCTTTTTTGTGTATTTACCTTTTTCCGTCACTGTTTTCTAATTCTCTTATTAGTCTCTCATTTTCTTTCACCATTTTATTCAAATATGGAACTACTACTTCTCTTTTTTCTTGTAAAAAGTACCTCTGCTTACATAACATTTTCTTAATCTTCTCTTGAATCTTTTCATAAATTTCTTTTTCTTTTTCACAGAAGTTTCTATTATCTCCTAGTTTTTCTCTGAATACTGTTTGCCTTAACATCCTATATTTTTACTTTTCTTCCTCTTTTCCTCATTTGACATTCTAAAAAACATGTTTTATATTTCCCTTTGAAACTTATCTACCAGTCAGTCGAATTTTACTAGAACAATCTCATTTTTACATGATCTTTCCATAACAGATCAAATTATTTTCTCTCTTTTTCATTTGCATCAATTTCATTCAATCTTTTAATTCCTTTACCTATCTTTATGTATTATTTATTTATTTTTTTTCCTATCCATATAGCCAAATGGTCCAAAACAACTGTCTCTTTTGTTCCTTTGTTATGATTTTCAAGGTATCAGATATTATAAAATAGTCAATTTCTGTCTTAATTTCACTTTTTTTATATGCCCAGTATGTGTATATATATATATATATATATATATATATATATAGGTTTACCTTTATAACGGCAATCTCAAAAAGATCGACCATGCTTCTGCGAACTCCGAAATGCGAACGTCCCGAATGCCGAAAATCGCATATGCAAATGGCTAAATCTCGCCCCCTTTTGACCCATGGTAGCGCTGGTGTGGAGGTGTGGCACAGCCAGAAACATTTGAAATTCAATATTACTTCGACATTTAAGAAGTGTTTCAATTTCGAATTCACAGAAAACGGGTCGAAGAAGTGGTAGGTTGATCTTATGTGATCGACGATATAAAGGTAAACCATAGCTATATATATATATATATATATATATATATATATATATATATATATATATAGCTTTATAGCTTTCCATTTTTTTTATTTGAGATATCATTTTAACATCATTCCCATCTTTTTTCCTTTTTCCTTAAATCACGGTTAAAATGTCCCAACCATATTATTTCCATATTTACCCCTACATAATTCAATATTTTGAATACTTCTTCCTTATTTTGTAACACATGCATATATTGCATAATTCTATATACATATTTGTTGTCTTACATCTAATATTGTTATTCTACCTAACTCTACTACAGTATAATCTAAGATTGTAATTGTTTTGTTACATAATACAGCAATCCCTGAACATGTATCTCTTCCCATGTTCCATACAATATTCCCACCCTATAATTTTTTCCATTTGTTTCCTTTCACCTTCTACTAGGATTCTTATATCGTCTAGAATTATTACATGCATATAATGTAGCATACACCATTCCAGTACACCTAAACAACTTTTAATATTCTTTATACTGTTAACATTTATTGATAAGACCCTCAGGTTCTTTAAATTACTTATTTTCTATCTTAACCCTTATTTGTTTTATTTTATTTCCTTATCACATTTTAACATTTTCTTTTCCTATATTTCACCCTTCTCCCTATTTATTTTTTTCCTTCTTACTATCTTCCAACTGCTATCTTCCTCTTCACTTGTTTCCCATACTGAGTGCTCTCCTTCTGTTTTATTTTCTTTGCCTTTCATATCTTCCTCTTGTACAATACTTTGTACTCCATCTTCTTTTTCTATATCATTTTTTATATCATGCACATGTTCTGTCATCTGTTCTTCTAACCCAACATGCAATTCTTCATCACAGTTACTTGAATCATGTCCTGTTTTCCCACATTTTTCACACATCAACTGAGGTTTTAGGTTGTTCCTTGTAGCTTACATATCCTTTATTTTTTTTAACAATTATTATATTTAGAATATGTACAAAACCACTTTCATCATATACTTTTGTAATGTCCAACACTTCTTTGCAAACAATTTTTAAATAGTCTTTCAATGCCTCCTTGTCTACTTCAGTCCAAAACTGCATAGTCATTCTCCTTTTTGTTTCTCTATAGAAAGTTTGCACTGCATAAGAATTCCATGGGCTATATTCTTTCTTTTTTTTTCCAAATTTTCCTAAAAAGCCTACCATATATTGTCCATTTTCAAATGTAATGTCACAGTAATTCTCACTATTAATATGAATGAAATCCGTTACTGCTTTGGGTGATATTTCCAAGGGTGCAATAACTACATTTCTAGTTCTTTTTCTTTTTTTGCACTAAGCTGTACAACAAACTTCTTCTCTGGAATCTCTCTTCCTCCTTCTCTTGACTTTTTTTTTATTTCCTTCTTTCACCATGAAAGCATAAGACTTTCTTTCTTCTGTAATTTCTCTACCCTCCACTTCCTGGATCTTGTCCATGATACCACCACTTCACTCTCCGGTTCACTTTGCATGACTATTGCTTTCAAATAATAATCCCTTCAGATTGAAGGGTTGTAACTACACACTCTGACTTAGAATCAGAGAACAGATATTTTGAAAAATGTATTCCAAATCTTGTGAAGGGTTGCTAACCTTCACAGCAAGATTCTGCTTTGCCTTGACCATCTCCTTCTTCTTCAGCAACTCCTCCAGTCTCTCAATCCTGATCTGACTGCTTGAACAACAACTCTCTGACTCTGCTTTCTTCACACATTCCTTTTTATTATCCTTTACTTCTGCTGCCTCCATCCTGCTTCCAGTCTCTCTAGGCCACCTTCGCACCAGGAATGGAAACTGCAAGTGTCACTAACAGCATCTCTGTATTCTCCACATAGAGTAGGGGAAGTTCCCTGATGCCCTGGTGCAATTTCCCCTAATAATATAAATTACATCTCAGCTCTCCCCCGAAAATAAGCTACCAGTCTCATGGAATTAACCTAGTCAACAAAAGATAAATAAATAAATACCTGTGGGGGAATGGCATAATGATGATGGTCTTAACCTCACAGATACAAGGTACAGGCCTTGATTCTGACCTTGTGTTATAGGCTAGACTAGTAGTGGTCTGCTGACTGAGTATACATACTTCAGCCATTATTTTTGCATGGATGTAACCTACCCTGTACAAGGGGGTAACTTTGTCTCTTTCCCTCCTCACTTATGTATTTTCTGTAAAGATGCATCTACTGAGCGAAACAGTAACCATTTATGAAAAATAATTTTCTGTTTTTCTCTAGCATGCATTAGTCACATACTGATTAAATCCTGTGTAGTTTAAGTAAACCCACAGCATTACAATATGGAGCAAGCAGAATATATAAGAGAAAATAAGGTCTTGACCAGTAACAATCAAGCAAAAAAATAAGAAAAGTATTTAGGCACCAAGCAGATGAAGGAAAACATTCTTACTATGTTCAGTGGTAACATCACTTAAAAATTCTATCTGAATTATTGGAAAATCATTCAGTAAATTAAAATATTTAGACTCTCCAACATGAGGCCTGATCTTAGCCTTTAGGGCAGCTTTCTGACACCTGGACAGTGCTTAACGAGCTTTTATTTTCCCAGTTTTTAGAGTGTAATTGTTGATAACCTTGCAAATCAAAACTTAGTATATAGCTTAATTCTATCTCACTCCTCATATAAAAAAAAAAAACTAAAGGAGTCTTAGTTCTATGGAGAAAAAGTGTGGCTAATCCTCAAATTATTTACAACTATGAAGATAAAAAGGGATTACTATCAATTGTAATAATAAGATTTCAGAATAGAATCTGGACTTTGGTAAATGTATATTGGATTCCTGGAATAGGAGTATCCACAGTTAAAAAGCAAATAAAACTAATTAATAAGGTAAATAAGGGTATCTTAATAATAGGAGGAGACTTTAATTGTATTCTAGATAACTCTGAAACAACTAATAAAAGGAATTTACGTCTCACTTCCACAGGAAAATACCTAAAGAAATGGACAGAAAACTTAAAATTAATTGATACATTTAATTTTAAAGAACCTAACTCATTATTATACTCACATAGTGATTACCGATTTAATACTCAAACAAGAATAGATAAAATATTTATATCTCCAGACTTAAGTAGGAAAATAATAACATTTTCTATCATTCCATGCCCACTCTCTGATCATAACTCTCTAATCCTTAAATTACAATTAGAATTCAAAAGACTAAATTTCACTTCAAGAATACCAGCTTACATTACTAAATTAAGACAATTTAAGCCATGGTTAGACTCAGAAATTCAATATTTTTAGAAACAAATTGCACTGAAGATATAAATAATATAATAATATGGGACACTTAAAGGCCTTCTTATATGATAAAATTATATCCTGGTTCAAAAACAAAACAAAAGAATGGGAATCAGAATTGCACAACATTCAAAAACAAATAACAGAAATTAGTGCAAAAAATTCTAATGTAAGAAGTCCCCAAGTAAAAAAAAAAAAAGAAATTGAAGAATTAAATAAAAAAATACAATAAAATTCTAACTCATAAGACAAATTTGGCATTGGAAAAATTAAAATTTACTTCACTCTCAGCATCTCCAAAACACTTGCACAACTTAGCAATGAGAATAAAAAGGCAAAATATGGAAAATAATATTACAAATATTGTCCATGAAGGAAAAGGTAATAAAAAAGTGTCAGACATAAATGATATCCTAGAAGCTTTTAAATTCCATTATACTAATCATTATGGAAACAATAATAACAAACCTACTTTCGTAAGATTAAAAACAAGTAATCCTGTAATAAATAAAATTCCTGAAAAATTAAAAATTGATATCGAAAATCAAATCTCTCTTAAGGAAATAAATGACAAAATTAGAGAGAGTAAAAATAAATCACCGGGAATAGATGACATAATGATGGAATTATACAAGAGACTCCCGAATTCAGCAATCTCTTTACTTCATAAGACTCTAAATGAAGTTCAAGTTCAAAATATAATTCCACCATCCTGGAGGTATTCATTAATTACTCCAATAAAAAAAGAGAACAAGATCTCCTCCCTCTGTAGTTCATATAGAGCGATTTCCCTATTAAATAATGATTACAAAATATTTATGACTATATTAGTTAATAGAATTAAAAAATTCTTGACTCAAATCATAAACGAAGACCAAACAGGTTTTATTTATGGCAGGCATACATATGACAATATACAAAGAATCCTAACCATTATTGAGATATTGAACAGGGATAATATAGAAGCTCTCATAATTACACTAGATATAGAAAAAGCATTTGATTCAGTGAATTGGGATTATTTATTTAAAATTTTAGAACTTTTTTGAGGTTTCCGTTAAATTTTATTAATTTGATAAAGAATATATACAAAGACAATTTGGCTTATGTAAAATTAGGTCCATTCACATCAGAAGCCTTCAAAATAACTAAGGGTACTAAACAAGGTTGTCCTAT
This sequence comes from Protopterus annectens, assembly GCF_019279795.1. NCBI lineage: Eukaryota > Metazoa > Chordata > Ceratodontiformes > Protopteridae > Protopterus > Protopterus annectens. The sequence goes on from NC_056747.1 coordinate 106,217,000, forward strand.
GTCTCCCATTCTATTTGCCTTATCAATAGAACTATTTGCAATAACAATACGTAACGACTCAAAAATTGAAGGATTAAATACTTACAATTAATTTAATTATAAGATTATGTTGTTTGCTGATGATATATTGCTAACTTTGTCTCCAAATGAAGAATCTTTACAAGAACTAGAAATTCAAGTGGAAATTTTTTTTCTAAATTCTGGTCTTTGTTTTAATAAATCTAAATCAAAGCATATTCTACTAAACAGAAGGGGGACTTTCACTTGAGAAAATATATACTCAGAGAAAAAGTCTCTTCTTTAGAATATTTAGGAATTATTATATCTGATAAAATAGATACTACTCAGACTCTAAACTATAATAAAATTTTAAACTTAACACGAACACATATAGAAAACTGGAATAAATTAAATCTAAAATTTGAAGACAGATTACAGCTAATAAAAATGATATTACTACCAAAAATAAATTATATAGCCCAAGCTATACCTATAATTCAAAAAAAAAAAGAAATTCACAAAATTCTATTACATTTTCTATGGTACCCAAAAAAAATAGAATTGCATTCTCTCATCACATTAGACCATGGGAATTAGGAGGAATTAACTTATCAGACATAGAGACATATATCAAAGCCTCTATCTTTAAATTAGTTTTGAACTGGATAAATCCAAATTTCTCTTCTGTTTGGAAGACCCTGCATATGATTATTTTTTTAAATGAAAACAAATTAACAAAGAATGTATTTTTGAACAACCACAAGAATGTATTTTGGCACATATTATGTATTAATATTCAAAATAACATATCAAAACCCACTAATCTAACATACTTAAATTATATCTATAATTTATTCAGAACTTTTATAATTTCCAATCCTGACATAAAACTATGGTTTGAATTATTATTGCCATTTAATATTTCAAAAAAATTTAAACAGAAAATTCATGATAGCACACTCATTAATTGGGAATTCAACAACTTTATATGCTGGATTCAGTGTATAAACAATCTTAAAGTATCAAGTAGTCATCAAATTATAAATTAATTTGATATAACAAATATGGACTGGTCAAGTCTCCAAAAATGTTTACTTTATTCTAAAGATTTATGCAAAATAATTAATGATTCACCCTTTAAAACTAAACCAAAATTCATAAACTATATTTATGAATTGATTTATAACAATTATAATAGGCCAAATTCAACTTCCAAATTATATAAAATTCTAATAGTTTACAAAATCAAAACTGATCAAAACACTTGGAATTTTATAACTAAAGGTTTAACAACAAATCTTTCAAAGGATTGTAAAAACAACTTATTATACTCCATCAAACAAACTTCTAATGTCCAAACATGGAGAATCTTCACCGGGAAATTTTTGTATAGAGCCTTTTACACTCCAAGCAAAGTAGCTAAATTCAACTATACACAAAATGTTATTTGTTGGAGATGCTCTTTAAGTTGTGAAGCAGATTGGATACATATTTTTTTATGACTGTATTAAAATATATTGGGATGAAATTGGTAAATTTCTCCAAGCCATTTATAATGATTCATTCGTCTTGACAAAATCACTAATTTTCCTGAATGTAGATGAAACAGTAGTTATGAACAGAAAAGATCAATATCTTTTATGGACTATTTTGGCTGTAGCCAGAAAGTGTATCACAAGGAAATGGAAATCCACAACCCTTCCATGTTTTGAAGACTTTTTGTCCCTACTGAAAGAAATTGCGCAAAAGGAGATAAAAGTCATGGAAGAAAGAATATTCCCAGAAAGTGGACAGATAACCCTTGGAATAAAATACTTACACTCATTGAAACATCACAAATGGATACAATCACCATCATATGAATTCAAAGAGTCATAGACTTTTGTTGATTTGTGAAAAAATAAGAGATACGAATGCATTTACTGAATATTCTTTTTTCTTCTTTGAATTTTTATATTTTTTTCTTTTTTCTCTTCTTTGGGCCACTTGTAAATATTGTAAATAATGTTATTGTTCTACTCATTATTGTTGAATTGTAATCTAATTTACTGTTTTCTTTAAAAACAAATAAAAATTATCTGACCAAAAAAAAAACTTAGTATATAGGTTCATAGGTGTGTACTAGGCTAATGGCCCTGGAGCCTTTACAAGCCTAGCCCAAAAAGAAATGTCCAAGCACCGTGCCACCCAATGTTAGTTCAGAGTGCCCATATCCAGTTGTACAACTGGAATGATCCCTAGAGTGAACTTTCTGTTACCCATCCACTCATCAAGCTTTCTCTTGAAGAGGGCCAGTGAGGTGCTCTGCTTGACATGAATGGGAAGCTTATTCCAGAGTATGGGCAGTCTTTGGGAGATGAACCTGTCCCTCCAGCATGTTCTGTTAACTGTGGTAATGAGGTTGCAATCTCTGAAGCGTGTGGCACAAGGGGATTGGGATTTCTTTAGGTGTCGTATTTCAAGTAGGGCTGGGTTGGACATGGCTTTGTAAGTCAAGCAGAGATCACCTCTAAGTAGATGAAAAGATACTGAGAACAGCTGAAGTTTCTTGAGTCTGTCCATGTAGGACATGTTTAATGCCTAGGATTCTTTTTGTGAGGTACTTTTGAGGCCTCTCCACTTGTAGGTGTCTGGTCAGGTACATGCCAAATGGAGCGTTATATTCAATGATTGGTCTAATGAGGGATGAGTAGAGAGGGATGATGACCTCTTTCTTCCTGGATGCGAAACCTTTGGTTATAAGATGTGCCACATAGAAGGACTTTCTGACCACAGTAGCAATGTGGTGGTCGAAGGTGAGGTGGCTCTCGACCTGGCTGCCCAGGTCTCTTATGGCCCCTTGAATGTTCAGTGGGCTCCCATCAACATGGTAATTCATGGGAACTGAGTTTTTTCCAAAGGGAATGATAACGTATTTGTTGGCGTTAAGCTTCAGGCCATGGTTCTGACACCAGTCATTGGTCTCAGAGAGGCCCTTTTGTAGGATGTCTGCATCACTTGGGGAGTTGATAATGACTCCTATCTTGCAGTCATCAGCAAACCTGGTCAGCCAGAGTCCTTCTGTGTTGGTCTGGATTTCTGAGAAGTAGATGCCAAACAGGAGAGGGCCCAGGACCGAGCCCTGTGGGACTCCACTCATGACTGATAGACCGTCTGACTTGGAAGCCACAGCTTTCACTCTGTGGGTCCTGTCTGTGAGCCAATTTGCAACCCACCTAGTGATGTAAGGATTGATGCCTAATTTGGTGAGTTTATCAATGATACCTGAGAGGGGAATGGTATCAAAGGCTTTGGCCAGGTTGAAGTAGGTTGTATGCACTGCCTTACCCTCATCAACTGTCTTGGTGACTGCCTCGAAGAAGTCAACCAGGTTCAGCAGGCAGGATCTCCCCTTGACAAAGCCAAACTTTGAGCGGTCAAGAGTTTGGAGATTGCCTATATCTTTGTTAAGCAGGTCCATGATGATACGCTCCATAGCTTTGCATACCAGGCTTGTCAGGCTGATGGGGTGATAGTTCCCAGGGTCTGTAGTTGCTCCCCCTTTATGGAGCAGGATGACTGTAGCAGTGTACCATTCATTAGGGACATAGCCTGAGGTAAGGCTGTGATTGAACAGGGCACAGAGAAGTGGTGCCAGTTAATTTTGTAGCTCATGTAGGATGCAGCCAGGGATATTATCAGGTCCCATGGACACTGTATTCTTGGCTGTGGACAATGCAGCTTTTACCTGTGCCACAGAAATGGTGGGTACCAGGCTTTCATCTGGTATTGTGATAGGGCCCTCTTTAAGGTGTATAACAAGGTTGTTTTTCATATTCATGTACTGAAAACATCATATCCCATACAGTACGCCATAATTATTGCTGAAAAAATATTTTTACTAAAGAAATGAAAGATTAGAATATCTGTGGAATCAGGAAAGAGAAATAATATTATAAGTGGGTATAGCAGCCTTTACCACTAAGCCACTTTTGGAATTCTTTTCCTCTGATCACCGAGCTTGGGCTTGCTGCCTTAAGCATTGTCATAAGCATTTATACCATCTTTCTACTGAGAACCAGTACCATTTTTGTCATAAGCAATCAAAATCTGTAGAATATAGTTAAATAGAATATAGTTAAACATAATTTTGATAAGATTTACACAATCAAGCATCCAAAACCGAACACATAACATTATCTCTTCAAAACATCTTGGAGTTATGCATATAATTGAACTGCGCATATGATTAAATATTATCAAAATTGATTTTCTTAGATTAATATTCCATGTGTAACTGGAATAACTGTAGGATAAAAGAACAGTACTAAAAGGCAAGCTAAGTGTTACACATAGTAAACCAAGGCACCTGAGTGCTAAAAGACTTTGTACCAGATTTAAACCCCATTCCTTACTACTTTCAAAAGTGGGTTTCCAAACACAGAGCTTCTTAAGAAACAGTATATTTATTTATAATTGTTGTGCTCTATCTGACAATACAAAATGAATATTATAAGAAACAAATTCTAGAAAACAAACTTCTTATAAACCGAAAATAAATCTTTTAGAATTGATTTGTGACCAGATTTAACAAAAAGAAGTGCTATCTAAATGAAGACAGTTTATCATGTAAACATTCAGAAGAGCATTGGGGCTTTGACTGAAAATACATTTTTCTTTGATATTCATATCGAAACTTCATGCGTAAAAGCTGTCATTTATTTGAGGATTAATTAATACAGAAGCTATCAGGTTACATTCATTCTTTATAAATCTCAGGTAATGCCCCAAATGGAATTTTGAACTGTTTTATGAAATATGTACAACAAAAAGTAAATTAACAAAAACACTAACACACTTTCAAAGAGGATACACTGAGGACTTTACAATTATTTTTTTCCAGATTTTTCTACAGAACTATATAAGGTTTCACCTGACGCTATGCATTAGTTTGTAAGACACTTTTTTTTTTAAATTTTATTAGAAATATTATTGAATATACAATAAACATTGATGAGTGAACTATTTTAAATTATATTAAAATGAACATACACACAAAATAAACAAATTATAACTATATACAAAAAAACGTTCACCGTGAATCTTAATACAATTAAGATAATATTATATATATACTATTTACTGTAATATCACACTATTTTGTAACAAGCCATATATTTTGTTCCAACTGTAGTAAGTAGAAGTATTCCTTGAACATCTATACGTGATGGTCAGTTTTTCCAAACAACAAACTTCATTAAAAATATTTTTAAATTCTTGTAGTGATGGAGATGATTTAGATTTCCAATTTCTATTAATTATCTTTCTTGCTATAGTTAGCATAGACCAGATCAAAGGATAGCTAGAAACCTTTATATAGGCTGGAACTGGAGTATTAAACAATATCAAAGATTTAGATAAAGTGAAGTTATCTGTGAATATAGCCTGCATAAAAGTATCTATATCTTCCCAAAAATGTTTTAATTCAATGCAGTCAAAGAACATGTGAGACTAATCTGTATTTAACTGTTTATTACCTCTCCAATTTACATCCTTTTTTTCAATTTTACTCATTAGAAGATAAGTAATAAAAGACCGATTTAAATATTTCCAGGTAAATATTTTCCATTTTAGCGAACATGTAGTTAGACTTGACAATTTTAATATATTAGTTTTATCTTTATCTGTGGGGAGCTGGCCATTAATGGAATAAAAAGAATTCCAATGACTATCTGGAAATACATCTAAGTCAGATTTTATAGCTTTATATATATATGTGATAATTTGTTGTAGGTGGAGAAATATTCTGAAGTGATAGAATCATATATTGTATTAAGTTAGGTATTACTTTCTTTGCAGTAGAAGATGTTAATTCGATATTATTTTCTATAAATGTCCTTCCTTCTTGCAGGTTTAACCGAAAAAGGGATTCATATCTAAATTCAGCATTAAGTGTATTGATAGATTTCAAGTCAGTCCCCAGGATTCATTAATTCTCCATGTAAGACTAGATTAGTCTTCTTCTTCTTTCGGCTTTTCCCGGTTAGGGGTCGCCACAGCGGATCACCTTGTCCGCACATTGAATGGCAGTGGAGTTTTACAGTGTCGAGTTGCCAGCCCGGCGCCCAACCTTCCACAGAAGGCACACTCACACGCACACCTAGGGCCAATTTAGAGTGTCCAATCCACCTGCAGCATATCTTTGGGATGTGGGAGGAAACCGGAGCACCCGGAGGAAACCCACGCAACCACAGGGAGGACATGCAGACTCTGCACAGAAGGCACCCCAGCCGAGGATTGAACCGGAGAACCTCTTGCTGTGAGGCGGCAATGCTAACCACTGCACCACCGTGGCCGCCCTATGTAAGACTAGATTAGTCTTACATGGAAATGCCAGTCTAAGAGTAAGATGGCAGAGCGCCATGCATATTAATGAGGGTGCGCTGCCTCAACTCTAAGGCTAACACAGAGCATGCACGAGTGCAGGGGGCATGTCAGACTGCTGAGCAGTCCAAATATCCATGCCCCTGCAAGTCTCTCAATCGGGAAATGTCAGCTGACATGCGCGAGTCCGCTCAAATGTGTACATACCCAACACTACACTCCTCCACATTCTAAACCCCTGTACAATTATAAAATGTAAAATTTTATTTTATTTTTTTTTATTATTCCTGATATAGCTGCCCATGTTTGCGTGGGTTTGCCCATTGCTTAGCTACAGTTAGCAGTTTAGACATCGAAGAGGATAATAAGAAACTTATATGCAAATTAAGAAAAATAGCGATAGCGTAGTGGTAGAGCCTTTGCACAAAGAGGAGGCATTCCTGGTTCGAGTCCTACCACTCCCCTTTCTATTTTCTGTTGGAAATCTGTATATCAAAATAATTCCTGACATTTATCATTTAAATTTTACTAAAAAGCATTGAAATGGCCTATGTAGTAGTGAACGAATTTTATATATATATATATTATATGGCAGAAGCAGAAACACACAGGCATATCAGCTTTTCTGCTGTTACACACTGTGCAAATAGCTTTAGAAGGAGTTCCAGAAGCATACCCTTATGTAGGAGTACAACACTGAAATACCAAAGGATGTAGCCATGTACTGGTAGCAACCAACTGTGACAATGTCATTGTTCAAGTGCTAAAAAGACCAGTGTGGTGCACAAAGAATAACAGGCTAACCTCTGGCTACCATCTGGATAGGTCCACAGTTGGAGCTACGCAGACAGACTACTTGCCTTGATAAACTAACAGGTACACAGCAACCCTTTAAGTCCAGCAAGATAAAATTCACACAATAATACATAATGCTCTCTGTACTTCTGCACCTCTACCCAAATGTACAATATACCTGTGTGTTCAGGGTCTACCAAGGATGTAGGTAGGCATACTCAGTACTGAAATTTATCCAATTTTCTTGAGCAGCCTGTGCTAATGTCAACACTAAAAAAGCACAAACTGTTCAGAAGTGAGTAAATTAATATTCACAGTATAGCAGTTCACAAACAGTTCATGTGCCAAAAGAATACATCTCAATAACTACTTTTGTATGGCAATTAATTGTATAATTAGAAAAGAAAGTACATACTCCTATGTATCTTGTGTTAGCATTTGGAGGGGTGAGTGCAATTCTACACTGACAAGTGTGCACTGGAAGCAGCAACATTCAGGTATGAGTACAACATTCAAATCACTGGCTACACCCCTGGCTTCAGATATAAGAACTATACCAACCTTCTGACTTAAACAATGATGTCCACAGCAAACAAGCATGATCCCCATTTTGGAAAGCTGAAAGGGCTACGCCTACCTGAGTTAGCAATTTATAGCATTGCATTGCTATGACAGTGATTACTGCAATTACCACACAGCAGGCTGCATGCAATTAGCAAATGGTGGCCACCAATTGGTGCAGAGGCCATCACATGCACATGTGCAAATACCTATAAAAGCAGGCTGTAATTGCTGCCCACAAACTCAATCACTCTATTGCAGAGACTGAGAGAGAGAGAGAGAGAGAGAGAGAGAGAGAGAGAGAGAGACAGTGAAAAGCAAAAGGAAAATGGAAAATAAATAATACCAACTCATACAAAGGAAAGGTATGTAACAGATATGTATTTACTGGCATGTAGTAGATGTTTTTGAAGAGTACTCTACATAATGTGAACCATTCATATGTGGCAGCAGTATGTATCTATGCACAGATGTCCTGCTTAACTACTGCCATGGACAATTCAGTGTGTAGCTGTGTGCAGTGGGACATAACTGTGAAATGTGTAGCTCAGCATTAAATGTAAAACATCTGATCCATGTTATCTGTGTTCTGTACAGTAGTGTGGACAATGGCTGTTTGGGGATTAGCGCAAACATTTATATAAACATGGTTGTGACAGAGTAACACATGAATGATAGTCATATTAAAGTTTAGCTTAGCATTGGCAACTGCTGTACCAGGTTAGTATGCTAATCTAGCATTTGTAGCTATATATACCCCCTCTAATGTTACTGTGTGTTCACATGTGACACCTGTTCATGTTGCAGCAAGGCCCAACAGTTCAGCTGTGAGGTCCAGGGACTTACAGCAGTGTGGCCCTTGTGTGTGTATGGCACACACATATGGATATATATATATGTGTGTGTCATATATAGGTTCATAGGTTCATATAGGCTATCTGCCCTAGGGCATTTATAAGCCTAGCCAGAGTGTGTTTGGCTTTAGCCACCCATTTTAAATTAATTTTGCTATGCCCTTTTTCGAGGTTAGTATACTGTGCCTCTGTCTAACAGTGACACAGAAGTGATACCCGGGGTAAACCTACGATCTCCCATCCACTCATCAAGATTCCTCTTGAAGAGAGTCAATGAGGGACTCTGCCTAACCTGGACTGGGACTTTATTCCAGAGTGAAGGGAGCCTCTGGGTTATGAATCTGTCCCTCCAGCATGTCCTATTTATTTCACTGCTGAGGTTCAAGTCTCTCGAGCACGTAGCTCGATGGGATTTGGATTTTCTGAGGTGCAGCATGTCCATTAATTCCGGGTTGGACATGGCTTTATACGTCAGGCACAGATCGCCTCTAAGCAGGTGGTATGCCACTGAGTAGAGCTGGAGTTTCTTTAACCGGGCAGCATATGGCATCTGTTTGAGCCCTTTGATCCTCTGTGTATGCTGTTGCTAGGCAGATAAAGCACTATGGCATACAGTCTGATGTAGTCCCTTGGGCTGGTTTGCATTTTAAATTTAAAGATTTACATTGTTGATTTGACTTGCCCAATGCATTCTAGTCTTCTCTGTGGTCTTGTCATGGTCACAGTCAGAAGCAGTTGCTGTTGGCAGTTAGCACGGATGATTAATGCTAAAAGCTGTTAACAAACTGCTTTCTGTAGCGTGTGGTTTGATTCCATCCATCTTCCATTTGCCTACTGTGTGTTAGTCTATTTTTTCTTTTTACTTTTATGAATGTTCATATAGTTTTTAACTTCTTAGGCATTTTTAAGCATTTAAGAAAGGATATACTGTACCAAAAATGTCAAGAACATAACATAAATGTCTTTAACGCTCAACAAAGTCTTTGTGAACTTGTCTTGTAAGTTGTTATTTTTTTACTAGAAAGCTAACTCTAGATTGTTCAAAAATATCAAACCGAGTTAAATCATTAACTATAACTCAATATTATATCAATAAAAATTGTTTTTATAGCTATGACACTGTCACCTAAAACATTGAATCATGCCAGCTCATTTCCATTTTAGCAGCAACGACCACAAAAAAGAATACCAGTGAGAAACAGCTCAACTTTCATGAATTTAATACAAAAAAATATATTACACTTCTCTTAGCGCCTCGGCCAACAGCCTTTACAGAGTAGTTTCTTCAGGGCGTTATCAATGACGTTAGTCATTGCCCAGAGTTCAGCCAGCCAAGAAGAAGGTTGCAAAAATGTTTTGAATTAGGGTAAAGGAAATTTGAAATCAGTTTACATAAAAAGTGTAACGCAGTCTCTCACTCAGAGGCACATCCGTACCGTCATCCATGTTCACAAGAGTTCAAAGATCACTGCCTCTAGTGCAACATAGTATTCAAATCCCTTACTAATGAGCTGAGGGGTGAAGATGGGGTCACAGATTCGACTAAAAGATAGAGAAAACTGAGGGGATTGCAGTTTGTGCCATTCCTACCTACTAGACAAGGCATTCTTAATTTAGTATCAGTTTTAACTGAGATGCGGTAGTTGTTAAAACAAATTAGCCAGAAGTGACAAGATGGTGAGATAGCAGTTCTTCAGGTTTACATGCTGTAGTTAAATGTAAGGAAACGACATGTACTGTACTCTTGGTCAGATCTGTTGTTTGCAATAACAGATGAATGGTAGTACCTCTAAAGCAACCTGCTCCATCTTTGGAGAAATTTAAAGAATACTATTCTTGAAAATGGAAATAATATGGAATAATTACTAACTGAAGCAAGGCTGTAGCTCTCTTTTATTCCCAATTTTAAGGGTTTATTCAATGATTAAAATGAATAATATCAAAATTTAAGTGTGACTCCAATACGTGCCAGTAATACAAAAGATTGTAACATTTTTAAAACTGCATTCAAGGAGCTAATTTTTTAAAGTTACATTTTAGATATGTTAAAATGAACTAGTTTACTGATATCCATTACTTAAAGATATCAAAATGTTACCACAATTTCTTTCACATACTAATCCAAAAAACAAATCACATGCATTTTATAAGCACATGAGGACACTGGAAGGTATTAGTTGTATGATATCTGCATGACATGTTGTGGAAGGACACCTGTTGTTTGGACTAATTCCTTATACAGAACCTGGGTTATCACACAGCAGTCAATACCTTCTCATGTCTTAGTGATTATTTCAATATTTTGTTAGAATCCTAGCAGTGAATAACTTGACCCTAAATGATTGGCATGTGCAAAAATTGGAAAAAGGGGTTGTGGCTGGATGGATGGATTGTCTTATTAGATAATAAAATATTTAAATTTCCTTGAAGGTAGCAAAGATCTGCAGTGTTATCATAAGAACTTAATGTGTAGGTAGTCACAGAATACCATGTCTTGTATTATAAAGCTATCAAGTTACTAAATGTACTTTTTTTGTTTTTTCATGGAATATAAGTTTGAACATACATCAGATGTGAGTGTGCACAGTAAAGAATAACATATCACAGCTAAATGTATTTTTATTTATTACAAAAAAGGCTAACAAGACTCTAGTACCTAATGATCCGTATAGTATTTAAAATGAGATGTAAACTTCATTTTATTTTACTATTAAACCTATTTAGGTGATGTCCAAAAGAATGGAACTCAGTGATAAACTGCACAGTAAACACAGTAAAAAACACGAACCAAAAAGAAAAGCTGTGCAGAAACACGGAGACACCAACAGCTAAAACAGCAATGTTTTATTTTGTAGTTGTAAGTGCTTTCACACCCTTCAGTGCTTCTTCAGACAATGCAAAACTTGAAAGAAGCAACTTAAATAGATCCTATACAAATTCAAACAGACCAATAAATATTCACCTGTCATTAATGATTCATACAGATTTAAAGAGATACTAAATAAAACAAGTATAAAATACAAAATGTCACTAAAACATATACGTGATAAGCTCATTTCTTAGGCAGCTTACACCCTTTTAATGCTGGTTTAATAGAAACAGTGTCATTAAGACCGGAGCCCAAATGCGCTCCCAGTCTAAATATCCATTTCATTTCCATTGTATCAGTTTAAGCATAAATATCCCCCTGCCTAATATTACTATGTATAACTTGTACAACCTGAAACAAAAATGAATGTGTAGCGCCTTCAGTTACCGTATGCTTAGCTAGAGCACTATGCAGTAATTCTTTCCTTGTACAGTAGACATGATCCCTTATACGCTCACAAAGTCTTCTATTTGTTTTTCCTACATAGAATTTAGCACATGTAGAACACTGGGCCAGATATATCACATTCTTGGTGTTAACAAGGCATGACAAGATGCAATAATTGCAATTGTTGCCAGTTCATTAGTGAGGAAGAATATTTTACACACCTGGACACTAAACAAACATGGCAGTTAAGGGTGCAGGCTGATTGTTTCAAGTAGTACAAGTTATACATAGTAACATTAGGCAGGGGGATATTTATGCTTATACTGATACAATGGAAATGAAATGGATATTTAGACTCGGAGCGCATTTGGGCTCCGGTCTTAATGATACTGTTTCTATTAAAAGGGCGTAAGCTGCCTAAGAAATGAGCTTATCATGTATATGTTTTAGTGACATTTTGTATTTTATACTTGTTTTATTTAGTATCTCTTTAAATTTGTATGAATCATTAATGACAGGTGAATTTTTATTGGTCTGTTTGAATTTGTATAGGATCTATTTAAGTTGCTTCTTTCAAGTTTTGCTTTGTCTGAAGAAGCACCGAAGGGTGTGAAAGCACTTACAACTACAAAATAAAACATTGCTGTTTTAGCTGTTGGTGTCTCCGTGTTTCTGCACAGCTTTTCTTTTTGGTTCGTGTTTTTACTATTTAGAGGTGAGTTTAATTTTACTATAACTATTTAGCATAATTTAAATTACATAGAAACAACCTATGCTAACACAACCAAAGTCTGAAAAGGTATGATAAATACTTATAATGAAATAAGAAAGTCCTCACGACCTCTTTAAAATACTTCAGTAAATTCACATTTAAAACAGCATGCTGTGTCCTCAGGACCTGCAAGTTTTCAAAGAATTGCTTTCAAACTAAAGGTTTATTATATCTTGGTATTCAAAAATTCAGATACGCTTGCATTTTTGTTAACAATACCCATTCATCTAGTCATTCATTTTCTGATACCCACATCATTCATTCATTCTCTAATACCTGCTTTATGTATTTAGGGTTGCTGGACAGTTGGAGTGAATTCTAGACCTCAGTGGTGTAGGGCAGAGAACTAAACCTAGATGACAGAGTGGTCCAATGCAGGACGCACTGGCACACATGCGCTGTTGTTTACCACTATATGTATACCCATGGGTAATTTAGAAGATGAGCAGTTCACCTAACTTATAATGCTGGGATATGAGCTGAAACCATAACATTCAATGAAAACACAAGCAAACACAAAGAGGGTATATAGACACTGCAGAAAATTTAGTAAGGAACCAAATCAGAGAAACAGGTATCATGAAGCAGCGCTGCCAACTGCTACACCACTATGCACATTCTGAATTAAATTCTATACTATCACAGGTGATTTCTTCTAAACAGAATTATGTTAAAAAAAGGATAGTTAGTATATTAGGGTCTATATCCTTCAATCAAAATAAGTAATCATCAAACAGGTATTGATCGAACACTAATCAGTGAAATTCATTTCAGCAAACCCCAAACTTTTTCCCAAGGTTAGGAGGCACTTGGCCATCACCGCAATTTTCCCTTTTCCCCACTGTAGTATGATCTCGGAGTTGATATATATATATATATATATATATATATATATATATATATATATATATATATATTTTAGGGGGTGTGGGGGGCAAATCCCCCCCACTTAGGTGGGTTTGATTTAGTGCAGTGTTTGTTCCAGAGTGTTGGTGGGTGAGTGGTTCCTAACCCTGGATAAAAGTCTGGGGTTCGTTGAAATGAGTTTGGCTGATTAGTGTTCGATGAATATGTATTCGACGAATTTGTATTTCATTAGGTGATATAGACCCAATTTATTGTAGCATACACAGCACAACTATGATTGTACTATGACATTCCAGATGTGGTGCATAATTATTCATTTGTGCAGATATTTGTAGACTTCTTCAAATTCCAAAATAATAAAAAAAAATCAGACATGACCTTGCTAAATGCTCTAAGTCCCAACAAGACACTGGTGATTTGTAAGTCTTTCTCTGATTGGATGATGATATCTGCATTGTTATCAAAACCTAGACTAAAGATTAAAACAGATATAAAAATTCTGGTATTTCTTTTTGTTGTTGCAGATCTAATTGGATAAATGTTAGTATTCCATTATTTGTAAAGAATATCTTAAAACCAGAAGGCATACAATAACATTTAACTGAAAATTGCTCAGTCAATAATAAATGTTATCAGTGGCATTGAATATAATATTATAAGACCCTTCATATACATCTTATATCCCCTTTAGAGTATAAGGATTTCTTTGCTAAACTCCAGGATATAAAACAATCCAATCCTTGTGGGACAATTTAACTACTGAAACATTGACTAAACTAATTCCTAACATTAAATAAATATGTAAAAATATTACTTGACCATAATAAATAAAACATGTTGGAGCAAATAGTAAAAAAATTGAAATGTGTGTGGCAATGTCTTAGATATCATACTATCAAGTGTATGATCTTTCTACACCCTACAAATAATCATGCCACCTGCAAATAGCAGAAACTATGATACAATAACCTTTATTCATTTATGTATTTACTTACTTGCATTTGTACATCATGGACATTATACTGTTAAATCTAGAAACGTTTTACTCCCCAACAATTCTTATACCCTCTATCATTAACAAATATCATGATGTCAGTATCTTTAAGCTACTGTCAGGAATAATAATACAGACAAATCCAAAATATTGGCAACCACATGACCAGTGAGATGAACCCAGCAAGAAATGAGCTTGCAGAAAATATACTAACTCTAAGTGCTATAGCTTGTTAGATGAGAAAGCATGCTATAAACCAAGTAATAGAAATGGTTAGTATTGTAGAATTCATGGGCATTTCACCAGCATTTATAAAATGAACTAAAGTGTTACAGCAAGATGTAAATTTTCAGAAACAAATTAACAGAACAAAGATGAAATGTTTATTGGTATTGTAGAAATGCATACAGTTAGTTCAAAAATGCTTTAAAAAGGGCTTGCATCAAAACAAAATGTAGACATGCTAATATAAATACAGTTGAAGTTACTACAGGTAGCAAAGATGATTATTAAAGACTTTGTTGTAGTATTTAATTTAGATACGGAGTGACTGCCTCAATCTATACTCATATCACTGAATGCTAGCTAGAAACTGTTAAAAGTCTGTATGTTTACTCCTATGTTATTCTAAGCACAAATTAAAGCATTTGAATCAAGTCTAATTTGACTGTGGGTACAAATCTCAGATATATATATATATATATATATGTTGTTTCAAGTTGTGTCGGTTCTAGTTAAATTAAAACAATCAAATATTTTGGGCATAACAATTAAGAGTAGCCAGATAATGTTCTAATGGAAGGGTATATGGTTTTACTGGAATTTTTTTGATTATACTAATGCTGACAGATCAATCAGAAGCTGGAAAAAGGTTTCTGTGACTAGAGCTTCACTACAGATGGAGAAACATAAGGCACTGAGTGCTGCAAATACATTGTAGAGTACTTATGACATTTTGCAAAAATATTTCGGATTTTTTGAAGGCTTGGATTTTCTGTAAGGTGAATGCTATATTAACACATACAAAATTTTAATTCTTTTTTCTCAGAGTTCCTCTTGTGCTCTGAGCAAGAACCCAGCAAGAATCAAAGTACAAAGAAGCTATTGGTGTCATAGTGAAACAAAGTGAACATATTGCATGTCAAAGTAACAGGTCACAGTAGTCAAACAAAGCAAGTTAACGGTTGCCTACCAAAAGTATGTGAATACACATTGTATGTCCGCACAGCATAATTCTAACTAAAGACAACAAATTCTAAACATCGTTATGCTGTCAAGGCAATTTAAATTGCAGATATGATAAAAATAATCACTATAATGCTTAAAAAGATTAATAGTAAGTAAGTAGGAAGATTTTATTTATTTATTAACTGGGTTGGTCCAACTGAGCTAGAAGCCCATTTTCAGTGGAGACCCAAGGAGAAAAGCTACAAAAAATGACATACTAAAATTAATAGAACATAGGAAACTGAAATGTAAGTTATATAAAATAGTAAAAATAAAAAGTAAAAACATGGAATATGCACAAACAATTAAGCAAAAATACAGTTACAATAGGTAAAAAGAAAGAGATCAACTTAACAGAAATCTGGCAATATCACAAATGCAGAATACATATTAGAGATGACCCATGAAATGTACAATATAAAGGCAGATTGGAGTCAATCTACTATAAGGGTGTCAGTAACTTCAAAACCAGAGGAATGACATATATAATGAGATAAAACAAAAAGAAAAAAATATCGAGCAGATAAACGTGCGGCCACTAACTATCAATAATATGCACAGAAAAAAATAAAACTGTCACAAGACATACGTCTTGCAACCATTTTATTTCTTTTTTCTGTGCAATAAATTATATGTTTGTGGAGCCGTATGTTTTGCGCCCATTTTAATACATAATGACATAGTTTTATGTTGTAGTGGATACATTGTAGTCACATTACTACATAAGTATAGCTACTTAAAATTGTGAGAAAGGCAGATACATATGGAAAGTAACCATAAAAATAATTAGAGAGGGAGAGAAGTGAGTTAAAGGAACAGAAAAAAGTGGGAAAGATGGAATGGTTTGTGTAGGCTCCTGGCATGGGCAGATCCATGAGCTTAAGAGAAAAAGTTTTAGTTGCTTTTTTGAATTGATTTGAATTTGGGATGTTTCTAATAGTGCTAGGAAGTTCGTTCCAGGCTAAAGACATAATGTAATTGTAAAGTCGTTTCCCTATACTTTTGTTGGGTTTATGTATGTCAAGAAGTTGTTGGTCAGAGCTTCTGAGAGATCTGGTAGGACGTAGAAGGAAATAACGGAGGAGGGGGAGGGGCAGGCAGTAGGTTTGTGTAGCATGGAGTGTGCGGTTTGCAGCTGTGAGATAAGAAGTTGATGAGGGCATTCAGGCCTTTGCAGTTTTTTTAAAGCAATGCAACGGTATGACTTATAAGGTTAGTTTGTTGCAAATCTGGTCACTTTATGATAAAGTTTGTTAGAGTTGGGAGATTAATGTAGATTATAAGTTTGTGAGGATAGGAGTGGCATAGAGAAGGCATGGAAGGAGGAAAGCCCTAGCTAGGGACAGCTTGGAATCTGGCATAAGGAATTTTTTTTCCTGCTACAGTAATCCCAGTTTTTGATGAGTCTTTTTGATACACTGATGAATATGCTGATCAAAGTTTAGATGGTCATCTCTTATGGTGCCCAGGAGTCTAGTATTGGACCAACTTTGATAACTGTGTTAATTAGAGAAAAGATGGAAAAAGTGGATGTTTAGTGTGAGTAATCTTGGTAGGAAGAGTAAGAGTTTAGTTTTTTAGGTTTTAGGATAAGCTGGTTTTCATTGAGCCATTTTTTTCTACAGCGGTGAATGTTTTTTGCCTAAGTGAAAGGAGATGTGAAACGTTGTCAGACGCAGTGATGAGGGCTGAATCAGTCGCATATTGGATAAGAGTCAAGTGGCCACATGCTGACTGGAGGTGGTTGGTAAAGATTTTAAATCAAAGGGGGCAAGGATAGAATCCTGGGGACCCCTGTTTTTACAGGCAAGAAGGGGGAGAAGGAAGTAACTTTTTGTAGAGGCAAAATTTTAGGTAGTCATTTTAGCCATTATAAAGATGCAACTTATCACAGACTACATTGGATCATACTAGGGCAGTGGGCTGCTTTCCTTGTGGCCATTGTTCTTTTTGTAAGTACATTTACCAAATAAAGGAATTTTCTAGTAAGAATACATCACATATTTTTTCCATTAATGTCCTGTCTGACTGTAGTAGTGACTGGGTGATTTATTTAGCTGTCTGTACATGCTCAGCATTTTATATTGGTCAGACCTCCAGACCTTTCAGGCTACGCATTTGGGCAGACCTCCAGACCTTTCAGGCTACACATATCAGAACATCTTAGTAACATTAGACACAAGCTCTCCACAAATGCACTATTTAAACATACTGTGGTTCATCCTACTGACAGCTTTAAATTTATTATTATTGACAAAATGTTGGGCTATAGAGGTTTCAAAGCTGGTTGGCATAACATTCTCAATAAGAAAGAATAAACATGGATAACCAGACTAGGTGGATTAATGATCACTTGTGAGTGCTTATAGGCTTGTTTGCCAATTAATCATTTTGGGTTTAACATATATATTTGATTTATCAGGGTCATTGTTATTCATTGATAAAGGCTTTCAGGCCAAAACTGTCTGTTGACTCTTGTTTTTCATGGATTAAACTTACATTTTTTTCTGTGCACAGTGAGTGCTGGCTTATTTTTTGTATTTTGTACTGTTGGCATTTCGAGCCTTTGCACTTGCCGTCCGTGCAGTTCTCTTGCTGTTGGAATCTTCGGTTACACTGCTGGTGGCATTCGTTGTGGATGGATTTCTGTATCTGCTTTTTGTCACTCACTACTACTATTTTTCTGCCTATGAGTGCCTTAGTGCTCTTGCTTAAGTGAATGGAGGATTTACAGGAGATCTACAAAATGCATTGAGGCTATTTGCTATGTGAATTGGAAGGCAGTAGTCTTTTGCCGTGCCTTTGCATCATTTCTTTTTGAAGTGCAACGTATGTTACAGAAGCTTTATTGACTGTGGTTTACCATATCAGGAAGGATAAAAGCAGTAGTTGATTGTTGTTCTTTTGAATTTTTTTCATCTGTTTAACTGTATTGGATGCTGTAAAGTTTCATGGACCTCCATTTGTCAATCGGATGAGGTGAATACCAACCCTTTGGTGTTATATGGAGGTCGCCCATCAAAGTGACGTTTATTGGCTCAAGGTTTCTTTTTTTAGATGAGGTGAAGACCAACTGTTTCCATTACCAGCAGACTGTATTTGTCGGCTACAGGCGTGGACATTTATGCATCGAGCTTGAGCACAGTGTATCGCTTTTGGTGATTGGGATAGAACGACTTTGACACTGTTTGATATCTTATAAATTGGACATTATTGAAGCGACGGACATTGGGACAGCTCTGTTTTTTGTAACTGATCTTTGGTTTGTATGTTTTTATTGACAAAAATTTGGGCTATATAGGTTTCAAAGCTGGTTGGCATAACATTCTCAATAAGAAAGAAAAAGCATGGATAATCAGACTAGATGGATTATTTCCACCTGGTCTTAATGATCACTTGTGAGTGCTTATTGGCTTGTTTGACAATTAATTATTTTGGGTTTAACATATATATTTGATTTATCAGGGTCATATTTATTCCTTGATAAAGGCTTTCAGGCCAAAACTGGTCTGTTGACTATTCTTTTTCATGGATTAAACTTACATTGTTTTTCTGTCCACAGTGAGTGCTGGCTTATTTTTTGTATTTTGTACTGTTGGCATTTTGAGCCTATGCACTTGCCATCTGTGCAGTTCTCTTGCTGTTGAAGAAGGAAATAAGCCATCAAACAGATTGTAGTCTATTAGTAAGGTAGGTAGAGAACCACTGCAAAATGGGAGGAGAGAGGTTAAGATCAGTTAGTTTTGTTAGTAGTTTAGAATGAGACACTGTATCAAATGCTTTGAATAGGTCAAGGAGGATACAGGGCACTAGTTGATTATTATCTCTGGTGTCAGCAACTGTATGAGTAAAAGCTAAGAGGACAGTAGCAGTACTGTAGTTTGGTTGAAAGAAGTGTTGGGTAAGGGTTATGAGGTTTTCATGGGTTAGGTATTTAAGCAGTTGAGAGTGGATGCACTTTTCAAAAATTTTAGAAAGGGATAGTAGGATGGCAATTGGTCTAAAGTTAGAGGTGTCTGTGGAGTTACCTCCTTTGTGCAGTGGTATGGTGTAGAAAGATTTCCAGATGTTTGGAACAATGCCTTCTTGAATATATCTGTTTATTAGTATAGAAATAGGGAAGGCTATGGATTCAGCAGCAAGCTTGAGAAAGAGGGCGGTAGTTTATCAACAGATGGAGAGCAGGGTTTAACTTTATGAAGAAGAAATTTGATACAGGAGGTGGGTACAGGTTAGAGAGAGAGAGAATATTATTGTGAGTAGGAGTAGTGGCAGAGTTGGGGGGTTGGAATTATGGTTTGAGTGAGTTAGTCTGTGGATAGTCAATAAAGCAGTTATTAAGTAAGGTAGCAGTCTCCAGCAGTGAGTTATTAGGGAAGGGATTTGGGGTTGTGGGGTTACCAGGGTGAAGAATATTTTTGATAGTGGACCAGAATTTTATAGGGCTGGAGAGATGATTAGTTTGTGCTGTATTATAAAAGTTTTTCTTGTCCTGGTAAATGTGATTTTTTGTAAGGTTTCAGATTTCAGGTAGATTCTAGTACTAAGCTCTTAGGCATAACCATCGATGATCAGCTTAAATTTGACTTGCATGTTAATAACTGCATCAAAAAGACTCATTCAAAACTAGGGCTCCTTTACTATAACAAGAAATTCCTCACCTCTGAAGCCAAGGTTACTCTCTCTCTTTTACCTTCTACCCAGTCTAATGTACAACACTGAAATTCCCACTAATATTAACTCAGCACTCCTGACCAAACTCGAATCTACCTACAACAAGGTAGCTGGATTTGCTGCCCAACAAACCTACACATCCCATCACTGTCTCTCTCTAAAACGCCTAAACTGGCTTGAATTACTCCACCAGCTTCTTCTCTCTCAGCTCCAGATCATCCATTCTGTCCTATACCAGCCTTCCCACTATCCAGCACTATCCCCTCTCATCTCCCATTATTCTTCCTCCAGATATCTCCAAAGCTCTAACCAAGGCCTACTACAAATCTACAAGCCCAAGTCTAAATTTGGACACAACATGTACAGCTATCACCCCACTATTGCCTGGAATAGGCTCCCACTAGAAATCAGGACCCTTACACATCCTAAAAAATTTATGACAGCCACCAAAGAGCACTTTAAATGTCACTGGTCCTGCCACTGCACTCTCCCTCCTTAAACATCCCCTACTTCCATACCTTAATCTACTTTCTGCCCTTAACTCACTCTTCTCACTCATCATCCTCTTTCGGCTTTTCCCGTTAGGGGTCGCCACAGCGGATCATCTCTTTCCATTTCTTCCTATCCTCTGCATCTTGCTCTGTCACACCAACCGCCTGCATGTCCTCTCTCACCACGTCCATAAACCTTATCTTAGGCCTTCCTCTATTCCTCTTACCTGGCAGCTCCATCCTTAGCATCTTTTTCCCAATATACCCATCATCCCTCCTCAGCACATGTCCAAACCAACGCAATCTCGTCTCTCTTGCTTTGTCTCCAAACTGTCCAACATGAGCTGACCCTCTAATATACCGATTCCTAATCCTATCCATCCTAGTCACACCGATTGCAAATCTTAACATCTTTAACTCTGCCACATCCAGCTCTGACTCCTGCCTTTTTGTCAATGCCACTGTCTCCAACCCATATAACATAGCTGGTCTCACTACACTCTTGTAGACCTTCCCTTTCACTCTTATGGATACCCGTCTGTCACAAATCACTCCTGACACTCTTCTCCACCCATTCCACCCTGCCTGTACTCTCTTCTTCACCTCTCTTCCACATTCACCATTACTCTGAACTGTTGATCCCAAGTACTTAAACTCGTCCACCTTTACCAACTCTACTCCCTGCATCCTCACCATTCCTCTACCCTCCCTCTCATTTACACACATATATTCTGTCTTAGCCCTGCTGACCCTCATTCCTCTGCTCTCTAGAGCATATCTCCACCTCTCCAGAGTCTCCTCAACCTGATTCCTACTCTCACTACAGATCACAATGTCATCTGCAAACATCATAGTCCACGGGCCTCCTGTCTGATCTCATCTGTCAACCTGTCCATCACCACTGCAAATAAGAAAGGACTCAGAGCTGATCCTTGATGTAATCCCACCTCCACCTTAAACGGATCTGTCACTCCCACTGCAGTCCTCACCACTGTCACACTACCCTCGTACATATCCTGTACCACTCTTACGTACTTCTCTGCCACTCCCGACTTCCTCATACAATACCACAACTCTTCTCTAGGCACCCTGTCATATGCTTTCTCCAAGTCTACAAAGACGCAATGCAACTCCTTCTGACCTTCTCTGTATTTCTCCATCAACACTCTCAGAGCAAACATTGCATCAGTAGTGCTCTTTCCTGGCATGAAACCATACTGCTGATCACTAATCATCACCTCCCTTCTTAACCTTGCTTCCACTACTCTTTCCCATAACTTCAAGCTGTGACTAATCAGTTTTATCCCTCTTCTCACTAGCTCTCTCTAATCTTCCTTTAACTACTCTTTCTACTGTCTTCTAGAATCTATTAAGAAAATTGCCTCAGAGAAACATTCTATTGTAATTGTCTTGCCTTCATGCTACATCATGATAAAACTGGGTTTTTGTAACCACTTACCCCAAAAATTATACTCATCTTAATGACACATTTCTTTTTATACATCTTGAAATAGTTATGCTGTACTCCTGATTATTGACACTGTATAACATTGTATTGCTACATAATGCCTTGTAATAATCCTGTAAGATTGCTGTTTAATGCTAATTTATAATGAAAATTGTATAATATGTAGGAGCTTTTCTCTCCGGGCCTCTGCTGAAAAAGGGCTCTTCAGCTCAGTCAGACAATCCCAGTCAACAAATGTAAAATAAATAAATACATTTTCTTGTACTTTTGTAGTAGGGTAGGAAACTTAGTTTTCTGCCATGTTGCCAGATAGTGTCCCTTTTGTGCATGAGGGAGTGGGTTTCTTTTGACAGCCAAGGTACACAGGTACTTTTATCCTAATTTTTCTTTGAGGAGCAAGTGGGTTTAAGACGTTGAGGAAAATCTGGTTAAATTTTTCAACAGCTTCATTAAGGGGAGGGTAGTAAAGGAAGGACCAGTTAATGGATGCCAGTTTAGAGTTAAATGATACATTATTGGATTAAGATAATTTATGGCAATATCTGTAAATGTGGGATCTAGGTATTTGGATAGAGTGTCTTTGAATGTGAATAGGGAGGTGTGACTCAGGTAGGGTGTGAGGGTTGTGTTAAAGATTAGGGTCTGTAGTAAGTATCCAATCAAGGATAGAGGTAGAACTAGAGTTTCACTAGTGGGAGACGTGATGAAGGGTTTGAAGCTACAGAGGTTTATACTAGTATTAGGTGAGTCTGTCATAAGTTTTGACCAGTATATATCTCTGTCTCCCAGAATGGTAGTTTCATAGCATATGTTGTCAGAGGGCCATGATGGTATATTTTCTATGATTGGAATGTTGTTGCCTGGTGGGATATAAATTGAAGCTACAGCAAACTTTTTGTGGGAATTTAAGTGACAGTTTAGTACAATTAGTCCAGCACAGCAGTGTGCAGACTTGTTAATGGTTTGGTAGGTAAGAGAGGCTGAGCAGATCAGAGTAGAGAACTGCAACATCACCACCTTTTTTATCTCTCTGTCTAATCAAAATATGTTGTAACCAGGTATAGGATTTCATTATTGACTATGTGAGATTTTAACCAAGTTACAGTTATAGTTAAAATATGAGGAGAGTGCTAGGCTATCCAGGTAAGTTTGTGGTTTTATTGAGAAGGCTTTGTAAGTTAATTTAGAACAGGTATACATTTTGGGGGGGGTGGAGAAATAGGTAGGAGGCAGGGATGAGTTAGATGGAGGAAAAGGTGAGGATGGGTTCATGCTGGGGTTGAGTGAAGGGAAAGAGGGACCAGGGTTGGGGTGAATGTCACCAGATAGGAGAAGAGTTATTGTATGTAATGTAAGATGTGACTGAAGTGGGTTGAATATATAAAATGGTACTTTATGTTTGCCAGTGGGGGGGATGTGATTGAGAGTTTTGACCTTGTACAGATTGAAATGGGAGGTGGTAAAGAGTGAAGGAGAGATGTAGAAGGAGTAGGTTGTATTACATTGGTTAAGGGAATAGCAAAGAGTAAGGGATGGGTTTGAATAGTGTAGTGTGTTCTGGTCTGAGTTGAGGAAGAAGGATGAAAAGTGGGATACTAAGGTAAACATGGAACATGATGGGAATGTGAGAAGAGAGGACATTGAAGATAAGCTAGCTTGAGACTAATTAAATGTTAGTGAAAATGAAAGGGTGTGAGGTGTAATTATGTGTTGTAATCTTGACTGCAGGGTTGAAATGAAAGGGGTGGAGAGTAGTTAATGAGGATAGAGTATAAATCAAATGAATGCAGGGGTGGGTGAGAATGGGGGTAGGGTAGGGGAACAGAGTGAGCCCGAGCTATTAAAGGATCGTATAAGGAGTGGCATGCATCATTATTTTTTGTAGAGTATACTTTGTAGGACAACAGCATAGAAGTTTGTGCCTTTGTATTGGCAGGGTGGTCAGTTGGTTAGTTTATCTCATCAGGAGTGGGTCTCATTTGATCAAGCTTTTCAGGGCTTTTATTTAAGCACTGTTTTCTTTGTGAATATGTTAATTAATTTGTAATATTAAGAGGAGAAGCCTAACATGTCTAGGTTGAGGGTTAGCATAATGGTTAACATGTTGACCGTACAGGATTTGATTCTTATGTTTGAAGGAAATTGGCCATGTTTAAAATGGCAGCTTCACTAGTGTTTGCCTATGAACCTATATTCCATTTATTCTGGGTTCTGTTTAGCTTTTCACATGCATTATGATAGCCAAACCTAGTTATACAAAGAACCTAACTTAGGTTAAATTAGTGAGAATCATGGGCACTGATATGAGAATAGAATAGTGAGAATCATGGGCACTGATATGAGAATAGAATAGTCAGAATCATGGGCACTGATATGAGAGTAGATTAGTGAGAATCATGGGCACTGATATGAGAATAGATTAGTGAGAATCATGGGCACTGATACGAGAGTAGATTAATGAGAATCATGGGCACTGATACGAGAATAGATTAGTGAGAATCATGGGCACTGATAAGAGAATAGATTAGTGAGAATCATGGGCACTGATAAGAGAATAGATTAGTGAGAATCATGGGCACTGATAAGAGAATAGATTAGTGAGAATCATGGGCACTGATATGAGAATAGATTGGTGAGAATCATGGGCACTGATACAAGAGTAAATTAGTGAGAATCGTGGCACTGATAGTAGAATTTTTTTTCCAATTAGCATTCCTATTTTATCATTTCTGGTTCAGTGATGCTTCAGACTCTCAAAGGCAGATGGCAACAGCTAGCCAGCCAGGTGCAAGACTTATTTTTGGACTTAGAAGCAACCAGTGAACAAGTTACTTTGACTCACAAGAAGAGGAGTTTGCAGCTGAACATGAAGGCAGCAGCCAAGTAGCCATGGTCAAGTAGTCAGAAAGATAATTCCATTGCAGCAGGGCCCTAAACAGCTGTTGCATTGCAGACTCGAAAGATGAATGCAGGAAACAATGGTACTGATAACAGAAATGAAGTAGGAGAGTAACTGCAGATGATTACTTGGAGTTTTTAGAGTCCTTAAAAAACAGGTCAGATCAAGGATTTTTGACATGGTCTTAAAAAGGAATTTTGGTTCTTTGAGGGCAGCTGGCAATGATACATAAACTGGGTCCTACTAGACAGGTCTTCATAAATTGTCCACTCCCACCACTCATCAGGATGCAACCCCCCCCCATCCTTACCATCAAATTGGCTCTTAATCATTGACCCTGAATTGAATGTAGCTCAATTCCTGGCCCCCATGGCTATAGGGAATGCTGAAGTGCTCACATTACCAGGTTCAAACATTACTGCACATGTGATTGAAAGACAAAAAAAGGACGTCACCTCCCAAGCAGGCAGCAGTAATGTAGCAGATGTAACTCTTCGAGAGTAATAAAATCCAAATCCAAAAAGATATAGAAAGGAATGCTTTTATTTATAATAAAAACAGCGTTTTCGCCGTAGTAACACCACAGCTTCTTCAGCAACAAACACTTAATTTCAAAATAACCGTCAGTTATATATGGGTAATTAGTATGACGTGTGGAAGGTACTTCTAATATTTAAAGAACCACACTATAATAAGCTTTGTATCTCTAACATGGTTAAAACTATCTGCTCTACTACATGATGAAGGGTAATAACTTGTACATAACAAATTGAAGGTAGAAAGTCACAATAAATTACTAAATATTTAAAAACAATCTCAACTATAAAATTATTTATTATTTTGTTGTAATTATATGGTAATATGTTCTTAATATAAGAAATAAATCATAATCATCAAAATTTGTTAATGATGAATGTGTAAAACTAGTGTAAATGTCCTATATAATATGAACTGTTTATTATGGAGAGTTAACACTATAACTTTACTAAAAGGTATTTAGTACAAATATGAGAGGGGGTATGTCAGTAATTCTGAGCAAAATAATAGAAATAAGTACTGGACATGGCGTAAGGTAATAGCTATCATGTTTTTTTCTTTCTTAAGAAATTCCTCATTTTCAACATGCAATTAATATTGCAGTTTTCATTAAGTCCTGGATAACTAAAAGAATTTAAAGTTATCTGCCATTCCAGTTCACGGATTTCTAATAAGATGTTGACAGGTCCCCCTCTCAAAGTATGTGGTATAATATCAATAGCTGTGAAGTTGAAACTGTGTCCTAGATGTCTCTCGCAGTGTTTTGCTAAAGCGTTATCGCATTTCTTATTTCTTATAGCATAAAGATGCTCATAAATTCTGTCGCGAAATCTGCGATCAGTTTTTCCTATATAGTGTACTTCACAGCAGTTGCATTTTGCTAGGTAAACAATGGACTTTGAATTACAATTAAGGTTGCCATTAATGTAATACTTATTCTCATCTACCTGAAAAGTACTACAGTAATTGACATAATGACAGTATTTACAAAATCCACATTGTTTACATCCTTTTTTGTTGCTATTGTTGTTTAAGTTGTTGTAACTTTCCAAAATGGATTTCAGGTTTCTCCCTCTCTTAAATACAAAGTACAGTGAAGTACACTATATAGGAAAAACTGATCGCAGATTTCGCGACAGAATTTATGAGCATCTTTATGCTATAAGAAATAAGAAATGCGATAACGCTTTAGCAAAACACTGCGAGAGACATCTAGGACACAGTTTCAACTTCACAGCTATTGATATTATACCACATACTTTGAGAGGGGGACCTGTCAACATCTTATTAGAAATCCGTGAACTGGAATGGCAGATAACTTTAAATTCTTTTAGTTATCCAGGACTTAATGAAAACTGCAATATTAATTGCATGTTGAAAATGAGGAATTTCTTAAGAAAGAAAAAAACATGATAGCTATTACCTTACGCCATGTCCAGTACTTATTTCTATTATTTTGCTCAGAATTACTGACATACCCCCTCTCATATTTGTACTAAATACCTTTTAGTAAAGTTATAGTGTTAACTGTCCATAATAAACAGTTCATATTATATAGGACATTTACACTAGTTTTACACATTCATCATTAACAAATTTTGATGATTATGATTTATTTCTTATATTAAGAACATATTACCATATAATTACAACAAAATAATAAATAATTTTATAGTTGAGATTGTTTTTAAATATTTAGTAATTTATTGTGACTTTCTACCTTCAATTTGTTATGTACAAGTTATTACCCTTCATCATGTAGTAGAGCAGATAGTTCTAACCATGTTAGAGATACAAAGCTTATTATAGTGTGGTTCTTTAAATATTAGAAGTACCTTCCACACGTCATACTAATTACCCATATATAACTGACGGTTATTTTGAAATTAAGTGTTTGTTGCTGAAGAAGCTGTGGTGTTACTACGGCGAAAACGCTGTTTTTATTATAAATAAAAGCGTTCCTTTCTATATCTTTTTGGATTTGGATTTTATTACTCTCGAAGAGTTACATCTGCTACATTACTGCTGCCTGCTTGGGAGGTGACGTCCTTTTTTTGTCTTTCAATCGTTTGTGCTATTTTTGTGGAACATTACCATTACTGCACATGTGCCTGTGACTATCTAAAAAAGTAAACCAAGCAGATTATGTCATGGGTGGGGGGGGGGGGGGCATATACAGAATTTCTGCATCTAAAATTGTAGAGTCCAAAGATGTGGCTACAGTTCTCGCAACCATGGTAAGAAATTGTCCTCCCAAGCATTAATAATAAGTTAGGATAACTGTATATTGAGTTTTAAAGTTTACATGATCATCCTGATTGAAAAAGTTGCAAATCAGGTTCACCCTTTGTTTGCCTTTTCTGTCTGTCAGGGAGGCTCACCATATTCTGGGTGGGTCTTCCTGATTCCGGTATGACCAGTGATTTTGTAAGTTAGGAGCTACAGAAAAATCTCTTCACTGAGACCAGCACCACCCAGACATATAGTTCAGTGTAATGCTTGATAAACTCAGTCCTTCATGCAATCCTACCTCCTCAGCCTTAGATTCTGCTGGGCCTTTAATGGTAAGTGTTCCTTGTCCATGCTTGTTCTCACTGAAATAATAACCTTCTATCTAGCAGATGCTAGTCCAAGAGAAGGCAATTACCTGTGAGTTTCACTGTAGACCATGATGAGAAAGCTTCCAACCCCACTTATGATATTGCATCCCAAGGTAAATATGATATTGCATCCCAAGGTAAATCAAATTTTCATGGTTTTTGGAGTATTAAGTCTAGAGGACAATCCCACAACCAGTATGCATCTTTCCCCAATCAAGGTTGATAAACTAACAGAAGGGCAGGCCATGTACCCTTACAAGGAGTCAGAAAATTTTCACATCAATGGATTCAGGGCAAGTTTTGGTATTCGGTCTTCAGTGGTTTTGGAATGCAAAATTGTCAAAAACTTAGCTTCAGTCAAAGGCAAAGAATTGATACTAACAAATTACTAAAATAAGAACTTCAGGTGGGGAGCATCACTGGCATATTTACAGAATCCCCTTGGCCTATCTTTAAAACTTCACCCATTGGATTAGTCCCTACAAAGAGGGAGGATGAATTTCATTTAATGCATCACCTATCTCACACAGCAGAGTTATCTGTCAATGACTTTATTGATAAAGATTTGAGTAATAAACAAAAAAAGGTAAACTTCCACAAAAGGTAGTATGGTTCAGTACCAATGAAGGCTGTCTTCCAAAACAATTTGTCTAATAAATAGTGTTTTATCTGTGGAACAGTGAGTTTATTTTGTGGAAAGAGCCTTTGATTTTGTGTTTTGGAAGACAGCCTTCATTGGTACCGAACCGTACTACCTTTTGTGAAAGATTTGAGTAATGTTCAATATGCATCACTTGATGATGTAGTGGAGATTATAAAAACTTTGCACAATCCTTGGCTGTGTAAGCTAGATATTCCATCTTCTTTTGCTTTCTCCCCATACAAGAGAAAGACTGGCCTCCTTTAGAATGGATACCGATTTGTTGACAGAGCCATGCCTATGGGGTGCTCTCTTGCTTGTTTGAAACCTTCCGTTCTGCCATACACTGCTGCTGGCAACATTTTGCCTCAAGGCAAGCTGGTTTCCATTATTTGGAAATGGTTTTCTAATCATAGGTGAAGGGGAAGGAGCTAAGGAAGGCTTGTTATGCTTCATCAACCTTTTCAAGGATTTGGGTGTACTACTGGCTCCTAATAAACTAGAAGGTCCCTGTCAGACCATAAAATTCTTAGGTTTGGTGACTGACGTCCCCTCAGCAAATTTTTAGCTGCCACAGGACATGCTGCAATGCTAGAATGCCATAACTGACAAGTTCCTTCAGGCAAAGGAAGTAACGGTCATTGGTCATTGAAGTCATACAACTTCATGGACTTCTTAATATCACCTGTAGAGCCATTTCCACAGGCAAGATGTTTCTCTGATATTTGGCTAATTTGTTGCAGGGATGGAAAAACAAACACCATTGGGTTCATGTCCCTAGTTTAGGGGGGACCTACAGTTATGGAAAACCTGATTGATTCCTTATGAGAGGGTTGCACTGTGGCAGACTCCATGGATGTCCTCTGACAAGTTGTTACTTTTCACTGACACAACTGCAGGCTTTGGGATATGTGCATATGTTCAAGGGATATGTTTGTAGATGGGTTGGACAAAAGAAAGGAAGTGTGACATTGCATTTTTAAAAAATCCTGCTTTTATGAATAACTACACTCGTCTGTAAGGACCATTTTGCAAGCAAGACATTTATATTTAACTTTAACAATCATAAAATAATGACAGTTATTATTGAACTGTCATCTAAATCTGTGTGGGTCCATTCTGTAATAAGATTGATGGTCCTGTTAAGTCTAGAAATTAATCTGAGTTATTCAAGTCAACACATTCCAGAAAAGGAAACATAGATGACAGTTAGTCCCAGCTCTAGTTTTCCAGATGCCGTCAGTTGGTTCCGGAATGAGATCCATTGAAGACAATGACCCCCCACCAAAGTCTGGCTGATTGTCGATGGACAGCTAGTACTTACCATCTAGATCCTGGGCTTCAAGCACCAAGAAGAGTTACCCATCATTATTAAAATCTTTTAAAATGTTCTAGATGCAGCTTCCCCTGTCACTCCAGGTACTGGCCCCAAGCAGTGCTGATTCAGTTTTCAGTCCAGAGGTGTCATTTAAATGTGGTACCCAGTATTATGCATACACCTAGCAACTTTGTACTTGTTAGCTTGTTCCTTAAGGATACCTGACATCTCAGGTCACTGGTTGATTCTCAGGATGGTTACAGGCTGCCTTAATGTCAGGGGATAGTTTCAGGATCCTGGGAAGCTGATCAGATGTCTGTTATTAAAGTGCAGCATCTTGGGGACCTACTTCAACTCTGATACCTTTTAGGCATTCAGCTACTGAGTCACTTTGTTTACTTGGTTATATGCAAGGGCCTTTAGGGTGTCCAATCTCTTCCAGCATTTTCAATGGGAAAGCATTCTTGTAGCCAAAGAGTATGTGCTTCACTGGCTAAAGAAGTTGAAAAAAGATCAATCTAGTCAGCAGTAGCAAGTACACCTAGGGAAAGGGAATGTCTATGTTACCTGTCCAGTCCATTGAGCTTCAGCTTTATGCAAGCTATCCTTGAGGGATCCCCTTCTGATCTAGTCTTTTTTCTAAATTCAGGTTAATTACTTATCCTCTTTGCAGTCAGTGTTGCTCTGTGCAAAGCCCTATGGCACCAGGGGACTTCCCTTTAGGGCTATTCTTCACATTCATTTCCATAGAGCAGACTTCAGACCTTGATATTGAAGGTCAGTCATCTAAAGTTTGAAAAAGAGTGTGGAAATGGATGTCTGATGCCTACCTAACTTACATCAAAATGTAACTGTAGTATTTTATTTTGCAGTGAGGAAAGTATTGTGGATACTGGTTCATTCCTTTATACAGAGCTTCAAGGGTAGCAGTAAACCCCAATTGCTTAACTTGTTATTTGGATCAAGAAGCTTGGATGGACTTTTGGGCTGGCTTTCCAGGACTATCATGGTTCCAGATGTGGGAGGCTTGGTATCATCTTACAGAGCACTGGCCCAGACTTTCTGCTTTGATCATTCATCTGGAAGGCAACAACCTAGCCATAGTTGTGAAGAAACTGTTGATAGCAAGAACTACAGCTGGTTTCCATGGCTTGGTCATGCTACACTCTAACATGTTTGTCTGCTGGTCATCAATAGTGCCAAGGTTTCTTTGAAGAGATGCACAAAAGAATTTGTTGTAGAAATATCCAGGTGTTTTACCAATAGCCAGGTATTAAAGTCAACAGTGGCTACTGACATCCATGTCATCAACAATGTTGACCTATCGAGACCAGATTGGGATTTTTACTCTAAGGATGGTTGTCATTTAAATGATCTATGTTTTGGTTTATTTAATCTCCTGTTATCTTTGTCTGTTGATCAGTTTATTAATGCAGAAGGCGATGCTACTTGTACAAGGGATACTTAATACAAGTCAAAGAAATGTAATATCATGGGCATGAGGCTGGTTTCAGGTGTGTGTGTGTTTGTGGGGGGGGGGGGGGGGGGGGGCAGCAGGCTTGTGGCTCAATCACACCTGCTTCCTTTTGGGTTCCAGCCTACTTAGTTCAGCGACCTCTCAGGGTTTAGTCACGGGTTGGGAAGACAAAAGAGACTTGGATCAAAGGTGTGCTGATGGGATTAAAGTGACAAAACTCATTTGGTGGAGGGAGAGATTTGTCCGAGGGGCTTGGGTATGCATCCAGACATTAAGTGGCTGGGAAGAAATGGACTTGTGGTTGCCAACTGGCCACCTTAGTTATGTCAGATTATGGTTAAGTATGGTCAATATGTTGTTATGGATGCTTCAGTCTGGATATTATTAAGCAGTCCAGTTAATTGCTATCCAATAAATGGCTACAAAGCACAACTGTGGTTACTGATTTACTAATTTGGGCAATCACATTTGCTTAAAATAGTGTTTGCTGGTGATCTTATCATTCAGCATCTTTCTCAACTTAACTTTAGTTCAGACTTCTTGTATTGGCTAAGAAATTACCTCCTTAACAGTCGTTTTAAGGTAATTTTGTTCTATATGCTTTCTGCCCATGGGACTGCCATGTATCAGTCCTCTTCCTGTAGGTGTTGAATTAATTAATCACTCCATAATGGGCATTCCCAGCATGGAGACAAGTTATGACTAGAGGGATGCTAGAGGTGTTTTGTGCTCTTGCGGACATCCTGGTAATGAGTCAATTTCTATTAAGATCCTAACCCACGCTGGGTAGCTAATGCAAGCCTTCAACATCTACCCTGTGCATGTACATGCTTCCAACTGTGTGATAATGAAGGCTAGCATTACTGGGTATGGATGGCCATACCCATATCCTCTACCCTGGCCATAGAGATGCTTAAGCCCACATCCATTTTTTCTGGACATTTTTGGTGCAATCAGCTGAACACCACCCCCAGTATGAGCATGCCACACACTCTCATCCTCTGCCCCCCACCCCCAGTATGAGCATGCCACACACTCCCATCCTCTGCCCCCCACCCCCAGTATGAGCATGCCACACACTCCCATCCTCTGCCCCCCACCCCCAGTATGAGCATGCCACACACTCCCATCCTCTGCCCCCCACCCCCAGTATGAGCATGCCAAACACTCCCGTTCTCCACCCCTGTCTGGCTCATACATCACCGAAGCAGCTGCTTGGCCTTGGTTTGTCTGGATAGTGGTTAACTCTTTACCCTCTAGAGTTTACTTTACTTCTAGTGTATCTCAGGATACAGTCACTTCTACTTTGCTCTCTTAATTTATTCTCCTTCAAAATCCTCATAAAAGTACCATGATGCTTTACACTGAGCACTTCTTTTTAATGATCGCCTCAAAAGCCTTCACAGGACTTCAAACCAATATACAGGATGATTTTAGTAATGTTTTCCTCTGTTTTTTTTTTCTGACAGAAACTCACAGTAAGCACATCCAAAACTTAAGCTAAGGTATTCAGCACCTCCCAAATACTAAGCAACTGCCCACTTTTAAACACCCCTGATGTCAACAATAAGAACATTGAGAAACTTCTTATATTTAAATACATAATTGTTCCTCTTGACCCCTGACCCGTATTTAATAGAGTCATAGCTGTTTACTAGGTTAACGACTACGACGGCCTTTTTAAACTAGCCAGCATCTCAATACAAGCACTGATTTCATTACAGTTCTTTCCATAACTCTCAACTGCTGCACTTTTAGGCAAAGAGCTATGATTTTGCCTAATT
Organism: Protopterus annectens; assembly: GCF_019279795.1. Lineage (NCBI taxonomy): Eukaryota > Metazoa > Chordata > Ceratodontiformes > Protopteridae > Protopterus > Protopterus annectens. The sequence goes on from NC_056747.1 coordinate 106,250,577, forward strand.
CTTCAAATTTTGCTGCAATACTCGTATATTTATGGTGCTTCTCATAAAAGTTAGACCTGTTTATGAATACATAAACTAAACCTATAAAAAGATTCACTACCACTACATATAATACCTTTTATTGTGAGAAATATGAAAGTGCTGCACTTTCTGACCCTCTGCTATGATTCTAAACGTCAGAGCTATGAGGAAGTTGAGTGGTATGACTCTTTCAAGCGAGTTAATTTCACAAATTATTAACTGAATAGCTTAAGATTTTCTAGATTTATTCACCTCCTTTCATCTGCCACCAGGTATTGTTTTGCCAAAAACTTTCTCATCCCAAAGATAGAATGCCATCCTACTGTCATAGCTTTAAGTGACTCTAAAAACTGCAAACCTTACAGAAGGGCCTGAATAAAATGTGTTACTTTATTAACCTCTCACATCTTTGGACACACCATTGTAACCTACTTCTTTTCTTCAACACTCACCCTGTTAATCTTGCATCATCTCTCCTTTTAATGTATATTTTATATGATGTTGCCAGTTTACCACTCTGTTTATATTTTTTGTTTTATTCATGTTTTATTAACCTGCCAACATACATCTGCATGTTATCAACATACGCACACTTTTTCTGTCACAAATGTATACTTTTCTTCAGTTGTGATTTTTTATTTACTTTTTTTATACATGTTGGCCTGAACGGTGGCTGAAGAAAGTCATGTGATCAGTTCACTTATCTTATTCTCTCTCAATATGGCACGTTGGAAACAAATAGGTTCATAGGTGTTTACTAGGCCAACGGCCACAAGGGCCTTTTTAAGCTTAGCCATGCATCCCAAATCTTTAACAAGTTCTGATGCCCTTGATAAGTATAAGCATGGGCCTGGGAGATGAACCATTTACCTGTCTGCTTCAGAGACATTGGTGCCAAACCAGGGATGAATTTCGGTTTCCCATACAATTGTCCAAGTTGCACTTGAATTGGATTAGGGAGGAACTCCGTTTTACATGGATGGGGAGCCTTTTCCATAGATGGGATAGTCTCTGGGATACATACCTATCTCTCCAGCAGGTCCTATTTATATCACAGGGAAGCTTTAAGTCTTTAGAATGGGTAATTCTGGTACTGTTTGTTTTGTAGATATACAGGAGGTCCATCAGAGTGAGGTCTGACAATGCCCTGTATGCCAGGCATAGATCTCCCCTCAAAAGCCTGTAGGATACAGAATACAGGAATAGGGCCTTGAGTCAGTTTGCATAGGACATATACCTTGGGTCCTGTATTCTTTTAGTGAGAAACCTCTTTGGCTGTTCCAGTTGTTGGATATGCCTGATTAGGTACATACCAAAAGGGGCATTGTACTTAATGACAGGTCTGATGAATGCTGAGTACAGTGAAACAATGACTTCCTTGGACTTAGACGACATACCTTTGTTTATAAGTTGCACAACACAGAACGATTTCCTCACCACTGTAGACACATGACGATCAAAGTGACAATCAAAGGCTAGATTACTATCTATGCATGTCCCTAAGTCCCTGACTACTGGGTCAATTCTAAGGGATGTGTTGTCAGTATGATAGTTACCAGGGATGGATGACTTCCCAAAAGATATGATTATGTATTTCTTTGCATTTAGTTTTAGTCCATGACTCTGACACCAGTTGTTTGTCTGTGTCAGCCCCTCCTGGACAACATTTGTTTCAGTGTGAGATTCAGTGACAGCCTCTAATTTGCAATCATCTGCAAATTTAGTCAGCCAGAGACCACTGACATCGGCCTTGACTTCTGAGAAGTAAATGTCAAAAAGGAGCGGTCCAAGGACTGATCGCTAAGGGACTCCACTTGTGACTGGCCTCTTTGTAGAGGTGGACTCCGCAATTCTAACTTCCTGGGTCCTGTCTGTAAGCCAGTTGGCTATCCACTGAGTGACATACAGGTTTGTACCTAACCTTCTGAGTTTGTCAACAATGCCCGAGTGGGGTATTGTATCAAATGCCTTGGCCAGGTCAAGGTAGGCAGTGTGAACAATTTTGTCCTCATCCATTGCTTTGGTGACCTTCTCAAAGAAGTCCACCAGATTGAGTAGGCATGATATACCCTTGACGAAACCAAACTGGCTTTACATATAAGACTAGTGAGATTTATGGATCTGTAGTTTCCAGGGTCTGTAGATGGCCCACCTTTGTGTAGAGGGATGACTGTTGCCTTTCTCCATTCATGAGGCATGAAGCCTGTTTGGAGGCTACAGTTAAATAGTAATTCCAGAGGCTCTGATAGGTCTTGTTTCATACTATTTAGCAGGCATCCTGAGATATTGTCTGGGCCCATTGATGCAGTTCTTGGTCTTAGAGAGAGGACCTGCTCCATAGTGATAGTAGGGGGAGTTATATTTGATGATATTTCCTGAGGGAAGGTTGAGGGGAGAGAGGAATAAATTTGGAGCTTAATTTATCAGCCAGGAGGTTTGCTATATCTTTTGGCTCAGTATAGGTAGCTCCATTTACAATGAGCTCTGCACACAATTGTGTATTGCCTTTGAGGTTGTGGACATAGCTAAAGAATGCTTTGTGGTTGTCCTTGGCCTGGGAGGTCAAATGTACCTCAAATTTGGCTTTGGTAGACTTTATTTGTCTTCTGAGTTGTTTGTTTAGTTTAATGAGAGTGTTTTTATCCTGCTGGGTGCTGCACCTCCTAATTTTTGCCATGATTTTCTTCCTCCTGTTGTACATCTAAATGATTTTGTGATTCCACCAGGGTGGCTTGTTTTTTGAGTTAGTTCTGTACTTTTTCCTGGTGGGTACAGCTCCCTCTGTGCAGCTATTAACATGCTTGTACATGGTTTCTGTGAACAATTCTGCACAGGCAGAAGTGTTCTCAGGGTTTATAGGGGCTTGAAATTTTGCCAGGTTCTCACTTAATAGCAAGAGGTTAGCCTTAGAATAACTCCTGAATATTCCAAGTTTAGCTGGGGGTCCAGGTTTTATTTTTAATTCAAAGGAGACCATTTTGTGGTCTGATATTACCAGGGAAGGCAATAAAGTGGAGCTTTTTTCCCCGGGCCTCAACTGAAAATGAGCTCCCTGGGCCCACTGGACTTCCCAGTCATCAAACTGGAAATAAATAAATAAGCAGGGTGTGTACAGCACTCTCCCATATTTGTGAGAAGCAGATCCAGTATGGTTGCACCCCTGGTTGGTGTATTGACTGCCTGGTCCAGGGAGTTTGTGTTTACAAAATCCAGGAATCTTTGTGCATGTACATTTGATGTTGTATAGGGTTTCCAGTTAATAGTGGGGTAATTAAAGTCACCCATGAATATGGTATTGGGTTGGATGGTTAGTGTTCCTAATACGTTTAAATATATGTTATGGGTTTCCTGGATCATAGAGGGGGACCTATATCTTGCAAGGAAGTGGTACTGGATTTTACCTATGGTGATTTGAACATGGAGCAGTTCAAGTGCATTGTCCTGTTTGACTAGCCTTGAAGTATATTTATTTTTGATGTAAATAGAGACACCTCTGCCTTTAGTCCCTGCCTGTGAAGTAGCTGGTGTAAATGTGTGGAAGGCATTATAACCTTGCACTATTGGTGTGCTCTCCATGGCTTTAAACCATGACTCAGAGACCACACAGACATCAGCATTCTCTAGGGTGAAGAGAGCTTCCAGGGAGTGGAGTTTTTTGTTTAGGCTCCTAGCATTGAGCAGTAATACCTTTAGATTTTCTTGGTTTTGATTTGCTATGTCTGAAGTACTTTCGGTTTGGCAGTGCCTAAAAAGGCATTGTGGGGGAAGACAATGTTTTAGCTAATATTCAAAAGCCTAGAGGGGAGAGGTGCAGACCATCCCTGGCAAAGCAGCGTGGTCTGCTGACCAATACTGCACCCCCTTAGAATGACACCAGAAACTACGCCAATAATTAAAGTCAATCATCTTTTGTTCGTATTGTGGCATCATCCTTGGGGAAGGTAAAATGCTACTCAGTGCTAGGCTCATACAGCCTGAGACACATATTCCGAGAGCTCTATGATGTCTCTCTTCATATATTCTAGTGAGGTACATCTCAGGTCATTTACTCCCACATGGACTATGACAAAGTCATATTGGTAATTTTGATCCAATGACCTGACTGCATGCATAATGTGGCGGATCCTAGCTCCTGATAAGCAACTGACGGTAACTTTCTCCTTACTCAGCCTGGTGAGAGGGACATCAGTGTCTCACACATTGGAGTCTCCAATGACTAGAATGTTGGATTTTGTGGTGACTTGCTATATGGGCTTAGAGGTAGAGGCCCCATGAGAAGTAGCTCTATGTGTCGATGTGGGTGTTGTTTTGAAAGAGTGCATTTGGGGCTTCTGAGGGTATTTCTTATGTGTACTTTGTCTAGGAGGTCTTTGTGGTTTAGGAAGGTTACATGTAAGTGCCTCAGTATATGTGGATCTATATGTTTGCTTCGAATTGTGGGTGATGGGTGCACCATGTGTACTACTGACAACCTTACTGACATTAGGAGTACTTTTATGTGAGAGTTTTGCCTGACATCATGCAATTTTGTTCTTTTTCATAAAAAATCAAGTAAAACAACTGAATCAGGGAAAAATCATATGGTAAGCTGACATACAGCAAGGAGAGAAAGCAGAGAGCACCCCAGCACTACCGGGCTACAACTCATACCACACGTTTCGGCCACAGAATATGGACCAAAACACAAAAGGAGGGGGTGTATCCATATTCATCAAGGATAACTACACCTCCAGGTTATTGGCACAGCATGATACCTCTGAGATCATCCATGTGCAACTAACATCGGGCAAATCTGCAATGCAAATTGTGGCCTGCTACAGAGCACCCTCCATGACCTAGGACCACCACTCCACCTTTCTGGAGACACTGGAAAACATGAAGGTCCTACCGAACACCCTGATATTGGGTGATTTCAATTACCCTACCATTCACTGGGAAAACTACTCGAGTACAAATTCCCAGGCCCAGCGCTTCCTGGAATTCATAAACTCAAACGCTCTGGATCAGCTGGTAAACTCCCCTAGCAGAGGTGAAAACGTATTGGACCTGGTCATCACCAACATGGGCGACAGGTGTTCCACACCAGAGGTCAACCCGTCACTTGTTAGATCAGACCATAAACTAATCACTCTGGATGTTCACACCCCCCCACCACCCCCAACTAAGGAAACCATAGTAAAAAACTTTTCTAAAGCAAACTTCACCTTACTTAAGATAGAGGTGGTGATTTTCACAGCCTCCATGCTAAAGGATAATGCTGCCCAAGATGCAGAAACCTTTACAAATGCACTCTATGAGCACCAACAAGGATGCATGGAATCGTGCCATCCCTAGGAAAACCAAGACTCACTCCTCTAAGAGAAGGAAACCAGTTTGGTGGACCCCTGCAATAAACAGGCTATAGAATAGGAGGAAACTAGTTCAGGAAAAAAAGCAAATCCCAAGAAGGAAAGACATCCCTTATCAGTATCAGTAAGAAACTAAGGTCTCTCATGAAATCATCCAAGGCAAACTTAGAAAGAAAAATAGCCAAGGATTCAAAAAATAACCACAAAGCCTTCTTTGGCTATGTTAAGAATCTAAGTGGCAGCTCGCAGATATGCACTGAACTAGTGCAAAATAGCACAAATTATACTGAACCTACTGATATTGCCAACATCCTGGCAGATAGATTCAGTGCAAACTTCACCACCCTCTCTTCTCCAAAAGAGCCACAACAATACTGGAAAAGTTTAGTGTCCCAAAAATCACAGACGCACAGATGAAAACAGTCCTTTCAAAAGCTAAAAACACAGTGTCAATGGGACCAGATGGTGTCCCAGGCTGCGTCTTGCATGAACTACAGATCGAACTAACCCCCCACCTAAACACGCTGTTCAACCTCAGCCTCTCCACAGGCTACATGCCCATAGAATGGCACACAGCAATGGTTATTCCTCTCCACAAAGGAGGGGGTCACAACTGACCCTGGTAACTATTGCCCCATACGCCTGACTAGCCTGGTCTGCAAGGCTATGTTGCACATCATCATGGAACTCATTAACAAAGACACTGGGAACCTCCAAACACTTGACCCGACCCAGTTCAGCTTTGTTAAGGGCTGATCATGCCTACTAAACCTGGTTGACTTCTTTGAGACAGTCACCAAGGCCATAGACGAGGGAAAGGTGGTTCACACAGCCTACCTTGACCTCGCCAAGGCTTTCAACACCATTCTCCACTTGGGTATTACAGAAAAACTCACCAGCCTGAACATAAACTCCTACATTATGAGATGGGTTGCCAACTGACTTACAGACAGAACTCACACGGTAAGAATAGTGGGCTACAGGTCCAACTCTAAACCAGTCACAAATGGTGTCCCGCAAGGCTTGATCCTGGGACCCCTACTGTTCAGCATATACTTCTCAGATGTACAGGCAAACACAGGAGGACTATGGCTAACCAAGTTCGCCCATGACTGCAAACTGGGAGCCATAATTGACTCTCCAGCTGACATGGACATCCTCCAAAAGGGCCTTACTGAGACAGACACCTGGTGTCAAAGTCATGGCTTCAAGCTAAATGCCAAAAATGCATAGTCATCCCGTTTGGGAAAAACACCCACACATTACCACATAGGTGGCAGCCCCCTTAATATAAAAGTGGTAATAAGAGATCTGGGGACTCAGGTAGATAGTAATCTCTCCTTTGACAATCATATTGCCAAAGTAGTTAGGAAATCCTTCTATGTGGCCCATCTAATTACTAAAGGGTTCGCATCTAGAAACAAAGAGGTTATAGTGCGCCTCTACTCGTCACTCATTAGACCCATCATAGAGTACAATGCCCCATTTGGGATGTACCTCACAAGACACTTCCAACAGCTGGAAAGACCACAAAAGTACCTCACCAAGAGGATTACTGGCCTCAAACATATGTCCTGTGCAGCCTGACTGAAAAAACTCCGGCTGTACTCAGTGGCATATCGCTTACTCAGAGGTGATCTCTGCCTGACTTACAAAGCCATGTCCAACTCAGAATTGATGGACATGCTCCACCCAAAGAAATTCAAGTCATTGCGAGCCACGCACTCTAGTGAGCTAAATCTCACCACAACAATAAATAGAACATGCTGGAGGGATAGATTCCTGTCACAGAGACTCCCCATGCTTTGGAACAAAATTCCAAATTACATCAGGCAGAGCCCCTCACTAACACTCTTCAAGAGAAACCTTGACGAGTGGATGGATAACAGAAAATACACCCCTGGGATCACTTCATTGGTTTTGCTTGACAGAGGATTAGTTAATTAATCAATGGGGCAGCGAAAGCCGACACACTCTGGCTAGGCTTATAAATGCCCTCGGGCAGATAGCCTAGTACCTATCTATGAACCTATGAGAAACTTCAGGAAATTTGTTTATAAATGTCGATGTACAGTAGGTTTGATGGACTGCTGGCTGCAGGGCCTGCAAGGCCTAATACACTCCATGAGCTACTGGAGCTAGGAATTACATTGAAACCCAATCCAAAGTGCCCAGATAAGGTGGAATCGGTGTTTATTACTCAGGGAAGGAGAAGGAAAAGAAAGAGGCTCATAAATGAGGATCCAGGGTTGGAATCATCACAAGATTAAAAATGAACCCCTTCAGGCCCGCACTACCATCCATTCTACTGGCTAATGTTCACTCCCTGGAAAACAAAATGGACTACATAAGGCTAGAACTAACTAAGCAGAGCAAGGAGAGAAATTCTTGTGTATTTATCTTCACTGAGACTTGGCCGAGCTCTAGCATAAATGACAGTGCAGTTCATGTGGAGAGACTATCATTATTTCATGCAGATAGAATGCAGTCTCTCTGTGGACAAAGGAGGGGTGGTGTCTGCATCTATATCAAAAACAATTGGTACACCAGCTGTGAGGTGGTAAACACACACTGCTTTGAGGGCCTAGAGTTTATGTCACTGAAATACAGACCCTTCTGCCTACCAAGGGAATTTAACAGTGTCAGCAGCACAGCAATATACATCCTTCCTGGTGCCAACACAAATGAAGCACTAGCTAAACTGTATCAGTCTATAAATGATTTGCAAAATCAAAATCCTGATGGATTACATATAATAGCAGGTGACTTCAATCAGGAAAACCTGAAAACAGTCCTACTTCAATACTTCCAGAATACAGACTTTGCAACCAGAGGGGAGAATACACTGGACAAGGTCTATACAAATATTAAGCTAGCATTTAAGGCAGTACATCACCACCACTTGGGTAACTCAGATCACCTTGCCATTATGCTGCTACCATCATACAGACCACTGCTGACCAGGGGGTAACCATCAGTGAAGCTAGTGAGAGTATGACCTGGAGGGAGCAGCCTCAGCACCACAAGACTGTTTTGAGAGTATGGACTGGAACGTCTCCAAGGAGGTGGCCACAGTAAACCAACACATCAAGTTGGAGGAGTACACTGAATCAGTGATGGGTTATGTGAAGATTGGGTGAAGATAGATGAAGGCTGTCAGCCTAGCCAGATAGAATTTTGGAGATAATTCTGTCATCTGTAAATATTAATGTAAACCACAGGCTTGTTGTCTTAAATGGTAAAAATAGTGTTACATGTAATGCCCGTGCCCTGGCCCAGCAATCAAGGACCCTTAATCCTCACCACTAACACCAAGGAGGGGCATCTCATACAGGAAGAAAGGATATCAAATACACACAGTAAAGTGCAATTTCGGTTAAGAGCACACAGTGATCACATTCAGTCCGGGGTTGGTCGCTTCCTTGCTCTCCAGGTCCCCAATAAGACTCCCCACTGGCAGAGCTATATGGTCCAGATCTCAGCCTAGTGGGCAAGCTAAAACCTCCAGCACCCTGTTTGTCCAACCAGTGCTTTGTGTCCCTGCCCATGTAGCTGACACACACATACACACACTTTGAGAAGAGTTTATATGACCACACAGACTCTCCTGGGGAAGGCTGGCAGAGGTTCTCCAGCTGTGCCCCCTTTTCCAAGACTATACAGTAGTACTAGCTGCCACCACCCACTAATATTTATTAGCTACTCAAAGGCCCTTAAAAGGGTGTCCAATTATTACTGTGCAATATTATTATTCAATTGGTAAGTGCGACTAAACAGTCAAGGCTATACACATGCAATGTACTCTAGAGCTTAAATTATCCCTACACAAAACAGCCACATTTAAAAGAGTTTAAAAATATTTAATAATACATAATTAAAAACACAAGACAATACTTTTTACTACACAGTGCTAGTCAAGAGTTCAGCGATCACAGAGAAATACTTAAAATAATTCAGTAGTACAGTTCTGACATCACAGAGAAACACTTAGTCTAATCTTTCTAGTTTTGAGCTCTTTCTAAGAGAAAATGCAAGTCTAAGATAAACTTGCATATAGGGCAAGACAGTGCTGATGAGTTGGATGGTCAAGACAAAAATGCTTAATGCTCTCTGATTCTGTCTGTTTTTAAAATCACATTCCTGGTTCATATTACATCAGTCTTCACACTTCCCTGGCTAACAGAAACTACATTTACATTCTTCACCTCTGGGCAGAAACCAGAGCAATAAAGGACATTTATGCATGCAAATTCCGGCCATGAACTCTGACCTTAAAACAATAGCAAGAATTCCTTTACTTAGATAGACTGGAGCTGTGTTTAGATCAAAGGGTCACAACATGCATTACTTGGTCAGTAGAGTGCCCTGTTGTTACATTTTTTCCAGTTCCACATGTAACACTATTTTTATCATTTAGGACAACAAGCTTTACATTAATATTTACAGATGACAGAATTATCTACAAAATTCTATCTGGCTAGGCTGGCAGCCTTCGTCTATCTTCACCCAATCTTCACGGGTTACATCTCAAAATGTGATGATGATGTGACAGTCAGCAAAAGCATCATCACAAGGGCCAACTAGAAACCCTGGCTAACAGGTGAAGTGTACAAGCTCCTGAAAGCAAGGAATGCGGCATTCATGTCTGGTGATAAAGAGACTGGCCAGATCTCAATTAAACAGGGGATGAGGGAGGCCAAATGTGAATATGATCAAAAGATCATGAGACAATTCTCCGAACAAAAAGACCCCAGATGCCTGTGGCAGGGCATCCAGTCTATAACAGATTACAGGTCCCCATCTTCATAGTGTGACGATGATGCAGAATTCCTAAACAAGCTCAACATCTGTCTTAGTAGGTTTGAGGAAGGGAACAAGACAGCAGCAGAGAAAATCACCAACAACCAGAGCAACAAAGAGCTCAGCCTCAACCCTGCTGATGTCAAAAGGACTGTATGAAGAGTTAACCCCAGGAAAGCAGCTGGACCTAATAACATTCTTGGAAGAGTGCTTAGAGACTGTGCAGACCAACTAACAAATGTACTCACAGACATCTTCAACAACTCACTGAGTCAAGCCATTATGCCCAAATGTTTCAAGTACACAACCATTACCCCACTGCCAAAGAAGTCACCACCTGCTAACCTAAATGATTATCATCCCATAGCTCTCACCTGCACCTGCACTGTGATGAAAAGCTTTGAGAGACTGGTCAAAGATGTAATAACATCCAAACTGCCTGCAGACTTTGATCCACTCCACTTTGCATACAGACCCAATCGCTCCACAGGAGATGTTATTTCTTTGGCACTCCACTTATCAGTGGACCAGCTGGAGAACAAGATAGCTATGCGAGTCTACTTTTCATCAACTTCAGTTCAGCTTTCAGTACAGTTATCCCACAAAATCTGATCAGAAAGCTGGTTCAGATGGGTATCAGCATTCAACTATGCAACTGGATTCTGGACTTTCTTATAGATAAACCCCAGAAAGTATGCGTAGGCAAGAATCCGTCGGAGAGCATCACCCTGAACACACACACACACAGGGATGTGTACTAAGCCCCTTGCTTTTCAACATACTAACCCAGAACTGTACTTCCAAGCACAGCTCAAACCATATCATCAAATTTGCGGATGATACGACAGTTGTGGGCTTCATCAGGAATGATGATGAGACAGCCTACAGAGGGGAGGTGAATCAGTTCATAAGTTGGTGTTATAGTAATAATCTTGCACTAAATGTCAACAAGACCAAAGAAATAATTGTGGACTAGCGGAAGAGCAAAGAAAGCACACTCCACTCATAATCAATGAAGAAACAGCTGGGAGAGGAAAAAGCACAACATTTCTGAGGGTGCACAATGCAGAAGACTTGATATGGTCGGCCAACACAAATGCCATCATTAAGGTGGCACACCAATGGCTTCGCTTCTTGTGAAGGTTGAGGAGAGCAAACCTAACATCAACGTCTCTCACAAGCTTCTACAGGGGCACCATTGAAAGTGTACTGACAAACAGCTTTACAGTATGCTATGGAAGCTGCTCTGCTTCTGAGCACCAGTCCCTCAAGAGGGTAGTGAAAGCGGCTGAGAGGATTATCAGGAACTCCCTCCCATCCATGCAAGACCTGCACATGTCCAGATGTTTCAGCAGGGCAAGGAAAATAACCAGGGATAGTACTCATCCTGCTTACAAACTGTTCTCGCATTTAACATCAGGAAGGCACTTTCAATGCATGCGCCGCAAAACCATGAGATTCAGAAACAGCTTCTTTCCACTAGCCATCAGGTTACTGAACTCTAGAAACAGTACCCTTCACACTGGGCATTAAGGTAATAATCCAACAATACCAAAAAGTATATATAGTGCAATATGTAATAAGGCCCGCACTGAGACAGCAAAGTCAGCAGGAATCGAACTGAACTGTCTTACTGTGCAATGTAAATGTAGGCCTTAAATCAATCGTTTAAGTGCAATTTTCCGAGTATAAATAAGCTAATAACCTAGTAATGAGCGACACTCTGTTAAATCAGTACAATAATGCGAGTATTTATTATTGTTGTGTTTGTCGTCTGTGTCAATAGAATTTTGTGTATTGCAGTCATGTTAAATTTAGTCTGTACTGTATGCACATTGAGTCTGAAGAAAAGTAATTTCGCTTGGTTTGCACTTGTGTGAATCGAGGTGACAATAAAGTTTACTTTGACTTTAAAGACTCTGTCATGCCAGAATATAACTTATTTGGATGCATTATCTCTTTTCAGCTATTCTTTCAATTCATTTATAATGCCACTGTGCCACAGTTATTTTAAGTATCAACAAATATTTCTAATGACTCTTTGATTTTTTTTTTTTTATTTCACACACACACATTAGCTAAAATGTTTCCAACCTAATGTGGGGTATACCTTTTCCATCACTACACTTAATTCCTTACTAAACTCCAACTTACTTTAGAATGCAGTAGATAAAATCTAGACTTATCTATCAGGCTGATAAAAAAATCATCCTTTCTTACTAGTACTTCGTTCAGGAAATTAGTTAGTCTGGGTGTTAGCATAGATGAGTAAGGCTTTGGACTGCATCCCATGGCTGAAGGTTTGACTCCTTCAGCATTTGCTTGCTTACTGGGTGACTCTGAGTAAGTAATTGAACCAGACAGCACTCCTGAGCTCAGCCTAACAGAGTCCATGTGGATCAGTGTTCCACCCTGGTTAACAAGTACCAAAAAACACAAGTTACCAATTACAGGAAGAGCAATACAACTGATATACAAATTTCTGTTTAAAGTAATAACAGGCTTGGGTTTCCTTAGAGTCAAAACTGATTGCTAGAACATCTTAGAAATTACGAGAGTACAACAAAAACACTATCTCTCATAAAATACCACTATTCGATACTTCTGAAGGAGAAACGGCATTCTCAAACTTGGTCCAGCTTATTGGAACAGTTTTCCAAGGGAGATGAGGGAACAACCGACACTGGTAGTATTCCAAACAATGTTGAAAGGCAAACCCAGGGATTCATTAACAGTCCAAGCACAAAGGTCCTGCTCCCACAGTGTAGTATTTTGTAATTCAGACAAATTAGCTGTGATGAAGAGTCCTCATTTTGGATTAATTTTCTTGTCTCTGAATCATGCTACCTACTACTTTATTTTCATGTTACCTACTACTTTATTTTCTGAAAAAAAAAATAAAAAAAATACTTGTTTCCCACCTTTCTAAGCTAGTATAGTCCAGTTTTCAGGTTAGTGCTGAATTCAGGGCTGTGTTACAAATCTCTGTGTTTGCCCATACCTTACTTGGACAGAAGGATGTTTCTTTCTTCACCTGTGAGAGAGGGGAGCTTTGAGTAGCCTATCTGTCCCTGGAGAAGTGGGTTAGGCTCAGAAATTAGTAGTTTATTGGCCATTTTGGGCTAATTTCTCTCTCTTTCATTTCCCTGCTATAAATACCGCATTTATCCAGTTTTGTGTGCCGGGCAGCGCCGGTTAGCTAGGGTATAACTATTCCTGGCTCCACAAAGTCTCCTCTTCAATTTTTCCCTTGGAACTAGACAAACTTTCAACTTAAGCACTCAAGCCATTCATTTCTCAGCCCGGCACTTGCTCAAAACTCATAGCAAGCACTTATAAACTCTAGCACTAGACCCTCCTGTACTGTACAGAAGGACAAGGCTCTCTATTCGACCTTACCAGCCATCCAGAAAAACAGTTCACTGTACCTATCCAGGAATGTCCAAAGGGAAGTTTCAGCTGTACTCTCCAGTCCAACTGGTGAATCTGGGCATTTTGAGGCAATGTTACAACTGTCTCATGTACACAGACAACCCTCTCCTCCTACCACCAAACACTAATACATACGAGAGATGCAATTATACAGACAAACAGGAGGCTAAGCTCTCTCAACCCAAGACTGGATCAGACAGTCAAGAGGAGAAGGGAAATACTTGCATCACACCACCAGTCTCACATAGACCCATTAAACCAGCACTGGCAAAAAAACACACATAAATACACAAAAACATACTCGGAGGCTCTAAATAAAAATCTGCAAAAGCAACAGAGACCTCCAAAGCAAACATCCAAGCAACCTCCACCCCCCAACACAAACCATGAAACACATACTTCACAAAACCAATGTGCCATGCAATCACAGCCCTTAAGGCAGAATAACATACCCAACATACTAGTAATAGGTGACTCTATAGTCAGGCACACTGACATCCCACTCATTAGGCTGAATAAGGAGAAGGTTACTGTTAGCTGCCTGTCAGGTGCCAGGATCTGCCACATAACACAAACACTCAGGTCACTCCAGAACAAGTACAAATATGTCCCTGTCATTGTCCATGTTGGTATGAATGACCTGAGCCATATCTCCCTGGACTACATAAAAAGAGACATGGAAGAGCTCTCTGATCACGTAGCCCAGGCCGGTATGACCCTGACCCTGAGTAGCATCCTGCCCTCACCAAAAATTATACAACAGTATAAAGAAAAAATTCTCGATTTCAACAATTGGCCAAGTTTCGTGTGTCATTCAAAAAGGAACCAGTGTCTGTCCGCCTGGGATGACATGCTCAACAAGCCACGCTGCTTCGCTAGTGATGGCTTGCACCTGTCACCCTTAGGCTTTCGAATACTGGCCAAGGCTCTTGCCACTCCTATAGTGTCTTTTTTAGGGAAGGCTCAAAAGACAAACCCACCTCCATAAATAGCACAAGTAACAAAAAACTGAGGGTAATGCCACTCAATGCCAGAAGTCTAAACCTCAAAATGCACGCACTTAAGGCACTCCTCAGTATGGAGAACATTGGTATATGTGTAGTAACAGAAATCTGGTTTAAGGCTCCAGAAAGCACCCCAGCACTACCAGGCTACAACTCATACCATATATTTTGGCCACAGAACCCAAACCGAAATACAAAACGTGGGGGAGTATCCATATTCATCAAGGATACCCACACCTCCAGGTTAGTGGCACTGCACGATGCTTCAGAGATCATCCACGTGCAACTAACAATGGGCAAAACTGCAATTCAAATCGTAGTTTGCTTCAGATCACCCACCATGTTTCAGGACCCCCATTCCGTGTTTCTGGAAACACTGGGAAACATAAAGGTCCTACCACACACCCTAACATTTGATGATTCAATTACCAAACATTAACTGGGAGAACTACTCAAGTACTAACTCCCTTGCCCAACATTTCCTAGAATTTATAGGTTCATAGGTTCATACTAGGCTATCTGCCCTAGGGCATTTATAAGCCTAGCCAGAATGTGTTTGGCTTTCGCCACCCATTTTAAATTTATTTTGCTATGCCCTTTTTCGAGGTTAGTATACTGTGCCTCTATCTAACAGTGACACAGAAGTGATACCCGGGGTAAACCTACGATCTCCCATCCACTCATCAAGATTCCTCTTGAAGAGAGTCAGTGAGGGACTCTGCCTAACCTGGACTGGGATTTTATTCCAGAGTGAAGGGAGCCTCTGGGTTATGAATCTGTCCCTCCAGCATGTCCTATTTATTTCAGTGCTGAGGTTCAAGTCTCGCGAGTGCGTAGCTCGATGGGATTTGGATTTTCTGAGGTGCAGCATGTCCATTAATTCCGGGTTGGACATGGCTTTATACGTCAGGCACAGAACGCCTCTGAACAGGTGGTATGCCACTGAGTAGAGCTGGAGTTTCTTTAACCGGGCAGCATATGGCATCTGTTTGAGCCCTTTGATCCTCTTGGTGAGGTACTTTTGGGGTCTTTCCAGTTGCTGCAGGTGTCTGGTAAGGTACATCCCAAAGGGGCATTGTACTCAATTATGGGCCTGATGAGGGATGAGTAAAGAGGCACGATGACCTCCCCTGATCTAGATGTGAATCCCTTCATGATTAGGTGGGCTATATAAAATGTTTTTCTAACCACTTCGGCCACGTGGTTGTCAAATGAGAGATTGCTATCAACTTGGGTCCCCAGGTCCCTAATTACTTCTTCTGTACTTAATGGATTTCCACCTATGTGGTAATTTGTGGGCACTTTGTTTTTGCCAAAGGGGATGACTATACACTTTTTGGCATTTAGCTTGAGGCCATGGCTCTGGCACCAGTTGTCTGTTTCTATGAGGCCCTTTTGGAGGATGCTTGTGTTGGCTGGAGAGTCGATTATGGTGCCCAGTTTGCAGTCATCTGCAAACTTGGTCAACCACAGTCCTTCCGTGTTGGCCTGTACCTCCGAGAAATATATAACGAACAAGAGAGGTCCCAGGACTGAGCCTTGTGGGACACCACTTGTAACTGGTTTGGAGTCTGACATGGCTCCAGCAATTCTAACCATGTGGGTTCTGTCCTTGAGCCAGTTTGCAATCCATCTAGTGACATAGGGGTTTATATTTAAGCTGGTGAGCTTATCTATAATGCCCGAGTGGGGTATTGTATCGAAGGCTTTGAGGTCCAGGTAGGCTGTGTGGACCACCTTCCCCTCGTCAATGGCCTTGGTGACTGTTTCAAAGAAATCAACCAGGTTTAAGAGGCAGGATCTGCCCTTAACAAAGCCGAACTGGGTAGGATCCAGTGTTTGTAGGTCCCCAATATCTTTATTTATGAGGTCCATGATGATCCTTTCCATAGCTTTGCAGACCAAGCTAGTCAGGCTTATGGGGCGATAGTTTCCAGGATCTGTTGAGGCACCACCTTTATGGAGAGGGACCACTGTTGCTGTACGCCACTCTTTGGGCACATATCCTGTAGTAAGGCTGAGATTGAACAGTAGTTTTATGTTTGGGTTTAGCTCTTCTTTGAGTTCATGTAGGATGCAGCCCGGGACACCATCTGGTCCCATTGATGCTGTGTTTTTGCTTTGGAGAGGGCGGCTCTTACCTGAGCATCTGAGATGTCAGGGGCAGCACTCTGCTGGGATAGATATTTGCCCTTTGGTGGGAGGGAGAAGTTTGCGCTGAACCTGTCAGCTAGGATGTTGGCAATGTCTGTGGGTTCGGTGTATTTTTGTCATTTTGGACTAATTCTGAGCATATCTGGGAATTACCACCCAGGTTCCTAACATAACTAAAGAAAGCCTTGTGATTATCCTTAGTGTACTGTGCAATTTTTCTCTCGAAGCTGGCCTTAGACAATTTTATGTGTGCCCGTAGTTTTTGCTAATACTGATCAGTGATGCCTTCCCTTTTTGGGATTTTGCTTTATCATTTAGTAGCTTCCTCCTTCTATTGTATAGTTTGTTTATGGCTGGGGTCCACCAGACAGGACGCCTGCATTTGGAGGATTGGGTCTTGGTTTTATTTGGGATCGATGATCCATGCATTCCTGAAGGTGTTCATAGAATGCGTTTATAAAGGATTCTGCGGTCTGGGCGTATTTTCCACAGGCCGGGGCTTTGAAGGATTCCACCTCAGTTTTGAGGAGTGTAAAATTTGCTTTAGAGAAGTTTTTCACTGTGGTTTTCTGGGCAGGGGGTGGGGTCGGGATGTGAATATCCAGTGAGATTAGTTTATGGTCTGATCTTGCCAGTGAGGGATACACTTCTGGTCTGGTGCATAGAGTCCCCATGTTGGTGATGATCAGGTCCAGTATGTTTTCCCCTCTTGTGGGAGTGGTAACAAGTTGTTCCATAGCATTTGAGTTTATAAATTCTAGGAACCTTTGGGCTAGGGTGCTGGAACTAGAGTAATGCTCCCAGTCTATGTTTGGGTTGTTGAAGTCGCCCAATATAATGGTGTTTGGAGAGACCTTCATATTTTCCAGTGTTCTCAGGAAGGCCGAGTGGGGTTCCTGGGTTTGGGAGGGTGGTCTGTAGCAGGCTATAAACTGGAAGGCAGTTTTACCCACTGTTAGTTGCACATGGATAGTCTCTGATGCTTCGTGCTTTGCCACCAACCTGGAGGTGTGGGTATCTTTGATGAATATTGATACTCCCCCTCCTTTTGTGGTTCGGTCCAAGTTTTGGGGCCGAAAAGCATGGTATGAGGTATAACCTGGTAGTGCTGGGGTGCTCTCGGGAGCCCTGAACCAGGTTTCTGTTACTGCACAGATATCGATGTTCTCCATGCTAAGGAGAGTTTCGAAAAGTGCATCTTGAGGTTTAGACTTCTGGCGTTGAGTAGCATTACTCTTAGTTTCTTATCCCTTGTGATACCTATGGAGGTGGGTTTGTCTTTGAGCCTTGCCTAAAAAGGCACTATGGGGTAGCAAGAGCCTTTGCCAATATCCAAAGCCCAGGGTGACAGGTGCAAGCCGTCCCTAGCGAAGCATCGTGGCTTGTCGAGCATATCATCCCAAGCTGACAGGCATTGGATCCCCTTTGAATGACACCAGTACTTAAGCCAATTGTTAAAATTGATCATCTTGTCTTCATATTGTGGCATCATTCTTGGTGAGGGTAAGATGCTACTCAAGGTCAGGGTCATACCGGCCTGGGCTACATGCTCAGAGAGCTCCTTTATGTCTCTTTTCATGTAGTCCAGGGAGGTACGTCTCAGGTCATTCACACTCAAACTCCCTGGTTCAAGTGGTCAGCATTCCCACCAGAGGTGACAACATATTGGACCTGGTCATCACCAACATGGGTGACCGGTGTCCCACATTGCAGGTCAACCCCTCGCTGGTTAGATCTGACCATAAACAAATCACTTTGGATATCCACATTCCGCCCCCACCCTTGGACAAGGAAACCAATGTGAAAAACTTTTCAAAAGCAAACTTCACGTTAATTAAGACTGAGGTGGAAAGTTTCAAAGCCCCCATGCTAAAGGATAACACTGTCCAAGCTGCAAAATCCTTTACTAATGCATTCTACGGGCACCTACAAGAATACATGGATCATGCTATCCCAAGCAAAACCAGTACTTACTCATCCAAGAAAAGGAAACCAGTCTGGTGGACTCCTGCCATAAACAAGCTATAATTTAGAAGGAGGAAACTAGTACAGAAAAGAGTAAAATCCCAAGAAGGGAAGACATCCCTGATCAGTATCAGCAAGAAACTATGATCCCTCATAAAATTATCTAAGGTGAGCTTCGAAAGAAAAATTGCCAAGGACTCCAAAGATAACCACAAGGTATTCTTTAGCTATGTCAAGAATCTAAGTGGCAATGCTCAGATCTGCTCGGAGTTAGTGCAGAATGGCACAAAATACACTGAACTGACTGATATCACCAACATCCTGGCAGACAGGTTCAGTGCAAACTTCACCCCCCCTCTCACCCCCAAAAGGGCTCATAACCACACCAGAAGAATGTAGAGTCCCTGAAATCACAGACACTCCGGTTAAAACAGCCCTCTCTAAAGCCAAAAGTACAGCATCAATGGGACCGGACGGTGTCCCAGGCTGCATCCTACATGAGCTCAAAGATGAACTAACCCCTCACCTAAACACACTGTTCAAACTCAGCCTCTCCACAGGCTATATACCCATAGAGTAGCACACAGCAACGGTTATTCTGCTTTACAAAGGTGGAGCCAAAACAGACCCCGGGAACTATTGCCCTATAAGCCTGACTAGCTTGGTCTGCAAGGCTATGGAGCACATCATCATGGAACTCATTAACAGAGACATTGGGAACCTCCAAACACTGGACCCTACCCAGTTCAGCTTTGTTAAGGGCAGATCATGCCTCCTAAACCTGGTGACTTCTTTGAGACAGTTACCAAGGCTATAGATGAGAGAAAAGTCATACACACAGCCTACCTAGACCTCACAAATGCCTTTGACACCATTCCCCATTCTGGTATTATAGACAAGCTCACCAGCCTGAACATAAACCCGTATGTCACAAGATGGGTTGCCAACTGGCTCACGGACAGTACCACATAGTGAGAGTTGCTGGAGTTAGGTCCAACTCTTAAACGGTTATAAGTGGTGTTCCCCAGGGCTCAGTCCTAGGACCCCTCCTGTTCGGCATATACTTCTCAGAGATACAGGAAGCACAGGAGGACTATGGCTGAACAAGTTCGCAGACAACTGCAAACTAGGGACTAGAACTGATTCTCCGGCTGACACAGACATCCTCCAAAAGGGTCTCACTGAGACGGATACCTGGTGTCAAAATCATGGCCTCAAGGCCTCAAGCTAAATGCTAAAAAGTGCATAGTCATCCCCTTTGGAAAAAACAAAGTACCCACAAACTACCACATAGGTGGTAGTCCCCTAAATACGGAAGATGTAATAAGGGATCTGGGGATCCAAGTAGATAATAATCTCACTTTTGATAATCACATTGCCAAAGTGGTTAGAAAATCCTTCTACGTGGCCCACCTAATCACAAAAGGGTTTATATCCAGGTCAAAAGAGGTCATTGTGCCCCTCTACTCATCACTCATCAGACCCATCATAGAGTACAACACCCCATTTGGGATGTACGTTACAAGACACCTGCAACAGGTGGAACGACCACAGAAGTACCTCACCAAGAGGATCACTGGCCTCAAACAGATGCCCTATGCAGCTCGACTGAAGAAACTCCAGCTGTACTCGGTTGCATACCACCTACTCAGAAGTGATCCCTGCCTGACATACAAGGCCATGTCCAACCCAGATATGATGGACATGCTCCACCTAAAGAAAACCTTATCCACTCGAGCCACATGCTCTAGGGATCTAAACCTCACCACAACAATAAATAGGACATGCTGGAGGGATAGATTCCCATCCCAGAGACTTCCCATGCTTTGGAACAAGATTCCAATCTACATTAGGCAGAGCTCCTCGCTAACACTCTTCAAAAGAAACCTTGACGAGTGGATGGGAAACAGAAAGTTTACCCCGAGGATCACTTCAGTGGCTCTGCTGGACAGAGGCACAGGGAACTAATCTAAGAGGTTGGAGAAAGCCAACACATTCTGGTTAGGCTTATAAATGCCTTGGGGCAGATAGCCTAGTACCTACCTACTAACCTATGAACCCATACTACAAAGTGCAGAATGGCACTTCCCATGGTAGGCAACAAACTGCAACCACATTGTGGAAGGAGAGGTACCCTCCTAGTCAATCTTGTGCACACAAACTCACAGTATAACACACAAACGTATAGTATAACACACACACTCACACAGTGACATTCTTCGTTTAGTATTACCCACACACCTCCATCTCTGTACTGTTTAAGTGCTGTTGGAGCACAAGGCTTGGTGGCTAGTGCCCCCCCAATTCCCTACATTGGTTTATGTACCATTATGGCACAAGACGTATATAGTAATCCCTGGTAGTTAATGTTCCCCTCACACCCCCATTCCCTTTACTAGTTTATGTAGCATTATGGCACAAGTCTTGTGTAGTAATCCCTGATGGTTTGTGCCCCCCCCACCAAATGTTGTAAAGTATGCTGATTAGTTGAGCTTTATGTGGATATATGAAATGCACTCCAACCCACACATACTCACTTGTTTATTAGGTTATTTATTTTTATTTGTCTTTGTTACTGAGGAATGTCTGACAGGGCAGAGTCCGTTTTTAGTGGAGGTCCTGGGAGAAGCATTCCATTACAGTTCGTTTATATGAACAGTGAATAAGTCTCACAAAATCAACAGTTACATCTATCAATAAAAATGATATATAGTTTCAGGGCTGTTACACACAGTAAAGTATTTACTTCAATATTTATAAGTCTACACAGTTCTGGTAGCTCTAAATTATTGCAGGAAATAAATTGATTTATACTGTAGAAGAAAAAACATTGTTGTAAAGAAATGTAGTGTTCTTACATTTTAATTCTGTAGGAAATATTAGTATTGTATTGGAGGACATTGATATTAGCATTTGAGTTGGGGAGAAGGGTATCAGATTAGTTCTATCTAACCTGCCTGTTCACATTGCTTTATCTGCAAGGTTTTATAGACTGCATCCTTGAAACATTGTGGGGGCGGGATCCATACTGGTTACTGTGAGAAAACACACACACACAGACACAGACACACAGGCACACAGACACACACACACACACCTGTACCTAGCCAACTGAACTTACAAACTCTTCCATACACACACACACGTAGCCTCTCACATATACTGACACACCTCCTGACCTAACCTTACAACTAAAGTCCTCTTCAACTATAGATGCTGTGTTCACTAATGTGACATGGTATGAGCAGCCATGCTAGTCTACACAACTGAGTCCAACAATGCCTTCCTGGAGGTGGTTCTGGAAGACAGATCACATAACTAATATATAAACACACTAGTCATAGGCGACTCTATAGTCAGGCACACTGATGTCCCACTCACCAGGCTAAACAAGGAGAAGGTTACTGTCAGCTGCCTGTTGGGTGCCAGAATCTGCCACATAACCCACGCACTCAAGTCACTCCACAACAAGTACAAATATGATTCTGTCATTGTCCATGTTGGTGTGAATGACCTGAGACGTACCTCCCTGGACTACATGAAAAGAGGCATGGAAGTGCTCTCTGATCTTCTAGCCCAGGCAGGTATGACCCTAGCCCTGAGTAGCATTCTGCCATCACCCATAATAATGCCACAGTACAAGGACAAAATGATTGACTTCAACAATTGGCTAAGCTTCTGGTGCCATTCTAAAGGGATCCAGTATCTGTCTGCCTGGGATGACATGGTCGACAGACCATGATGCTTTGCCAGAGATGGCCTGCACCTGTCACCCCTGGGATTCCAGATACTGGCTAAGGTTCTTGCCGCCCCTATAGTGCCTTTTATAGGCAAGGTTCAAATGACAAATTCACCACCATAACAGGAACAGGCAAGCAAAAACTGAGTGTGATGCTACTCAATGCTAGAAGTCTAAATCTCAAAATGCACTCACTCGAGGCACTCCTTAAAATGGAGAACATCAATATCTGTGCAGTGACTGAGACCTGGTTCAAGGCTCCAGAGAGTACCCCTGCACTACCAGGCTATAACTCATACCACACTTTTCGGCCATGTAACCTGGACCGGAACACCAAAGGCGGAGGTGTGTCCATATTCATTACGGATATCCACACCTAAAGGCTAGTTTCTCAGCATAATGCAGCCAAGGTTATCCAAGTGCAGCTAACTCTTGGCAAAACTGCAATCCAAATTGTAGCTTGCTACAGATCACCCACCATGCCCCAGGATTCCCACTCCTGTTTTCTTGATGTACTGGAAAATATTAGGGTTCAACCAAACACCCTAATAATGGGCGATTTCAACTACCACACCATTAACTGGGAAAACTACTCACGTGCCAACTCCTTCACTCAAGGCTTTCTGGAATTCATAAACTCCAATGCCCTGGATCAACTTATCCACACCCCCACCAGGGGCAACAATATCCTAGATCTAGTCATTACCAACATGAGTGACTGGTGTTCCACAACTGAAGTCAATGCCTCATTGGTCCGATCCTACCATAAGCTAATTATCCTAGATATCCACATCCTGCCCCAACCCCCCCATTAAGGAAACCATGGTAAAAAATTTCTCCAAAGCCAACTTCATGCTTCTTAAGACAGAAGTGTTGAACTTCATGACACCCATGCAGATGGACAATACAGTTACAACTACTGAATCCTACACAATTGCACTTTATAAGCACTTACATGAGTGCATGGATCATGCTATCCCAAACAGAACCAAGATGCTATCCTCCAAAAAAAAAGGAAGCCAATCTGGTGGTCCCCTGCCATAAACAAACTGTACAACAGAAGGAAGAAACTGTTGCAAAAGAGAGTAAAATCCCATGAGTGGAGGAGATCCCTGGTCAGCCTCAGTAAGAAGCTGCGATCCCTGATAAAATCCTCCAAAGCTAGTTACGAAAACAAAATCGCCACTGATTCTAAAGACAACCACAAAGCATTCTATAGCTATGCCAAAAATCTCAATGGCAACACTCAGATCTGCTCTGAGTTATAGCACAATGGCACTAAATATACAGACCCAACTGATATTGCCAAAATCCTGGCAGATAGGTTCAGTGCTAACTTTACCCCCCTCTCACCCCCTAAAGAGCCCATCTCTATACCGGAAGAATGCAAAGTTCCTGTAATCATGGCTGCACAGGTAAAAAACACACTCTCCAAAGCCAAGAACACAGCATCCATGGGACCAGACAACATCCCAGCCTGCGTTCTACATGAATTACAGAATGAACTGGCACCCCACCTAACTACCATGTTCAGTCATAGCCTCACCTCAGGCTTTGTGCCTGCTGAATGGCGCACAGCAACGGTTATTCCACTCCACAAGAGGGGAGCCACTACAGACCCCAGGAACTACCGCCCCATTAGCCTGACGAGCCTGGTCTGCAAGGCCATGGAACGTATCATCATGGAACTTATAAACAAAGACATTGGTAATCTCCAAACTCTGGACCCCACCCAGTTCAGGTTTGTAAAAGGCAGATCATGTCTGCTAAACCTGATAGACTTCTTTGAAGCAGTCACCAAAGCCATAGACAAGGGTAACACACAGCCTATCTAGATCTTGCCAAGGCTTTCGACACCATCCCCCACTCTGGAATTATAGATAAACTCACTAAACTAGATATAAATCCCTATGTCACAAGATGGGTTGCCAACTGGCTCACTTGACAGAACCCACACTGTGGAAGTAGCAGACTCCAAATCCGACTTCAAACCAGTGACAAGTGGAGTACCACAGGGTTCAGTCCTGGGTCCTCTCTTGTTTGGTATCTACTTCTCTGAAGTACAGGCTAACACAGAAGGTCTTTGGCTAATGAAGTTTGCAGATGACTGCAAACTAGGAGCCATAATCGAAACACCTAACGATGTGGACATCCTACAAAAGGGCCTCACAGAGACAGATGCCTGGTGTCAAAGCCATGGCCTCAGGCTCAGTGCCAAAAAGTGCATTGTCATCCCCTTTGGTAAAAACTCTGTACCCATGAACTACAACATAGGCGGTAGTATACTTAACACCGAAAGTGTGATAAGAGACCTTGGGACACAGGTGGACAGTAGTCTCTCCTTTCATAATCACATAGCCACAGTAGACAGGAAATCCTTTTACGTGGCACACCTCATCACAAAAGGTTTCTCATCCAGAAAAAAAAGAGGTCATTGTTCCCCTGTACTCATCACTCATTAGACCCATTATAGAGTACAATGCCCCTTTTGGTATGTACCTCACAAGACATCTACAACAAATGGAAAGGCCACAGAAATACCTCACAAAGAGGATTACCGGCCTCAAACAGATGCCCTAAGCAGACTGTCTCAAACAACTCCAGCTTTACTCCGTTGCATATCACCTACTCAGAGGTGATCTCTGCCTAACATACAAAGCTATGTCAAACCCAGAGCTGCTGGACATGCTCCACTTAAAGAAATCCCAGTCCCTCTGAGCTACATGCTCTAGGGACCTAAACCTTGTCACCACAATAAACAGAACATGCCGGAGGGATGGATTCCTGTCCCAGAGACTTCCCATACTCTGGAATAAACTACCTATCTATATCAAACAAAGCTCCTCATTAGCACTCTTCAAGAAAAATCTTGATGATTGGATGGGAAATAGGAAATTCACCCCGGGGATCACCTCTGTGGCTCTGCTCGACAGGGGCATAGGAAAATAATTTTCTTGGGTGGCAGAAGCCAGGGTACCTTTTTGGCTGGGCTTGTATAGGCCCCAGGGCCGATAGCCTAGTACCTACCTATGAACCTATGGCTCTCCCCTGACTGCCTCATTAGCATACAGCATGGCTACGGAGCCTGCCCTACACGGTGCTGCATCTCTTCATGGTAGAAGACCATGACGCACTGCATTAGCGCTTTCCATAAATTAAAAAAAAAAAAAACCTTCATGAATCCCTCCCCACAATTTTATTTATTTATTTTACATTTGTTTATCAGAAAAGTCAGACTGGACACAAGTCCTTTTTCAGCAGAAGCCCAGGGAGAAACGCTCCACATAAAAACATCTCGGCATACGTAGATGCATGTACAAGTTGAGTATGTAACAAACGTTCAGCATACTGTTTACATCATGATAACATACAGGTACAACTTATAATAAAATACAGAGTACACCTTGACAATATGAAGGTTCCTCATATATCACAGAGAAATGTATACAGAGTACAAATTTGTTTTTTACAGAGTTAAAGCAGGAGTGGGTTAGCCCATTCATAGATATTAATAATCATTAGAAGAACATTACAATGTTTCATGTATGCAGGCTAAATTCTTAACATGCTTTACAGAACCAAATTCACCTCGTAGATATCACTTCTGTGCGAGAAAAATCTAAAAGGTGTGAAGGTAACCATTTATCAAAATTAATTTTGTTTTGCTGAAAAGTAGCCTTAACGCTAATAAGTCTGAGTTAATGTAATTATCTTATATTGTTATTTTTGCAGGGTAATTCTGCTAACTTCATTTGTGTACTGTTTGTTTGCATACTGACATCAATTGCTCATTACAGTGTTTCTTTACATTCTCTCTGAACCTTGGCTTTGACAGCCATTGTTCATTGTATTTTTTTTTAAATCCCAGGTTGTGAAAATGGCCTTTGGGACAGCCAGATAACACATAAATAAATCAAACTTTTATGCTGTCCTTTATTGTTTTAGGAAGACTAAAATGACTTAATTGCTTGTTTTTGCTAATAGTCAGGCAGTAAGTAAATGGATCCCTTTTACATCCACAAGGTAGTGGACCACGAGGTGTTACAAATGTGACAAATTCTCCAAAGAGATAACATGAGATTTTACAGAAAGTTAAAATGTGGTGCAGAGAGACTACAAAATGAGGCAGATATAGGAAATAGAGGGATAAACAATTAAATCAAGATTGTTCCAGTCTATGGATTACACCATGATAAAGGAAAGTAAATATTTTGTGATGCTGTAACTTGGCCTTTGCAGGCTAACAGTATTGCCTGACCTGATCATTTAGTGATCGGTCTCTGTGTCATTTTCATCAGCTGTGATACTACAGAGATTTGTCCAGCTCTAACCCCATAAAACACTCAAGAGTTATGTTCTTGCTCTTTAAAGAAATACATATTTTTGGCTCATAAATTGCTCTGACTCTTAACAGTTAATGTTATGATACAGCTTTTATTATCAGTAGAGAAATGAATAACTCTAGTCATGAAACATTAAAGAGACTGATACTGAAGAAATATCAGCATGGTGATTGCTGAATGTTTATGAATAGTACACAGCACCTCACCCAAATACCTAATTTTTGCACAGCATTCACTGTACTAGTACAAGAAATGTTATATAATATGGATGACCGCCCGTATTCTCCCATCATGATAATGGGGGCTTGACATGGACGACAGAGGAGCCTCAATGGTCAGAAGACTGCAACAAATTATATGGACAGCAGTTTCTACAGGAGTAACAGACATTGTTCCTGCCACATCACTTACCCCTCTATATGGTCACTGCTTGAATTCACCAAGAGAATGCTTATACAGAGTCTGATCTGGTATATGAAACAAGGAAACAGGGATGTGAGAAAGGCATAAATAAACAGGTTCAAAATAAAACCCTCTTCAGGATGGTGCATAGCAGGTTGTTTCACAGTACTATAAATGGCTGAGGCAGTAGCTTCCAGAATGATATGTACATTCTGTTAGGGAGTAAACTGATGTGCCATCTAACATGCAGAAGATAAAAAGGAAGGAGATATCACTGACATGTATAGTGAAAGGAACTTGAGAGGACATGGGTATAACATTATTATAAAAAGAATACTGCACAGACATTACAACTGCATAATCTTGTTAGGAAATTATCTAGACACAGCATTCTTTTCAGCCTACTATTAAATTAAGTCTAAAAGAACCTCAATATAATGCAGCTTTTAGTCACTCAATACTGACGTTTTTAAGGAGAGGTTAATATTGGTGAAAAAGACCTAATAGGAGATATCTAATCTAATCCTCTGAGCCCAGTCAGAGGTGTTTATTTTCCCTTGGTACAGCTAAGAGTTTATGGAGTTATCTATCATGACAGTTTCATGTTCAGAGTATAACCTCACCAAGCATAAAACACTTAAACAGCTGTCGGTATGGTGCCTTATGATTCATGATCTTAATCGATTCATTATTTTTGATTTTGTAGCTAATGTCATCTGAAGTGGCTACAAAGCTGCATTTTTATCCTACATGATTCACTTATAGTTTCTTCTGTCAAATAATAGAAATTTTTTGATAAAACTTAACTATCGTGTGCAAGTCTGTTATGCAACCAAAATACAGCGTTGTAATTAGCTTATGTATAAATTATAATGGGCCACGAGTGCAACAGCACAGTTAGCAGAAGAGGGCAGTGATATATGTATCAGGACATGGGGGTCGTACTAAGCTCAGTTATCTTGTCAGCCATTAATATCAGCTAATTAGTAAAAGAAGCATGTGTGTGTGTGTGTGTGTGTGTGTGTGTGTGTGTGTGTGTACATGCACGCGTAGGCGTGTGCTCTGTGGATTTATCCTTTTAACAGCTTGTAATTTTTAATTAACTCTTTCAAAATATACTTGAGCTGGAAAGACTCAGAGCAGAGAACATTTTTTTTCTTTTAGGCAATTATAACAAAGGCATAAGCCAGGAATGGCGAGACAACATCTCCCTTAAGAAATACAGTCGTGTTATTCGCATCTGTGCTCTAGTCCTCCCACCTGGACCTGTCAGAGAGTCTTGCTGCTTTGGAAACCATACCGTGCTATTCCTTTGGGTCCTGCTTTAAGCTGCCTGTATCAAAAACAAATAGAAGAGGGGAACTCACTTCATTACTTCTGGTATTGCAATGCTTCAGATCTCCTTTGATTTCTTTTTTAAGATATATTTGTTTCACTCGTTATGTAGAATAACCAATGTTCCAAAAATAGATGTGAAGCAAATAAGCAAAGAAAGAAAAGTAAAAAAAATAAAAGAAAAAGTGTTGCTAAGAAGGATCTGTCCTAAGAATGTGCTGCCAGGTGGTGGAGAGGCATGCTTCAAAGTAAAAAAAAAAAAAAATCATGCTCTGGTATCACTTGTTTCTATGTTGTACTGAACCACAAATATATAGGCAATTGTTCCAGAATCTGACAAATACAGAATAATCTCATTTGCAATATGGTGACTTAGTGGTTATGACGTCTGCCTCAGGGCAATGGAGTTTAGTCCAGACCTCTGGTCACTGTCTATATGGAGTTTGCATTTTCTTTGTGTGTCTGCATGTTTCCCCGCAGGTATGTGACTCTTCTTCTTCTTTCGGCTTTTTTCGGATAGAGGTCGCCACAGCAGATCACCTGTCTGCTCATGATTGGCAGTGGAGTTTTTAAGGTGTCAAGTTGCCAGCCCAGTGCCCAACCTTCCACAGAAGGCACACACATGCACGCACTCACGCCTAGGGCCAATTTAGAGTGCCCAATCCACCTACAGCATGTCTTTGGGATGTGGGAGGAAACCGGAGAACCCGGCGGAAACCCACGCAACCACAAGGAGAACATGCAGACTCCACACAGAAGGCACTCAGCTGAGGATCGAACTGGAGAACCGTTTGCTGTGAGGCTGCAACTCTAACTGCTGCACCATCACAGCTGCCCTATCTGACTCTTTCTCTCTCTCTCTCTCTCTCTATATATATATATATATATATATATATGTGTGTGTGTGTGTGTGTGTATTTAGATAGATATAGATATATATGTATATATGTCTACAACTATCTACATATAAATATATATGGTAAAGGTTCATTTGATCAAAAGTTTAAAACAAAAATAGAGTCTGATTTCACTGAAAGCTCATATGATCTAAACTACAAATGCCTGAATCACATTTTATCAAAAACTATAGTAGCCAACTACTGTTGGTTTGGTTTTGTAGCGTCTGAATTAAAATTCAGATTAGTGTTACTTAGTATTAGCTCCTTGATAATGGTTACTGTTAAGTTGTACCTCTATGTGCAGAAGTTTATACATATGTGCCAGCTGTGATTCAGTGTGTTAGGGGTATTCTCTATTATCCGCGCTTGTACAACTGCAGTGTTAGGGGTATGTGGGGGTCTTGCCCCCTGGAAAAAAAACCTTTTGGATATATATTTAGTGCATGTGACATTTTCAGTGAAATGAGCTTTGATGGTCTGTGGTTTTAATGAAATGGGTCACTATTTTTTTTTTTTTTTAGAACAAGTGAATAATCCAAACGAACAATCACCACAGCAAAATGACTGGGCACCCAAGAGAAAACGCAGCTCAAAAAGTTAATAATCCACCAATTTATTTTCTTCACAAACTCCACACGAATGAACAAGAGATCTCCACATAAATCCACATATAAGAATGGTTGAGCGCTTTCATCTGCATGCAACAGATTTCATCATTTTTTTTTTTTAGATCAAATGTTCTTTACCTCAGATGAACCATTTTATATATATATATATATATATATATATATATATATATATATATATATATATACACACACACACACACACACACACACACACACACACATATATATATATATCTATTTACTATCAACATTTCAGACAGCATTTAGTCAAACTGGAATAGTTGAAAGGCTATTTTCTAGTTGATGGAAGGCCAGACCAAAAATGGTCGACTCCACAACAATGAATGTTAGTGTGCATTCACTTTTGTCAGGCTGACGTTCTGCTAGGAGATCACAGTGTAGTGGGGATTGGGAAACGTATCCATTTCCTCACTCTAGCGTGATCTTGGAGTTTGTGTATATAATTAGTAAGGAGTATGAGGGGTGCAGCCCCCCACATAAGGGGTGCAGGGGGGGCAATACATTAGTTGGAAATGGCTTGTAGGCAGAGTATGCTGGGTAAAGTTGAGTATGTCAAATGATGTGTCGATATTACTGGTTTCATTCCTTTGCCTGAACGATGTTTTTATTTTCATTGTTAGTTTTCACAGATGTGATCATTCGACGGAATGCGTTTCACACATATGATAGTAAACCTTACATATATATATATATATATATATATATATATATATATATATATATATGGGTCTATGTTGAATCACTGAACTTACATTTCAACGAAACCCACTTGGCAGAGACCACTTCTCCGAAACCCCCCGCATATGGGAGGCTTTGGCACCCACACCCACCTTACTTAAATATACCAACTCCAAGATCACACTACACTGATGAAAGGGCAAAGTTCACCATGGTGGCCAAGTGGTTCCTTTCACAGGGAAAGGTTTTTGGAAGTCTGTGGTGTCAGTTGAACAGCTTTTCTGAGAAATGGTCTCGACCAAGTGGGTTTAGTTGAAATATAAGTTCGGTAATTCAGCGTAGACCCATAAATATATATATATATTATATACACACATATATACATACAGAGAAAGAGAGATATGCATATATGTTACATTTAACACTGACCTTCTAGACCTGACCATGTCTGAAAAGGGTCAGTGATGACCAGTTCACATACTGAATTAAATAAATAAATGAAATTAAAATTAACAGTTATACAACACAATCATTGATTGTTTTAATAGTTTCATTTATTTTCAAGTTTAAGTTGAAGAAAGTTTTGGAATGCATTAAAACCTCAACGTGCTGAACACTGAGCTTTCAAGCTCTGCAGCAATCTTGTACTAGAGAGCTTGTTCAGTTATTGATTTATATGTGCACTCATGAACACTGTACATTATCATCTCACAGCAAGAGGTTCGCTGGTTTGGTTCTTTGTTGGAGTGCCTTCTGCGTGGAATGTATATGTCCTCCTTGGGTGTGTGTGTGTGTGTGTGTGTGTGTGTGTGTGTGTGTGTGTGTGTGTGTGTGTGTGTGTGTGTGTGTGGGTGTGTGGGCTCTCTAGGTGCTCTGGATTCCTCCGACATTCAAAAGATGGATGGATTGAACATACTAAATTGTACCTATCGTCGTCTCAGACTTAAGAAGTGGTGCTCTTTCTCTGTATTGTTTCCTATTTGGTTGCAAGGTAATTAGTCTCTCTATCCATTTATTCATCTGGCAGATATTACCATACTTATGTCTCCTCCTTACTTCCAAGTCTTATATTCCATATTCTCCTTTAGTAAGACAATTATTTGCAATAGAATCTAAATGTGTTTCTGGATACAGTGTGCAATGCAAATTCAGCACTCTCTCTTGTGTTTGGTTAAATGACATATCATTAATGTTGTGACAGCCTCTGGATTATGCTCATATATGTATATATAGATTTATATATATATTTATTTAAATATATATATATATATATATATATATATGTAAATATATATATTTGTGTATATATATATATATATATATATATATATATATATATATATATATATATATATTTATATATATATATATATATATATATATATATATATATATATATATATATACATACATACGTACGTACACACACCAAACTCCCCCAAATATCTCTCAGTTTTGTGTTACAAGCCTAGCTAAAGACACCCACTTGTAGTCTGAAAAGTGCCTGTACAACACAAGCTAAGACTCACAATATTATCAAAGGGGTATACAGGGTATTTCAGTGACAATGCAGTTAGTTTAGAGAGTTTCACACTGTATCATGCAGACAGAAGCCAAGCACTGTGTGGAAAGGCTAGGGGAGGAGGAGTCTGCATTTACGTTACTAACAGATGGTGCAGTAACTGTGTTGTCATTATGTCTCACTGCTCTGAGAATCTGGAATTTCTGTTTATAAAATGTAGACCTTTTTACATTCCTAGAGAGCTAAGTGGAATCTGCATAACAGTGGTGTATATCCCACCTACTGATAACACAAATGAGGCACTCACATAATTGTACCAGTCTACCTGTGACATGCAAAATAAACACCCTGAGTCTGTTCATGTGATAGCTGGTGATTTTAATCAGGCTGATGTAAAGTCAGTACTCCCCCATTACTAACAGCATGGAAACTTTCCAACATGGGGTAGGTGTACCTTGGACAAAGTGTACACCAATATAAAGCAAGCCTACAAAGCAGTGCAGCATCCACACCTTGGCAGCTTGGATCATCTTTCTTTAATGATGATGACTGCTTATAAACCTTCTCTGGTCAGGGAGTACCCCCCAGTGAAACACATCAGGATTTGGCCTGAGGGAGCATTATCAGTTCTCCAGGATTGTTCTGAGTGTACTAACTGGAGCACTGTCAAGGAGGCAGCCACAACAGACCAGTACATTGACCTAGATGAATACACCAAAGCAGTAATGGCTTACATCATAAAATGCACTGATGATGTCACAGAGATTAGAAGAATCATCACAAGTGCTAACCAAAAGCCATGGCGGTACAAAATTTAGCATTCAGGGCAAATAATAGGGTAACCTTAAGTGCAGCAAGAGCAAACCTAAAGAAAGGCATAAAAGAGGCTAAGAGGGAATATAGGAGGAAGGTACTAACCACTTTGAGGACACGAGGGATAGCAGACAGTTGTGGAAGGGTATACAACAAATTATGGACTATAAAGCGAGAGCTGCACAATGTGATGATAAGCAGTGACTTCCTAGACAGGTTGAATAATTTTTTTTGGAATATCTGAGGAGAGAAACACCAGAACTGTGCAAAGTTTACACACACAGCAATATGATGCAGTACTCAGCCTTAGCCCGATGGAAGTAAAAAGGGTGCTATAGAAAGTCAGTCCCAGAAAGGCAGCCGGCCCAGACAATATCTTGGGTAAGGTGTTAAAGAGCTGTGCAGACCAACTATGTATAGTACAAAGTAATGAATATCATCCCTCTACCCAAAAATGCCTCACTTTCCAGCTTGAACTACTTCAGACCTGTTGCACTAACATCCACAGTTATGAAATATTTTGAAAGGCTAGTCAAGGAACACCTGTCTCTGGAACTACCATCAGCGTTTGATCCACTGCAGTTTGCCTACAGAGAAAACAGATCGACGGCTGATGCAGTAGTGGTCACATTGCATCTTGCTCTTGAGCATCTGGAGAGCAAGGACAGCTAGGTGAGAATGCTATTCATTGACTTTAGCTCAGCATTTAACACAGCTGACCCTATGCGATTGATCAATAAGCTATCTGGGCATCGGGAAACACCTCTGCAATTGGATCCTGGACTTTTTGATTAACAGGCCACAGAAGGTTTGTGTGGGCAAGAATGCCTCTAGGAGCATAACACTCAACACAGGTGTTCCTCAGGGATGTGTTCTCACCTCCCTATTGTTTACTATCCTAACCCATGACTGCACAACAAACTTCAGTACAAATCATGTCATCAAGTTTGCTGATGACACTACAGTCATGTATCTCATCAGGCGAGAGGACAAGAGAGCAGACAGGGAAGAGCTTAACACACTGACTGCCTGGTGTGCAACAAACAACCTTGACCTGAATGTAAGTAAAACAAGAGAGATCATTGTAGACTACAGGAAGAGGCAAACACCCCATAAACTGCTCCTGATCAATGGCAAGATGGTGGAAAGGATAAGCTGTACCAAATTCCTCAGAGTTCACATCTCTGATGATCTCTCTTGGTCTGGGATCACCTACAACATAGTGAAAAAAGCACACCAATGTCTCCACCTTTTGATAAGACTCAAAAAGGTGAAACTACCATTGTCGGCACATTTCACCTTCTACAGAGAAGCAATTGAAAGTATCCTAACATCTAATTTTTCAGCATGGTATAGGAGCTGTTCGGTCATAGATAAGAAATCCCTTCAGAGAATAGTGACAGTGGCAGAGAGGATAACTGGCACTAGTCTGACCACAATCCAGGATCTTTATACATCAAACAGCCTAAAGAGAGCCACCAAAATACTAAATGACTCAACTCATCCTGCAAACAGTCTGTTTATGAGCCTATCATCGGGTAAGAGATACCACAGTATTCGATGCAGGACAGCTACATTCAAAGACAGTTTTTATCTGAAGGTGATCAGACTTCTTAACTCCAGCATTAAGTCTGATCATTGACAGGTCAGGATTTTGGGACTTACCATTCACTGTGCGATATTATTTTATCTATTATTTATTAAGCCCAGCCAACCATTGTAATTTATACTACTACCCCAGGTGCAATATTTTTTTTCTTCAGCTGCTACTGCTATGTGCTTGTTGACCCATAATGTGGTACCTGGTTCATGTGCAATAGAATTACATGAACCTTGCTCCTAGATGTGTGCTTCTAGTATCTTAACAAGGATGTGTTTCTAGGAATATATGTAGCCACAGTGTATACTTAAGTGTAGAGTTGATTTATAAGATGCTGGTAGTATTATTATATGTTGTTTTAAATTATGTCTTTCTATGTATGTGATTTCTTTTTTTGTCTGTCCCATGATGAGCTGATTGCATGGAATCTCATTTAATCTACACTTGTGTAGATCTAAATGACAATGTTAGTTTTGACTTTGACTTTGCATTTGGTGGGGCACTGCAGTGTTCCCCTGCCGCAGCCTACAAATTTGTCTCAGCCTTTACCATGCCATATAACATGATACTGCAGGAAACAAGCAAAGCAGCCCCAGTGTATTGCTGTATTAGGATGAAGCCTACACTCTAGAGGCACACAAGCTGCAATGATGTCATCTTTTGAGGACAGTGATCCTGAACAGGAGGTACTACTACCTCCCAACTGTCCCTGATTTTCAGGGATGTCCCTGATTTTGACTCAAATTTTAGCTCTGTCCCTCTTAATCCCTCCTAAAACTAGTGACTTTTTGAGGAAAGGTGGTGAATTACACAATGAATAATAACAATAATTAAGAGTTATAGACGTCTTTTTCTTCAGAAAATGTATATTAATTCATATGCTCTGATTCTGTCAATGTCTCAAGTTAATAGCACTAAGATTTTAAGTGTCTCTGATTTCTTCTGCATTTGTCCCTGATTCTGTTGAAATTAGTCCCTGATTGGTTGAGAGCTACAGGAGCTCTAGGCAGCAATGAACACCATACATGACAGCACATGCAAAGCAGTGGCATCTAGCTCAAACCTATAAGACAAGATGAGCACAAAGTGAGAGTACAGTGTTACACACAACAAATATAATGTATGTGTTGTTAATGAAAGGCTATGTTGGACAGGGACTAGTCAGATCACACCATACGCTTAACATCATCGTGTTTACAAGGTGCATGCAATGCTAGTTATTGGCTAGTCAGATCACACCATACAGTTAACATTATCGTGTTTATGTGGTGCATGCAATGCTAGTTAATGGGTAGTCAGATCACACCATATGCTTAACATCATTGTGTTTACGTGGTGCATGCAATGCTAGTTACTTGCCATGCTGGTCAGTGCACAGCCAGGTCACATCATGAATTCAATATTACCATGTGTACTACATTGGATGGAAGACAGTATGGCTCACAGCCATCACAATGTCTACATGTGACATGTAACAAGAGATAGAATGACACATGCCAGTCAACATAACTGGGATGAGAGGAATCATGTTGCAGGAGGCTGAGACAGGGGTCTTATGTTATGGGAACATACTGTCTATCAGAGACCATATCCTCTAGTGACAGGAATGGGGTGCTACTACATGACCATGATCTGCTGGTACCCTGTAGGTATTGACATAATGGCCTCAGGCCATCTTGTGGCAAGACAGTAGTGGTACTGAGGGACCCATCCCTGGGTGGACTGCTTGCAAGGTGTCCTGCAAATAGAGTTTGGATATCTTAATCACCCATAATGAGAGATGCAGAGCATCATACACCTTTTCACTCTAATGCAAAGTGTACATCTTGCTGGGCCTCTGTACACAGCCACCCCAGATATGTACCCTACCCTCAATATTGACAACACTACATATCAAAATGGAACAGAAAACAACAATATATAGCAAAACATGTGCACTAGCAATGAATAGATGTAGAAACCAGTATGAGAGAAATGCATATATAGAACTGACATGATTATATTTCAGGTTTACATCATGGTGGCAATGCCATGGGGTAAAGAGAGGCATGCACAGAAGGGTGAGAGACTTAGGGTGTGCTAGCAGTTGAGAGAGAATAAGGTTAGAGGTTGAGAGGGCCTTATTTTCATGGCCTGCTGTGTGGTAAGTACACTTTCATTTGGTGTGAATTATTTATTTTTAAGTTTAGCTCTGGCTACTTAAAACAGGTTATATATGTTTGCATTTATCCTTATTACTCTGGCTTGACTTGTGGTTTAAAAGCATTCATATTAGTTCAGTTCAGTTGCTCCATTAAAAATATTTAAATTAAGTTTTCTTAAAGTTTACTGTAAATATTTTCAAGAAACAAAACCTGGCTGACTGTCAGAAATCACCATCACCCGATGTTAAGTAGCAGCTGTGATGCATAAATAATTTATTTGCTTTCGTGAACAGCTAAAATATTTGTCTTTTGCTCCTTGTTTGTATATCTGGCACTTCTCATTCACAAAGCTATTGAATCATAAATGAATTCATTCTCCATAGAGAAGTGAGAGCTGGTAGACAGAGGATAAAAGATCAGCCATTGAACTGCAAATAGTTCAGTGATAAGCATCCATAAAGCTCTCCAAATATTGCTCTTTCTGAAATAAACGGTCTCTCTTTACCTTAACTAAACTCCTCTGCAGACAGTTTCATTGTTTATTATGTTTGTGAATGTTCATTTCTACTTTTAAAGTATTTCGAAAAAAAGGCACAAGCAATATTTTCCTTCCTAATAAAAAGCATATAGACTACTCTAGTTGAATGCATGGATAAGTGAATGCACTACTGAATCGGTGACTGAATTTATGCTTTATACAACCTTTTTAAGCATGATTTATCTCAAAATCCTGCATAAAGAAAACATACCCTCACAGTAAAAGTACTGCAGGAAACCAACTCCATTCAGAAACTGTTTGGCATTCACACACAGACATGGATAATTGCCTTGCAGTTTATATTATGCATAAAAATGTCAGAAGGACTTTGGGATAAGTTATTACTTTTGCGAAAAGCATAATGGGAATGCGGTCCAACATGTCTTTCATGGGTAATAAAGCAATTGACTGCAAACTAGTTGGGTGGCATTCAAAGTGTATA
The DNA here is from genome assembly GCF_019279795.1 of Protopterus annectens. Lineage (NCBI taxonomy): Eukaryota > Metazoa > Chordata > Ceratodontiformes > Protopteridae > Protopterus > Protopterus annectens. The sequence goes on from NC_056747.1 coordinate 106,288,406, forward strand.
AGAAGCAGTGGGTAGACAGGCTGCTTAGTAGTAGAAATGCAAGTTGTTTTTTAAAGGAAATCGCTGGCCAGGCTCCTAAGATTTTAATATCTGTAAATAGTTACTTCACCTGTACTGTACCCAGATATCAGTTTATTTAAAGTGATGCAGTCTTTTAATTTAATGATTCCTTCTTTTATCATATCACTAGTGATATTCATATGGTATAAGTTGCTTTTATTTCTATTTATTTTAGTACTTTTGGCCGGCTAAAATCCACTAGTCCTAAGACTGATTAGTCTGTTAAGCCATTTGTTAAGCATCAAACAATGTAAAGTTGTGGGTGCAAATCTCACAGTCTGTCAAAGTGACATAGCCCATTGAATGACAGTTCATCCTATACTACATTTCTTCTTATCAAAGTGCATTCTTCTGTCTTTAAATAATATATCCTACTACCTATAAATAAATCATAACTTACTGTTTCTCACTGGTGTGGCATTTCTCTGCTTTTCAGTTTCCTCAGTGCACATGGTTTCATTTATTTATCTATGTGTTTGTTTATTTGCCTTTTGTCACCTGGGAAAATGAAAGATGTGCTTAAAATAGATTTATGTTTTATTTACATTTTTAACTTGAATACTTTTACCTTTATTTTTAATTTTATGTGTAACTTTAAGGAAGTTAATTGATTCTTTATCTTGATTGGTGGGCTAAGTATTATGTTTGTTGAAAATACTATTTAAATGAAACCTATGTTTTTTAAAAAGTTTTTAGCACTGAAGAATGAATTTTTTGTCCGAAAGCTTTGTGTTTGCGAATACTTGTTGGTTATTAAATAGATTTGTGCAGCATTTGCAAAACTTGTTTCATTTGTGCAAAATGAAATTGAGCAGAACTTTTATTTACTGCAGGGCTGGGAAGAAATGCTTCAGAATATGTTACAAATAAAATGAAAATTGCAAGGTATACATACATAATATTCATACAAGAACAGAGATTGTTACCTGTATGTAAAAAGCAACAAAAGTATTCAGAATTATGTGAATTCCAAATACAGAGCAATGGATATGAAAAAAACATGGATGTGCGGCAGATATAACCTAATTATTTTCATTTCTAAGGCTATAAATTTGTAATCTATTCCCACAACAACTGTGCATATAGTGCTTACTGCCTACCAAACATAATATCTGAATGTACGAAATGTGCTCACTCAGAGGGGGCAGGAAAGATGGGGGAGTGAAAACGGAAGAGTCATGAAGCTGGAGGGCAAATACAAAGGAGTTCTGAGGAGGGTTTGTTTGAAAGCTTGTGATATTCATAGGTTCATACTAGGCTATCTGCCCTAGGGCATTTATAAGCCCAGCCATTTGTGATATTCATAGGTTCATACTAGGCTATCTGCCCTAGGGCATTTATAAGCCTAGCCAGAATGTGTTTGGCTTTCGCCACCCATTTTAAATGAATTTTGCTATGCCCTTTTTGAGGTTAGTATACTGTGCCTCTGTCTAACAGTCTCCAGGAATGTGTCTATTTTGGTTGTTTTATGTTACTGTCCTTGTGCATTGGATTTAAAACTTTTGATCTAGAAAAAACCTGCATAACAAGATATTTGGAGGCCTGCCTTGTTTCCCCCTGATTGGATCCATGAACTTACTGAGTTTCTGTGGTTGCAGGCTTATTGTGCAGGGTCAAGCCTGCTGTGTTATATTTGAATGTACAATTCAGGAAACTTAATCATTGCTGGGAGAACAAGTGTATGTGGATATGTTAGATAAAGAAACTTTTAAGCTTTCACTAAAGCACTTCATTTAATCATTCTTTATGACTGAAAAGAGAATAGTTAATGTAAGTTTGTTTACAAGAAAGCAAAGAACATAAATCAGATGAGTCAGTGATGAAAAAATTACAAATTTTATTTTCAGAAATTCTAAAATAAAGCATCAGTCCTGAATACTGCTACAAAGCTAACGATTCTCAAAAGGTTATATCAAACTTTCTGGTGAAGCACGGGGTTATTTTTTTAATTTATTTTATTTTACATTTGTTGACTGGGATTGTCCGACTGAGTTGAAGAGCCCTTTTTCAGCGGACGCCTGGGAAGAAAAGCTCCAGCATATTATACACTTTTCCTTATAAATTAGCATTAAACAGCAATGTTACAGGATTATTAGAAGGCATTAAGCAGCAATACAATGTTATACAGTGTCGGTAATCAGGAGTATAGCAAAACTATTTCAAGATGTATAAAAAGAAATATGTCATTAAGATGAATATAGTTTTTGGGGTGAGTGGTTACAAAAACCCAGTTTTGTCATAATGTAGTTGCACGAAGGCAAGACAATTACAATAGAATGTTTCTCTGAGACGATTTTCTTAATAGATTTTAGAAGACAGTAGAAAGAGTAGTCAAATGAAGATTAAAGAGAGCTAATGAGAAGAGTGATTTAAGGGCAGAAAGTAGATTAAGGTATGGAAGTAGGGGATGTTTAAGGAGGGAGAGTGCAATGGTAGGACCTTTTTAAAGTGCTCTTTGGTGGATGTCTTAAATTGTTTAAGATGTGTAAGGATCCTGATTTCTAGTGGGAGCCTATTCCAGGCAATAGTGGGGTGATAGCTGTACATATTGTGTCCAAATTTAGACTTGGGTTTGTAGATTTGTAGTAGGTCTTGATTAGAGCTTCAGAGAGGTCTGGAGGGAGAATAATGGGAGATGAGAGGGGATAGTGCTGGACAGTAGGAAGGCTGGTATAGGATAGAATGGATGATCTGGAGCTGAGAGAGAAGAAGCTGGTGGGGTAATTCAAGCCAGTTTAGGTGTTTTAGAGAGAGAGACTGTGATGGGATGTGTAGGTTTGTTAGGCAGCAAATCTAGCTACCTTGTTGTAGGTAGATTCAAGTTTTGGTGCTGAGTTAAGGTTTGTGCGAATTTGAGAATTGTGCATTAGACTGGGTAGAAGGTAGGTAAGAGAGAGCATAATCTTGACTTCAGAGGTAAGGAATTTCTTGTTACGGTAAAGGAGCCCTAGTTTTGAATGAGTCTTTGATACAGTTATTAACATGCAAGTCAAATGTAAGCTGATTGTCAGCGGTTACACCTAAGAGCTTAGTGCTGGATTCTACCTGAATGGGAGTGTTATTAAGGGACTGGATGGAGAAGGAGGGTTTAATATTGTTGAACTTTTTAGGTAGGAAGAGTAACAGTTTTGTTTTTTTTAGGGTTAAGGATGAGATGGTTGTTGAAGAGCCATGTTTCAACTATTTTAAAAGATGCCTGAGTAGCTGAGAAGAGCATAGAGGGAGAGCTGGCTGTAGTGATGACTGTAGAGTCATCTGCATATTGCACTAAAGATGACTGAGGACAGGAGGTATAGAGCTGATTATTAAAGATATTAAAAAAGTAAAGGCCTTGGATAGACCCTTGAGGTACACCCATTTTTACAGGGAGAGGAGGGGAGACTGCAGAGTGCCATCTCACTGATTGAGATCTATCAGTGAGGTAGCTGGAGAACCATGCAACAGTATCAGAGGAGAAGTTGAGGTTATGCAGTCTGTGCAGCAGAAGAGAGTGTGAGACAGTGTTGAAAGCTTTAGAGAGGTCCAAGTACGGTTTATGGTAATCCATGGCTATAGAGACAGTGTTGACAAAGGATAATAGAGCTGTAGTGGTGCTATGTTTGGGTCCGAAGACATGTTGAGTGGGTGTAAGCAGATTTTCCTGTAATAGACACTGCATAACTTGCTTATGAATACATTTTTCTAGTACTTTTAGAGAGAGGGGAGGGGATATTGATAGGTCTAAAGTTGGAGATATCAGAGGAGTTGCCTCCTTTGTGTATAGGTAGAGTGTAGCATTGTTTCCAGATGAAAGGGACCTTAGAGTCAGAGATAGAGTGATTAATTAGGATAGATACAGGGAGAGCAAGAGAGTCAACTGCTAGTAGAAGAAAAGTGGAAGGAATATTGTCAGCTGATTCTGTAGTTCCCCCTCATATACCCCCTCTGATGATGATTGTAAAATTGTCAGAAAATCAAATTTAAATATGTTGTTCCATAATGTAAGTTACACAAGGAATCCCTTATATGTATCTAGTACCTGCAACCCCCCTCATACATCCCACACTCCCTACAGTTATTTGAACATCTCTGTGAAATTGATCTTCGTAGTTTAGGAACCCTGAATCCTATGAATGTACCTCATAATTTGTCTAGTGAGGAGAATGATTTATTGAGATCTATTCAATGTAATAGGGCGATCAAGGTCATGAAAGCAGACAAGGGGGGGGGGGTTGGATTGCCATTATGAGTATGGAGCTTTATAATATGAAAATGAAAAACATACTCAAAGGCTGTTTCTATAAAAGGGTATCACTTAATGAATTTATGAATTTAATGGTGCATTAAGGAAGATAAAAAAAATGAAATAAACGACCTTTTTATAGAAGAGAGCGTTTCCATAGAAGAATTGAATTACATGCTAGTACCCCACCTTAAAGTCTCCTACATGTTTGGTTTGCCTAAACTACATAAAGATTTGCATGACCCCCCCCATGAGACCTCTATACTGTTATACCCTATAACATAGGGGTAAAATGGTTTTGTGAATATCTCTTTGAAAATAATATACAACAGGTGAAAATTAACAAATCTGAACATCTATTAAGTATTGTCTTGCATAACAATTTTATTTTGTTTGATAAGGAGTACTATTTGCAAACAGAGGACATCTCAATGGGTTCTGCTTGTGAGGATTCATACGCTAATATTGCAATGTTACAATGGGAGAAAAAATATTAATTTAACTCAAACTATTTCTCTCATTGTACATGTTATATGAGATTTTTGGATGACATCTTTATTTATTGGGAGGGGGCAGGGGAGATTATACCTGAGTTCCTAGACTTTTTAAATGGGTTTACCCCTTTTTTAAGATTCACACACACGGTTGGAGTTGATGAAATACCATACCTCGATGTGAGGTTAATGAAAGACGGGGTATTTAAGGTGTTTAAATTTGAAATTTACCGAAAACCAACGTACTCAAACAGCTTTTTACATTTTAGTAGCTCCCATCCATTTAAACAAGAGAAAGCCGTGAACAAAGGCTAATATGTAAGGGTTGCACGAATGGTATCTGAAAGTTTTCTGGATGAGTGTGACCATCTTAAAGATATGTTCCAGAAGAGGGGATACCCTAATTCATTAATAAATGATGTGATGTTAGAAGTGGTAAACAAAAGGGAAAGGGGACACTTTAAGGCTTTATTATACCAAAAACAACAAGAAGAAATAAGTGTGAATGATAGGGAGGTTGTTAGTGTTGATATGCAACCCCAGGTTCAAGAATCAGATCAAAATTTTGAGATATCTGATGAGAGGAAATTTAACAGTGTATTTATTACAATTTTTAATAAAAGTTGTAAAAATGTTGCTGACATATTTTTCAAATATTGGGTGGTATTGACTAATCCAAACAAACAAAAAAAAAAAAACTTCAAAACCCTTGAAATTCAGAATATCTGAACACCTCAGTGACATTAAAAACAAGAGAGAAACCAATGCACTTTATAAGCATTCATTAATACATAGTAATGCATGTTTTAGTTTCACCATTATAGATAAAATAAACAGATCCAGAAACAATAAATTAGGTTGGCATGACTTACTGAATTCCATGGAGAGAAAATGGATTATTAAACTTGGTGGTCTCTTTAAGCCAGGTCTTAATGAACATTTGCAATTAATCACATGGCCTATTCATTTATTTATAAAATGGTTCTTTTTTTGTGAATCTTTTACACTGATGAAGGCTCTGTATTGAATTAGCCGAAACCGATCTGTCAAAAGAACCAAAATACTTTTATTAAAGTATTCTATGTTACAATAAGGTGCCTTGTATGCTGGTCCTTGTTTTTTGTTTGGATTACTGTTTCTCTTGGGACCTTGCAGCTGCCGTACTCGCAGAGGTTGCAACACTTGTGGTATTGAGTAATAACATATATACCAGACATATAGTGGGTGAATCTTCCACCATCGTATATAAAAAGGGTAGAACTATCAAAAACTTTTGAGAATACACACGGGCGAATCCACAAAATGGATACATGAAAAAATGTGGTGCATGTAACTATTGTTGTTATATTTATGAGGGTAGTTTGCTTAAAATTAATAACACTACGGTGAAAATAACCAGTAGATGTACATGCACGACAGAGAAAGTAGTATATTGTGCGGTTTGCACAAAATGTCCATGTTTTATATAGGTAAAACAGAGCGGAAACTAAAAAGCAGAATTTATGAACATGTAAGAGGTATAAGGAACAAAAAGGAAACAAATGCCTTGGCTTGGCATAATATGGATTATCCTGACCATAGTCTTAAATTTGGAATATTAGAGGTAATTGCACCAGATATAAGGGGTGGACCATGGGCATTAATATTAGAAAAACAAGAAGCTGTATGGCTGGCAATTAAGGATGAACTCCCTACAATGGCCAGGATTGAATGACAGCTTTTCACTTGCTTTTTTTTAAATTAAAAGCTCTGGAAAGATGAATTTTACATAGAAGCATGTTATATATTTTATATTTAATATTAAATAGGATGTTTTAGTTATTGTATTCTATTGATATATGAGATATAGTATATTTATTCATTTATTAGGGTAAGTTGTATTAGTTATGTAAATAAGGGGAGTGTGTTTTAGGATTGATTATATGCCATTTAAGTATTTAAATGAAGTGGATTTTATTAATTAAATCAATTTGAAAACATTCCTGACTGAGCAGGGACAAAAGTTTGTGCATATAGCATGGATTTGGGTGTGGAATAAACCTTTGTGCTTTAAATTTACCTGGTGACATTATTCAACTTTCTCTACTTGCATCAGCTATTCTCCAGCTCCGTGTGTGCTATTCTTTGCTTATTAGTTTGGGTTTATGTACCTGGAGAAAGTACTGGTGTTCAGAATGTAGGGAACAACCTGGAGTGCACAGGGTAAAGAGGGAGCTAAGTGCTGGACAGTCCTGAGGTTTATATATAAGTTTGTGAGCGACTGTGAGCTGAATAAGGAGAAGGTAATGGGGGAGTTCAAGCCATTGAGTGGAGTGGTGACTAGTAGTAACAAATTTAACAATCTTATTATAGCAGCTTTCTAATTTTATCTTTAAAGAAGACTGCAGATTAGTTAATAAGGGAGCGCCATAAGTTAGTGATGGTAGAAGGTATGATAAAGCTAATGCTTGTTTAGAAGGGAGGGAGAGGAATTTATGTCTATATAGTAGCCCCAGTTTTTTGTGAGTTTTGTTTATGTTATTTTGAATGTGATGATCACATTTAAGATTTTCATCTATAATTACTTCTAATAACTTAGTGTGGGTAACTAATTCAATTTTAGTAGAGTTAAGAGAGCGAATCTCCAAGTCGGCTATGTTAAGGGGTAAGTTCCTCTTGAGAGTGAAGAACATAAGTTTGTTTTTTTTAAATTTAAAGAGAGGTGATTATTGTGGAGTCCGGTTTCTACTGTGGTACGTGCAGCTTGGGTGATTTGCTTTAGAGGGTTTGAGTTGTGGGCAGAGCAGACTGTTGTGGAGTCATCTGCATACTGGACTATGGAGGCCCGCATTCTATTCAAGCTTGGTGGAGATTATTAATACAAATGTTAAACAGAAGAGGGCCTAAAACTGAACCTTGGGGAACACCATTGGGGTTATGAATGTAAGGGGAAATGGAGTTCTGTCATTTAACAGCATGTTCTCTATCAGAGAGGTAGCTTTTGAACCTGTTTAGAGACTGAGTGGATAGGCCAATACTAGAGAGATGGGACAGAAAGATAGAGTGTGAGATAGTATCAAATGCTTTTGATAAATCCAAGAACAGGGCTGATATAATGTTACCTGAGTCTCATGGTTTGTTCACAATGTATAAGAATGAGATTAATGCAGTAGATGTGCTGAGTCTCATGGTTTGTTCACAATGTATAAGAATGAGATTAATGCAGTAGATGTGCTGTGCCCAGGGCAGAAACCGTGCTGAGTGGGGGAAAGAAGATTGTATTCTAGAAGGTAGTCTAGTAGTTGTTTTTATACACACTTTTCTAGAATATTTGCGATAGGGGAGAGTAATGCTATGGGTTGGAAATTGAAGATATCGGCTGAGAGACCACCTTTATGAAGTTGTAATATTATAGCTTTTTTCCAGAGGCCAGGGATGAAAGACTCCTGTATGGATATATTAATCAGAATGCTAATGGGGTAGTCCACTAAGTCTGCTGTAAGTTTGAGGAATTTGGTAGAGATTTTATCAGCAGAGTTGGAGCAGTGCTTTAGATTTAGCAGCAGTTTTTTTGATCTGGGATGTAGGTATAGGAGAGAGAGTAAAAAGTGGTGGAACAGTCAGATGTATGTCATTTGGAGAGGGTGTGTCGGTGGATAGACAGGGTTGGTGAGTATAAGATGGTGAAGAAATAGTGTTAGTGTTGGGTGGAGGATGGGAGAAGGTGGAGGTTATATTGGCAACTGTGTCAATAAAGTAAGAATTAAAGATGAATAAACACAAAGTCAAAAAGCCTAGGAGCAGACCAGGACTGTCCAACTGTACCCACATATATGAAGTACACAGAAGAGTGTTAGCTATATCAGCTAGAAAGTCCAAAATGTCCATGCAAAAGGCTCCAAAATGTCCAATAAATTTATTTGTGAAACAAACAAAAATTAGGTAAGTGCTTTCACCCATTTGGGCTTCTTCAGAATGACATTTTGGACTTTCTAGCTGATATAGCTGACACTCTGTTCTGTGTACTTCGTATATGTGGGTGCAGTTGGACAGTCCTGGTCTGCTCCTATGTTTTTTGACTTTGTGTTTATTCATCTGTTTTTGCAATAGGAGCATTTATTTCCTGACCACATTCTTTATTTGCTTATTCTAAGAAACAAAGATACTTACAATTTGTTCTGATGGTTTATCGGGGTGTGAGCCGGGATTGGGTTTAGTGCCAGGGTTAATAAGATTGTGGATAGAGGACCAGAAAGCTTTAGGATTAGTTTTTCTACTAATTTGCTGGGTCCAGAAGTGGTGCTTCTCATATTTAGAGATAAGTTTCTTAGCTTGGCTATGGAGTTGTCTATAGTAAATGAGATCGGAAGTGTTTTTCGATTTAAGCCAAGCTCTCCATGGTTTGTCCCTGTCAGTCATAATTTGTTTGGTAGCTTTAGTTAACCAGGGGGCATTACTAGTTTGGCTTTTTTAGTTCTAGAAGGGGCTAGAGACTATCAAATTTTTTGGAAAAGAAATGTTAAAAAAGAACAAAACATCATCCAGGGGGAGAGTTTTTAGCATATTCCAGTTAATACTCTTCAGGATTCTGTTGAAGGTGTTGGGATCAAATTTAGAAAAGTTTTGGACTAGTTTAATATTACGTTTTTTTGGGATAGCAGAGTTAGCTCAGATAGCAAAGGAAGGTAGATGGTCACTAATAGAGTTGGACATAGTGCCAGATGTTATAAATTTAGAAGGACATGAGACTAGAATCTAGTCTAGGATGGATCCTTCATTAGTTTTGTTGCTGTACCTAGTAGCAGCAGTAATAAGTTGGGTGAAGTGAAACAGGTTTATGCTAGTGAAAGACTGATTTAGAGGTCCAATCAATATTCATGTCCCCAAGGATAATTGTTTCATTTTTTTATGGTGAAGGAACGCCAAGATAAAAATGGTTTCTAGAGCTGGAATGTTATTTCCAGGGGGACTGTATAGGACCACGATATATAGCCTTTTGGAGTGATTAATTTCAAGAAAAGACATCAATATCTCAGCATTTTAGAACTGAGGGATCTGATCTTGGCATGATCTGGTCTTTCTACATCTACATTCATTTATTAATTTATTGTCTGAGTAAATGACTGCTTGATTGCCTTGTATTGTGTATCATTTTATGTGTTGAAATCTGATGCAGCTTACAGTAAACACACCTATCCACCACACACTGTTTGCACTTACAGGAAACACACCTATCCACCACACACTGTTTGCACTTACAGTAAACACACTTATCCACCACACACTGTTTGCACTTACAGTAAACACACCTATCCACCACATACTGTTTGCACTTACAGTAAACACACTTATCCACCACACACTGTTTGCACTTACAGTAAACACACCTATCCACCACACACTGTTTGCACTTACAGTAAACACACCTATCCACCACAGACTGTTTGCACTTACAGTAAACACACCTATCCACCACACACTGTTTGCACTTACAGTAAACACACTTATCCACCACAGACTGTTTGCACTTACAGTAAACACACTTATCCACCACAGACTGTTTGCACTTACAGTAAACACACCTATCCACCACAGACTGTTTGCACTTACAGTAAACACACTTATCCACCACAGACTGTTTGCACTTACAGTAAACACACCTATCCACCACAGACTGTTTGCACTTACAGTAAACACACCTATCCACCACAGACTGTTTGCACTTACAGTAAACACACCTATCCACCACAGACTGTTTGCACTTACAGTAAACACACCTATCCACCACACACTGTTTGCACTTACAGTAAACACACCTATCCACCAAACACTGTTTGCACTTACAGTAAACACACCTATCCACCACACACTGTTTGCACTTACAGTAAACACACCTATCCACCACACACTGTTTGCACTTACAGTAAACACACCTATCCACCACAGACTGTTTGCACTTACAGTAAACACACCTATCCACCACAGACTGTTTGCACTTACAGTAAACACACCTATCCACCACAGACTGTTTGCACTTACAGTAAACACACCTATCCACCACACACTGTTTGCACTTACAGTAAACACACCTATCCACCACACACTGTTTGCACTTACAGTAAACACACCTATCCACCACACACTGTTTGCACTTACAGTAAACACACCTATCCACCACACACTGTTTGCACTTACAGTAAACACACTTATCCACCACAGACTGTTTGCACTTACAGTAAACACACTTATCCACCACAGACTGTTTGCACTTACAGTAAACACACCTATCCACCACAGACTGTTTGCACTTACAGTAAACACACTTATCCACCACAGACTGTTTGCACTTACAGTAAACACACCTATCCACCACAGACTGTTTGCACTTACAGTAAACACACCTATCCACCACAGACTGTTTGCACTTACAGTAAACACACCTATCCACCACAGACTGTTTGCACTTACAGTAAACACACCTATCCACCGCACACTGTTTGCACTTACAGTAAACACACCTATCCACCACACACTGTTTGCACTTACAGTAAACACACCTATCCACCACACACTGTTTGCACTTACAGTAAACACACCTATCCACCACACACTGTTTGCACTTACAGTAAACACACCTATCCACCACAGACTGTTTGCACTTACAGTAAACACACCTATCCACCACAGACTGTTTGCACTTACAGTAAACACACCTATCCACCACACACTGTTTGCACTTACAGTAAACACACCTATCCACCACACACTGTTTGCACTTACAGTAAACACACCTATCCACCACACACTGTTTGCACTTACAGTAAACACACCTATCCACCACACACTGTTTGCACTTACAGTAAACACACCTATCCACCACACACTGTTTGCACTTACAGTAAACACACCTATCCACCACACACTGTTTGCACTTACAGTAAACACACCTATCCACCACACACTGTTTGCACTTACAGTAAACACACCTATCCACCACACACTGTTTGCACTTACAGTAAACACACCTATCCACCACACACTGTTTGCACTTACAGTAAACACACCTATCCACCACACACTGTTTGCACTTACAGTAAACACACCTATCCACCACACACTGTTTGCACTTACAGTAAACACACCTATCCACCACACACTGTTTGCACTTACAGTAAACACACCTATCCACCACACACTGTTTGCACTTACAGTAAACACACCTATCCACCACACACTGTTTGCACTTACAGTAAACACACCTATCCACCACACACTGTTTGCACTTACAGTAAACACACCTATCCACCACACACTGTTTGCACTTACAGTAAACACACCTATCCAACACACACTGTTTGCACTTACAGTAAACACACCTATCCACCACACACTGTTTGCACTTACAGTAAACACACTTATCCACCACAGACTGTTTGCACTTACAGTAAACACACTTATCCACCACAGACTGTTTGCACTTACAGTAAACACACTTATCCACCACAGACTGTTTGCACTTACAGTAAACACACTTATCCACCACAGACTGTTTGCACCCTCCATTACATTACATCATTATTTCTTTCCCCACCCACTCTGAGTTTCCTACATTTATCTCCTCATTTCCACTGTAACACCACTCCTTTAAAGACATGCTTTCCAGTTTCTGCTCTCTCAAACTAGCAATATTTCTCCTACCTAGTTTTGTCTGCTTTCCAACATTAACATATAACACTTTCTTTTCTCTACCGCACAATGTTCTCCACTTTTTTAAATAACTTCCTACTGTTTCTCCTCTTATTACTATCCCTCCAAACAATACCTGCTACATCACTCACTCTGTCAAGTGCTGCCCAGTCGCACTTCACCATGTTCTGCTTAATACTATGATGCTCTATTATCTTCAGTCATAGTTACGCAGCCTAAACGTTCCATCTGTCTTCCCTTTATTACCACATCCTGCCACATTTATCACTATGTTAGTTTCTAACAAGATATATATATATATATATATATATATATATATATATATATATATATCTAGGTTTACTATCATAATGTCGACAATGTTTCCTCAAGTAATTATTAAAATTTAAAATGACATCGAACAGTCACATTTACGACTCATTCACAATGCCGACAATTTGAATTCAACATTGTTGACATTTCCACAACTTACCTTGATTTTCAGTGACTGTCTACACATGTTTTGCACAGGGGGCAAGCCCCCTGCACCCCCCATACCTCCTAATTATATATTGCAACTCTGAAATTGTACTGCAGTGAGGAAAAGTTCCTGATCCTCACTGTAGTGCGATCTCCAATCAGAATGTCGATCTGATAACACTGAATGCACACTAGCATTCATTGTTGTGGGTTTGACATTTTTCGAATCGCCATTATGACAGTTTTGAAAACAGCCTTTCGGTAATCAGAGTTTGCATAATGGCATGCAAAAGTTTGATTGTTTTATATATATATATATATATATATATATATATATATATATATATATATATATATACTCATTTATTATACAGTGATTGGCCATTAATATTCTAAAATGAGCATGCTGATTGGCCAGCCCAACCACGTGCCAATTGTAAATCCAAGATTATACCATGATCCCCCCAAAACGTGCACGCTGATTGGCCAGCGTGCCCGTTGTAAATCGAGTTATACTAATGGAAAAGGTCCGTCGCCGGACTTTTCCATTAGTATAACTTCGTTTTAACACTGCCTCGCTATGTTAAATGGGTTTAACATATGAGACAGCTTTAAAATAAGCAACGGAGCCGCTGCTTATTTTAAAGCTGTCTCGCCATGTTAAACCCATTTAACATAGCGAGACAGTGTTTGTGCAACGGAGAAAGCAAGATCTCCGTTGCTTTTTCAATCTCGCTATGTTAAATGAGTTTAACATAGCGAGACAGTTTAAAATAAGCAACGGAGATGTCCGTTGCTTATTTTAACTGCCTCGCTATGTTAAACTCATTTAACATAGCGAGACTAAAAGCAACGGAGATCTTGCTTTCTCCGTTTTGCTCAACTCTGATGTACTGCGCGCGCAGTACATCAGAACTGCCGGATGCCAGACATCTGCGGAAGGGCAGTAAACAGGCATTATACTATGCCATTATTTAAGAAAAGTAATAGTTTCTTTTCTTAAATAATGTCATATAATAGCAATAACCACTTCTGGGTGTGGGTAATGCTAAATTTACCCACGGTTGGCTTTTGTCCTCGGGCTTCGCCCTCGGGACCAAACCACGCCAACCGTGGGTAAATTTAGCATTACCCACACCCAGGCGTGGGTTATTGCTATAATATACCAACGGAAAAAGTTCCGATCCATTGTTATATTCTGAAACTTTTATATATTTTTTTAAAAACAATGCATAAATAAAATCACAAATCTAGACTCCGGACATACGAGACAGACAGGATGGAGTAAATACTAGAAAAATCAGGTACATTATTTAAAACTAAAGACACATACCTGATTTTCTTCATATTTCCTCAATTCTCTCTCTCTCCTACCCTTAAACTGTTCAAAACTTTTTTTATTTAAAAAAAAAGAAAAAGAAAAAAACAAGAAAAAAGGAGTAATGGAGACCTTTTTTTCTCTGTTGCTTATTTTCCAAAGCACTGATGTACTGGGCAAGTGTTAGAACGCAAGTCCCATACGCATGTGCAGTACATCAGAAAAAGCCCCAGGATACTGGAAAAATGTGGAAGGGCAGCAAGGAGGCATTATACAAAGACATTATTTAAGAAAAATAAGTATTTTTTTCTTAAATAATGTCATTGTATAATAGGATGGGCAGCCATGGTGGTACAGCAGTTAGGGTTGCAGCCTCACAGCAAGAGGTTCTCTGGTTCGATCCTTGGCTGGGGTGCCTTCTGTGTGGAGTCTTCATGTCCCCCCTGTGGTCGCGTAGGTTTCCTCCGGGTGTTCCAGTTTCCTTCCACATCCCAAATACATGCTGTAGGTGTATTGAGCACTCTAAATTGGCCCTAGGTGTGAGTGTGTGCACTTGTGTGCCTTCTGTGGAAGGTTGGGCACCGTAAAACTCTACTGCCAATCATGAGCAGACAGGTGATCCGCTGTGGTGACCCCTAACCGGGAAAATCTTAAAGAAGAAGTCATTGTATAATAGGAATAACCCATGGCTGTGTGTGGGCAATGCTAGATTTACCCACGGTTGGCTTTGTTTCACCCTCGTGACCAAACCACACCAACCATGGGTAAATCCAGCATTACCCACACCCAGCCATGGGTTATTGATTAAATAATCCATTCCTGCACCTGTCCAAACATCACTACAGACTTTTGTGTATCTCACTCCTACTGCTTCTTTGATATAATATCAAAGCTAATCCAGACTTATCTACACTCTTCTGTACTTCCATTAATGCAAAACTGACCATATTAATGATTCATTTCCTTACATAATCCTGATTTAGTAGCCATCACAGAATCATGGGTTAAAGCTAACAATCCTTCTTTATACCAGTTTTGCCTGGTTATAACTAACTTTTGGACTCTGGGCCAGGTACAATACAAGGAGGTAGGAATCTCTTTCTGTTCAGGTCACACGTAAACATTCAGCAACTTGCTCAAGGAAAGACTAAGACTAATAATTATTCTAACTGGCTAGTTGTATCCATTCCTTCCCACAAGAATACTAAACATCTTACTGTAGCATATGTACAACTGCTTTCCTCAAACTAAATAGCATACTAAAAGAAATAATTTCCTCCCAAAATATTAAAATCTCATAATACCTGGAGAATTAAATCTCAGCCTGTTTAATCCCATTTTCAATGACCTGATTCTTTTCTGATACAATTCAACCTATTCCTGCTCATATCCAGCCTACTAGACATGACCTCAACATGTCTCGCCAGTCCCTCCTAGATCCCTTATTACCTAACAAACCATCTGTTATCTTAAACACCACTATCCATCTACTATCTTTTGGTGACCAGTGCTCTATTAGTTTTCGTCGATACCATCTGTATGTAATTATACTCCCAAAGCACGAATCTTTCTGTGATATATTGTAGAGTAAAATTAACGAGCTAAACCCACAGTCTCGTCAATGGACTGGCCACCAGTTCTGAATTCATCTAACGCTAGCAGTGCAGCAGAAATACTCATCGCTATGCTGACTGACCTGCAAAACTCCAATCTAACGCTAGCAGTGCAGCAGAAATACTCATCGCTTTGCTGACTGACCTGCAAAACTCCAAGAGCTATACAAACCTAAAGCTAACAACTAGTTAATGTATGAGCTTAAAGCTTTTCTACAACTTAAAGACAAGGCATGGCATTCTTGGAAAACACTTTCTACTACTATAAACAGACAGCTTTATACCCAGTTATGCAACCTTGGCAGGCAAGCTATATGCTGTCATAAAAAAGTCACCTGATAAAATCATACCAAACCTTCCTAATGAAATCACCCCAAAACTTCTGGAGAGAGGTCAACCATATTACAGAACAGAAGGACCTTCCTTCCATGAATTCGGCATCCTCTCAACTTTCTCCCGTGATTTCCTTTCATAACCATCCTGTCTCTTCCTCTAGCCAGTTCCAAACTGCATCCTGAACATTCTTTAATCAATTCATGAATTAGGTGGTGCAGTTTAATTGACCCCTTTCCTTATATCCATTATCAAGCCTTTTTAATTTTGCTGCTTGCATTTTTTGAAGATTGTCATATTACTATGAATTATTTTCCCATTCCTTCCATCGTTGGTTTGGGAAAGTTCATATCCCATTTTTAGGCATATCCAGTATATTTTTCATGGTTTCATTCCTGGTCATCTCTTTATTTCCTGACCTTATTTTCATCACCTTCTGCCTTTGAAGTTCAAAACATTTTCTTTATAGACTGTTTACTGTATCAGTCATCTTTATCTTCTTTTTAAATAATCACTTCTTCTGTATAAACTTTGGTGTTTATTTTCTGATGCCAGTCCTGTACCTCTAACTACCACCTTAACTACAAAAATCAAAACCCTTAGAGAGTAAAGTGAGGCTTAATGGACAAACCTATCTCAAACCCTTCTAACCACCATTACCTTTCTCATATATCCAGTTACTAGAGCTCTCAGTATAACTATTAACACTTTCTCCAAGTGCCAGATCGTTGTCTTTGGTATACTCTAATCCATTAACAAAGTGGTCATAAACTCTTCTTTTATATCATCTGAAGCTTTCTTTACATACAAAATCCAAATTATTCCTCTGTTTAAACCTTTTTCTGAGTCCAAACTATTGTTTTTTGGATTAACATTTATATGTATTAATCTTAGTTATTTTGTTTCCCTCTCTTTTTGGCTCCTCAGCTGCCCTCTGGGGATCTCTTCATCCACCAGGTCTACCTACTCATCAATTATATAGTCTGGAAACCCCACCAAATCACATTTGTATTGCAAAATGCATGCTATTGTATTAACCCTGAGTTAATTTCAATGTGTGTGTGTGTGTGTGTGTGTGTGTGTGTGTGTGTTGTGCGCAAAAAACAAGAAGTTTTATTTTTTATTTTCTCAGCCCCAAACAAGCAAGGATAAATTAATTATTTTTTAAAACTAATCTGTACAGCTATGTCTCCTCTGAAAATACACATGTGGATATAAAATGTACAAGTTTGCCATGCCTGTTGTGACTGCTTTTAATAAAGTGGATACAGCAATCTACCCATTCAAATTCAGGCTGCTCTATTTGTAACACCCCTCTAAGTTTCACTGTTTTAATACTGTTACTTTGAAGCTTAAATGCAATAGTAGTCAGAAACAGTTGGAAGAGGTTAAGTGTGCTAGTGTTCAGGTGTGAGAACCCCAGTCCCACCTCCTTCTGTAGTCTCATTACTGTTGACTGAGGTAATCATTCAGAGCCATGATTACGACTGTGCACAAATCTTTATTATGCATCAGGGTATGTGGACTTCTCTATATAGGGACACTGACTGCTTCTCATATCCATCCAAAATAGAATCATATTTGCTTTATTTTAGAAAAATGCAAGTAAAATAATATTGGAGTTAGATGAATTCAGTGTCAGTTATCATAACAGATATAGGTTAATATTTTCATTATGATATCAGTGGGATTTCTCTGGGTGAGTTTGCAGTTCCTATGTCA